>NC_062280.1:109666407-109969438 GCF_902655055.1 Lutra lutra
TGAAGAGCTTCCTCTAATGGGGGTCCCTTAAGCCATTTGCCTTTGAGGGGGTGCCTCTGTTGCCCAGCCTGAGCAAATTCACAAACCAGCCATGAGACAATGCTAACAGCTGGGAGCATCCCTTCTCAGGGATTAAGGAATCTAAACTAACAATTTGCATTCCGATCATGGGCAAATTATCAAGTCTTTTGATCTCAGGAAAGAAAGGAAGTGGAGTAAGTGGCCTGGACCCCAGTCTGGCAGCAAAGAGGGCTGGCTTTAGGACGCACCATCTGTACAACTGCCCAATACCTGACAGTCCAACAGTGAGTTAGGAGAAGGAGAAAGGGCACCTTTTTAGGAATCACATTTGGGACAAGACAGCATTCCTAGCAGACCCCATGCACTTTCAATAGTCTTTCTAAGCCTCTAAAATATGATGTTCATCTACTATCCCTCCTCTGTGGGCTGAATCTTCAACCTCACATTTTCCACACCCTAGACCCCTGTACTTATCTCTTGCAACCCCTCTTGGCAAAACATGATATTCTAAACTACATAGAGTGAAGTCACCCTTAATAAATGCTTCATTCCATGAACGGCTTTATCATACCCTCAGGTACTCAACCTCATAGATAGGGATTGAGGGAATGAGTGAGGCAGTCTTATGTATATACTTGGGTAGCGTAAGATGTGGTACGAGCTGCCAAAGCCCTGGTGATACAACGCCATCAGTGTCCCCATTTTTTACAGAGGGTAAACTAAGACCTGGAGACATATGCCACTTTTTCCATGGCCACAGGATTGAACTTGTGGCTCAGAGTTAAACACTACCAGGTTTGCTCCCTTGTACTTCCAGCCAACAGGCACTGACCTGGAAATGGCAGTCATTGTGTGTCTGTGGCTCTTACACAAGCAACCCCATCTTCTGCCAACCACATACAATTTTTTCAGGGATAATCAATATATTCATTCTTTGTAAACAGTGGGTGCCTAATGAGATTTCGTTTAGAAGGGGGGCATTCAAAGTGGCATGTGGTGCCAAGTGAGTGGTTTCTGAGTGAAGTAAATCCTGGTGATACAGGTCAGGAAGTGCCTCTCCCCAGGATTTTTGTGGAAAGATCTACCAAGTCACTTGGAGGAGCCATGCCAGTCCTGCTGAGTCCAAAATCCAGGGCAGGAGAAGCAAATAACCAAATGTTGTCTATGGATTTGATTGGAAGACCGGATCCAAGGTGTGAAGCCAAACTTGGAGGAGCAAATAGGGAACCTGTCTGAGGTGGGGGCAGGTGGAAGTCACACCTAGGGGAATTCATTAATCTCTGGGTAGGTGGCAGCAAACTTGAGAGGTGATAGAATGTGTTTAATTCCCAGTCTACTACTTAGCATCCTGAGATACAACACATATTATTTAACCTTTTTGCTTCTGTTTCTTCTTTGTAGAAACAAGATCATAAAACTTACATTCACAGTGAGAGTTAAATGAGACAGTGTGAGAAATCAGGTTCATAGCTGCATGTCTAGTAAACAGTAGCTACTCAGTAAATGTTCTCCAGGTTAATATCCATAGTCAAAGGTTTGCTAGCTCTCTAGAGTCCAGCTTTCTAGTTCTCTAGAAAAGAGAAGGCTCGGGTCTGCCTCTGAAGTTCCTCAAGCCCAACATGGCCAAGTGATCCCCATAGTTTCTGGGATGGATCCCCATACATATACCTCATACATGCCCTCAAGTCAGTCTGCTCAGTTACTTGGACTTTGCACTTTGATTTCCACAGAAATGCTCTCTGGGCTACCAACAAACATCCATTAGATAGGTGCCCATCAATTTGGGTGCCAAGGTTGCAGTCTGTGGATTCTCCTAAAGCATTCCTTCTCAGGGCCTGGAAAGGAAAAGGAAAACATGTGATCGATATACCAAGGGCACAGAGTTTAAGACAATCCTCATTTCCTGGTTCATGTACCTGTGGACCCTGAATTTACATAAAACTGGAAGTGAGTGCTTCATTAAGTTTTGCATGCAAATTCCAGCATGTTTACATCAGAATGATAGGAGGGATACTTAAAAACCAAATTACGGGGCCCTATCCCTAGAGTTTCTGATTTTACTATGGTGGGCCAGGGGATTTCATTTCTAACAAATTCCAGGGTGCTGGTGGGCTGGTTCTGGGACCAGACTTTGAGTACTACTCCCTTAAAACCTCTGATCCCGAAGGTCAAGGTACTGTGTAGATTCTGTACAAAAGTGGTGTAGGTGTGGGGAAAAGGGATGGCTCTTGCCCCCACTGGGCCCCCAAGCAGTTGCCCTTCTGATCGGAATCTCATAGGGTCTCTGAAAAGTTCCAGCAGCTCTGTCTCAATGTCTATCTCCAAAGGGGTGTTAAAATCAGTCCCTGGGACACTATTGGTGGGTGGACACAATTGAATTCCATCTCCCTCCAGACTATCCTGGTTTATGTCACTCAACTTCTCCCCTCTTTCCCATTACAAACAAATTTTTTGGGAATGTAAATGAAAACAGTTGGATCTTCAGTATTGCCTGAGCAAAGGGATATTTTTATGTGGAGGGAGTGTGGGTCTTAGAATGCCTGTAGCTGCCAACGAACATCTTTCTCTTTGTGTTATCTGGGGGACAGTTGACTTGCTGGCCTGTTGGAAGTTATAGCTCCAATCTTTCTCCCTCTCCCTAAGCCTCACACCCTGTGGGTGGTGGTGGTGCCATTCTACTGAGAGTGACTCCACCCTTTGAAGCATATTGCTCCAAACCTTTATAAAGACTGATAGAGACTGATTTCATCTGGTCTTCTGGTGCCTGGCAAAGGGTCTCCATAGTCATGGGTCCCATTTCCTGCCTCCCTTCCTCACAGAGTGATGGTATTGAGGAACCATCCTCAAAGATCATCTGACTCTGGTTTTGCATAGAAGGTAATGGAAGACTAAGCAGAGTGTGACAAAGCCAGTATGGAAGTTGGGTCTTTGCTATTGTATCCTATGGAGACTTTTTTTGCTTTGACCCTTTTAAAAAACAAAACAATTTGCTTGTTCCAGTGAGAAAATCACATGTGAAACTCTGCTTTAAAATGTCTTGCACCAGATAAGTTATGAAATACAGCTTCTCACTCCATAACCACTTCCTTTTCCCCCAACATGCATTCATTTAAGAAAAGCATCTGCTAAACTCTCTGGTCAAGATTCTTACCTTCTTGGTTCAGAGTTTGGAGTGTTGTAAACACTGAGGGTGGAGAAGCATTATTTTGGATGACCTCCCATAAACAGACTTATGCTAAAAACCCACTCTTTGTGTAGGAGTCTGTTAAAAACAGTAGGCTATATAAAAAGATTACATTTCATGGTAATGCATATGTTTTAGTTCTTCTCTAAAATTGAAAGTCTTTCCATTGGGTGCCAGAAAAGCCATTGTAAGGCCAATGCCCACACAATCTGAGCTTCTAACTCTAAAGTGAGAAATGCTACAATATGGTGTTCTCCTTTAAATCATGGGATAGAGCCAACATCAAAATGAGAGCACTTCTGGTGTTTTTATTTATCATTTTAAGTTGATTTCATGGAGGAAAAAAAGGTTATAGTTTATATAATAGATACTGAGCAAACATTCTCTAAGTATTTCATTTAATTCTCTCTGCAGTCCTGCAGTCCACAAGAGTGGTTCTCAAAGTGTGGCTTCCAGACCTGCACCTGGCAACTTGTTAGATGTACATATTCTCAGGTCCCAGCCCACACCTTCTGTATCAGAAACTGGGGGAAGGGGAGCAACCTGAGTTTTAAAAGCACCCCCCCTTCACCACCCAGAGATTCTGATGCAAATTCAGATTTGAGAATAATGGGGTTGCTCTATTATTATTATTTTAGGGATAAAACCACCCCTACTTAGGAAGGTTCAGTAAGCTGCCTAAGGTCACATTTTTCGTATTTGGTGGGGCCAGGACTCAAATCCAGATTTTGGTGATTCTTCAATCCATAGAGAGGTGGAGGGCCTATTGCTGAAAGGCCAGAGAAAGAGTGAGATGTGCTCAGTCATTCAGATCAAGTCAAGGGAATATCACTGAGGAAATAAGACTTCAAGAGCTTGATGGGTGGGCTGGGCTTAGGGAGGTCAGACAAGGCTGTTTCAGGTGGGGTGGAGTGCACGATGCTGGGACTGAGAAAGGGTGAGGTGCTAGGTGTTTGTTTGTCTGTGTGGGAAAAGCTGCACTGGCATCACTGGATAAAAGAGAATTTAAAGTCAAAGCCATAGGGAATTTGCAGCAAATAAAACACATTAAAATCTGAATAACAGACTATGTTAATAGTTAATCCTAAAATATGTTTACTGCATACCAAGACATTTTTACGTGTGTGTGTTTGTGTGTATGTGTGTGTGTTATCCTCACAATAACCCTATGAGGTGGGTAATATTATTAACTTTGTTGTACAGAATGAAATTGAGACAGAGTGACACTAAGTAACTTGTCCAACGTCACACAGGGAGATCATGGCAGAGCCTGGCTACAAACCGAGGAGTCTCATTGAAGAGGTTTGGCCTCTCCTTGCACTTAACCACTTCTAACTTTGCAGTTAGGAGGCATCCTATATCCTTCAGCAGGATTGCAAAGTAGACAATGATGTGCTTTCATCTTGTGTCCTAGTCATGAAGCTGGTTTATTTCTGCAGGAATAGATGGACCCCCAAAGATGTCTGAAGTGTTATACCCTAGCAGCTAATTGTCACAACCTTGTGACAAGCACACGGATGTCAGAGAACTTAAAGTCTCCACCTTGATATCTTTGCCCTGGTTAGGGAAGGGAGGAGCCTCAGAACTTACTCGGAATGATTGCCTTGAGGAGGCAGATTTTGAGTGGATCTGTTTTAATCACATTTCATCTAGAAAATACTGACTTACTCAACCACTTATTAAATGAAGTTTATTCTCTCTACCACCTATGTTATAGTTCTTTGAAAGTCAGGGGGAAGAAGGACATTGGAGAAATATGCAACTTGGCTTTGATTTGAATAAGTGACCAGGAACGAATACATGTGTGTTCTGTTCCTGATCTCATCTCTCTCGCCCCTTGTTTTTACAAGAAAAGCAGATCATTGTCTTGATGAAATGGTACTTCTCTACTTGTGTGTGAAGAAGGGCACCAGGGCACCTTTGATTCATGGAAAACACAGAGTGCCAACAAAGCCAAAGGTGGCACTTCTTTCTGTCCCATCGGAAGGTGGTGAGACTGGCTGTTCCCTCACCAACCAGTAATCTGAAATATTGATGCAGGAAACAAAGCTGGAACCATGAGCTGGGTGAATGGTCCCAGGTGCTTCCAAAGAGGAAGGATCATTCTGAGAGCTATAGTTATGAGGTTAAGGTGAGGTACGCACCTTCAGAGAGCAGTAAGAAAATGTCTTTCCAAATCAGGAGGTACTTGGAGCATCTCTCCTGAGACATACTGGCTAAGAAATTCAGATGTTTTCTATGACACAGAAACCAAGGCAAACTTTTGATCCGGATCAAAACATGGGGGAAAGAAAGGCTATTTTAGATTCTCAGGTGACTTCTGGCAGGCAGTGCTTATATTTAATTGTGCAGAAAGCATTTCTAAATAAGTAGAAAGAGATTTTTCTTTCTTGCTCCCTTCACACAATCATTACATCACTATGCCTCACCCAACACTCTGATAAAGGCCTTCCATCTGTTTCCCCCGTTCTCCAAAGAGTGCACCTTTCTATGTGGCCCATGTCACATCCGATTTTTTCCTCATTTACATTGATGTCCACTCATGGGGCCACTGAGTCAGAGCCCTTATTACCTTTAACACTCTTTTTCCCTAGTCCAAAAGCATGCATCAGTGGCTCATTGTAAGCACTGTTTATGGGCACAGTTGGAAGAGAAAAGGAGGTTAATATGTTTTTAGTTGGGGAAAAAGCAGATGTGACCTGCGATAAAATGTGCCCACCTGTTTCTGCTGCAAAACCTACATTTAGAATCAGTTCTCTGCTATTTTTATCTCGCATTAAGATATTTCACAGGAAGTCACCAGAACTGGAATCTGGCCTCCTGGGTTTTACTGTGACCTGACTTCTGAAGGCTGGGTTTGGCTCCACTGCTGCCTGCAGAATGTGTACGGTTGCCGTGATGATATACCATTGCTGTAACCATCACAAAAGAGAAAGTTGGCTTTCCTGGTCAGCGGATGAGGGAAATCCACTTTCACGTAAATTCAAGAATTTACCTTATGGCAGAATCAGACTCAGGCTTTCGAAGGGGTGAAACCCCTGCTGTTTGCATTGAGCCTGACTTTGGACTCAACAAGTCACTGAGCCTTTTCCCATCTCAGCTTCCTCTATGTCAAACAGGGACAACAGATGTACTTTATCTCTCGAGGGTGTTAAATGAGAGCTACATGATATTACTGCCTCCCTCTTGGACTTGTGGTGAGGACTGACTGAGAGAAGGAAGATAAAAGTTCTTAAAGTTAAAAACAAGAGAGACAGAAATGGATGGGTCTGTATGTATCTCAGCAGGCCAAATTTTAGAAAACCCATATACGAGCAAAAAAAGATGACACTTTCCTGAATAATTTACCTACATCCATAGCCTATTTTATTTTTTGGACAAGTGATTAATGTTTTCACTTGCTTCAAGTTACAGATTTGAAGTCTTCCCTCCAGGTTTAGCTTCATCTTCAACAGACTGCTTCAATGTGACTTACTAGAGTCTTTCTCTCCTAACATTGGGATATACTGTGGACCAAGCCAGAGATTATCTCAACACCTGGAAAATGCAAAGGGAAGTGTTACACACCTAAAGCAGATAGTTATGCAAGAGAATATGAACATATCAAACTTTATAGTCTCTGCACTTGTGTAATATTTCATGTGTCCAGAGCACCATTAACTTTATTATGACAAAAAATGTCATTATCATCTTGCTACCTGCTTTTATCCAAATTGAAAAACATGATTTTCACTATAATAATTTGATAAGGGGCTATCTCTGCCCTCAATGTTAAAATAATCCCAGATGGTGTTTAGCAGCTCAAGGTTTATAGATTTGACCAGATAATTTTGTTGAGAATTACAGAACCTCCCACTATGAAATGAGATCGGATGCACAAGTTTCAGAATTTGCAGGTGCACAAATGTGCACAGGCATTTACACACATAGTACACAAAATATGACACTATCCAGAGGGTCCTGGTGTACTTCTTGTTCCTGCTCGTTGAGAGACTGTCCATGCTTTGCTAATCTTCCTATGGGACCCACACATTCATTCAGCAAGTCTTTTCAGAGAGTTTACTATGTGCCAAGCACATTTTCCCCCCTGGAGATCCAAGGCTGTGCATGATACATAGTTGCTGGTGTTTCCCCTGCTGTGGTCTTCCTGGGATCCTTGGATCAGGAGTCTGTTTGTTACTATTGTGAATCATTCGTGCACTCTTCATTCATTCATTCATTCATTCATTCATTCATTCATTCATATCTTATATTTAGAACCTCTCTGCTGGACCAGGGGCTGGGTAGGAGCTGAGATTTTACTTACTTGCTGAACAGAGTAGATTACCCCTGACTTCAGAAAGCTCCATGGAAAGACAGATTGACCAAATAATCTTGGACATAATCATACATGCTCCCAAATAGGAGGATCGGTATGAAGTGAATACACAGAGTGAGAGGGGAGACTGAGACGAAGGCTGGTTTTTAAGGGGGTGCAGGCGCTGTGTCAGGAAAGGAAGCGGGTGTCATTGTTCTCAGACTCTGCGAACAGAACCAATCCGGATCAATGACTTTTCTCAGAGGTTTGCCCTTTCCAATCCCTCTTACAAACCTCTGGCTGGTGATTCTGATCTCAGTGTCCTGCCTTTGCATCTTCTGCTGAAATCAGTGTTTGCTGTGGGGACTAGGTTATAAGTACTGGAAAATTCTGCTTTCCTTAGTGGGAAGAAACTTCCTAACTGGGATTTTAACTGAAAACAAATTTCCTAAATTTTCCCCAAATATGAGTGTGCTGGGAATTCCTCTGTGTGCTAGGCATAGTAACATCCCCTTAATTCATCCTGATCCCCACATAGACTGTCTTGGCTGCCATGGCTAAAGGGTTTACTTTTACCTTCTAGTAGCACATTTCTAATATCATATAGGCTGCTCATACACTTAGCAAAATGGAAAAAAAAAAAAAACAACAAACCCCACAAAAGTCCATGTCTTCCCATCCAAAATAAACACCCGTATAAAGGTGGGAATGATATTTTAGCTGGCACTTTGGTAAAGCCCAAGAATCTGAAAGTGACAGGAGGCATATGCATTTTAAAGGTCATTCCAATTACCATGCTTACTCATGCTAAGCTGCAGCTCTGGGGTTCTTGCGAGAAGATCCACACACGGGAGTGGGAGGGGGATGAGAACATGTGGTGGGCAGCACTTGAGCAAATAGTAAGGACAGTGATACAAATTACTATTGTTTCCAGTGATATGAAATAATTCTTCAACATCTGAGACATCTGAGAAGAAGAGGGTAGGCAAGCATTGATAAAGAACAGGGTGAATCCTCACAGTTCTAAAAAATGTTGATGCCATGATGTCTTTTCCTGGAATCCACATTTTGCATGGTCATGTGGGGACCCATGAGAAGAGGCCCTGCAGATGAGCTCCTGGCTGCATTAAATTTGCCATTTGCAGCCACTTCATTCTTTACTTCATAGAGAATTCGTAACACAACTTTTCTTGATAGAATTATCCTAAATGTAGAGCCACTTTTGAGATAGGGAAATAAAATAGCAGAGAACTATTCTCTTAGTGGCAATTTACCTCATACCTCTCTCCTGCTTCCTGAAATATGTATTTTATTACAAGTCTAGTTGTGGTGAAATTCAGATTCTGGGCCTACACGTCACATGCCCTCTGGCACTGGATGGAGTGAGGCATTAAACACAAACTTCCACATCCCCCTGCTTGCCTTTTGAGGTCTCCTTTGACTTCTCCTCCCTTTTCTTTCCTATACCCCTTACCTCCTATATTAATGCATCATTCTATCTATATGCATATACTGAGCATCTCCTGTGTTCCAGAATACATATAATCTCTGCCTGCAGGACACTTAAGAGCAAGAAAGCCAGACAAAATTGCAGACATTGTGCACAGGAACACTGGTGGCACTGAGGGGCATGAAAAACTTCATGTAGCTTTACCTCTGAGCTACATTTTGAAAGGCAAGCAGAAGTGAAAATAGCCGTGGAGGGGCACTCCCAAAGTGGACATACTCCCTGCCCCAGAGCAGTTGGTCTCATTCCAGCCCCCAGGCACTTGGCTGGAGTTTCCTCCCACATTCTTTTCCCCCAAATTTGCCCATCTCTCAAAGACTCCTTTGAATCCCACCTACTCTGTAGAGTCTCCCTGACTCTATGACTGATGCTCACAAAGACCTTTCCTTATGTGACTGTCTCTAGCACCTTCTTTTCTCTTTCATTTAGCCCCCAGTCATGACTGATACCTGTTTTATACCTTGCCTTCCGTGAGAAAGTCCGTGATGTCTACTTCTGCCTTCTGTTGAGAGCACATGCTTTGCAGTTATTGTTGAATAAATTGAACCTTCACAGAATCTGCTGTCGGTAGCTGGGGATGAACTGCATGTATAACAGACAGAACTCAACACCTGGAGTTGGATGTAGTACCTTCTCAAGAGACGGAATGAAGTCGATCATCTTTAATATCTTTGCACGTCTCAAACTCTGAAGACGGTTGTCCAAGATTTGGGAATTAAGGCCCTTCACCTCTTTCTCATATTGAAAACTTCCCCATGTGGTTCGCACCAAGTATTGCTCTATTTGAATAGCTAGAGCGCCTAATAAAAGCAGCTGGTGCCAGCTGTCATCGTTCACGTGGTGTTAAGTGCTCCTTCTGTAAGCACTAGCAAGCAAGGGTATTTTTGTTTAGCAAGGCTATCATAAAATTAGACAAGCAAACCAGAGCAATGTGTTTGAAAATGTAGCCTATAAATATTACAGTGGAAGGAAGCACATGAGCACATTATCCTTATTACAATCTTATGCTTTAAGGAGAAATGGGGGGGGGGGTTTGCAGCTCTGCAAGAAAAGGGGAGTCTGAATAGCAGCCAGCTCTAGAGAAACATACAGAATGTGTGTGGTGACTGTCAAAGGATGTCACCAGTCTCCTAGTAATAGGATCTGGGAAACGCACCCCCTAGATTCAGTGAGCTCTAAATAGGGTTCTGGAGACTGAGTTGGGAAGGCTTGTGAAATTGTCATTGTTTACCTATTAGAGGTGGGATTTAAAAAAAAATGAGGGAGTGCCAGTGTGTCTGTAACTCTGTCAGCTGTTTATCTGAAAGTGAAGTCATTGAAGATGAGTAAAGTTTCCCCAGGAACCCAGAGAGCACCACCGGAATCGTATACAATCCATACTCTGTCACATTTTTATTTTTTCTCTTTCTTTTTCTGAAATGCCTGGCAGAGACTTAAACAACATTGTTATTATTCATTGGGCTATGTCAAATTCTCTAGTGTTTTCCAACATAGAAAGTTACTTCCAACTTTTGCCAAATGCCATCTAAATCTTCTTTGTAAAAAAAAAAAAAAGTATATATATTTCCATATATATATATATATATATATATATACACACACACAAATATATGGAAGATATATATTTTTTTCTTCTCCTATGAAGTTTTTATCCTACTTGTTTCTATACCATACCTGGAATCATCTAAATTTAGTAGAATTCAACCATGGGATGGGTGCCATGCTAGGCTTTATCCTCTACCAATTGTCTTATTGAAATCTATATTAAATGTTTAAACCATTCTCATTTTATAAAGGAGAGAACTGAGGTTTATAGGTGTTAAATGACTTTTCCAAGATTATGTAGTTAGCAAGTATTAGAAGTTAATGGGCTCCCAAGCAACTTGGAAAAAAAAGGAATAGTGTTGCCCTTTCAGAATTAAGCCAAACATCTCATAGGTCTTAATGGATTATCTTGAAGATACACAGCATCTATTCCAGGCTGAATTATAACCAAATTAATGGCATCAAATGTGTCCCCTGAATTCCCATACTCCTGATGTCAGAGTGAAGGACCATCATGGATCTGACTCCCTAGGAATGGGTAAAACCTATGAGGATGTAATATAAATGTTTGTTTAAATGAATTGAATACTAATTGGACTGGACATCTACTCCCCAGTAGAACATTGTGCAGTGATGGAAATGATCTCTTTTGTGTTGTCTACACCTAATCCTTAGCAGCTACTGAGATCTTGAAGTGTGGATGTTATGACACAGAGAGATAATTTTTAATTTAATTTAATTTTAATAAATTTAGATCTAGATAAGCATGTGTGACTAATGCCCACCGTATTGGATGATACAAGACTAGACTCTCTGCTTGTGTCAGTTCCCACGGAACTACATTTTTTGGTGCTAATTTAGCAACCTAGGACTGCACCTGGGGTAACTCTAAAGATTAGGTGTAGGCCTCAGAATCAAGACCTGGTGAGTGAATGTAATGCCAACCACAGCAGCCCAGGTTGTGTATGACCATGGTAAACCTTTCTGTACCTTTCCGCAGAGACATTTATATCAGAAGAGAAAAGCTTATCACTCTTTGCTTTAATTTCTCCCAAGATCCTGGACAGACAAGTGCTTAACTGTTACTAGTTCAAAATGTCAAAAACTTTATATTATATAAGATATAAGTATACTATGTAAAGTATTCTTTTGCTCTATCTGTTGACCAGTTCAAAGTTACCTTCTAAATAAGGATATACTTTGAGCAAATATAAACTTATTATTTAGTTATATATCATCAGTAAAACATTAGTTTTTTTTTTAAAGAGAGTCTTCACTTTTATTAATTTTTTTTTTCATCTCAAGTATCATAGAACATGCTAGAGTTAGTTACTGACAGATCTCTAAAACCCACCTGCCTGAATCCAAACAATTCAGAGTAAGAAGTAGACCAAGGGCCTACAAAAGCTGTGTGAGTTCACTCACAAATGTGGGTTTGGATCAGTCAGTCTGTCAGAGAGTACTGGCATTAAATTCAGAAATCCTGAAACCATCATTATTCTGGTTTTAAGTTTAACTGACTGACCTAATAGTTTTGCAACCCATGAAGCTTACTGACCTATTGGAAGGGGACATATTGCATAATCTGGTGGATATATCAGGCCTTTTGTCAGTTATACTTTTTGATGTAAATCCACAAATTGGAATTTAGTCCACACCAGTGTCTTGTTAAATTTGTTTGCATGAGTCACAGTACTGGAGACTAATGGTCCTGGTAATCTGGGAAGATTGGATTTCAGGGCTTGCAAGCTGAGACCAACCCTTGGATGGGATGCTTTCCAAAGTAAAGGCCATCCAATGGGTCTCTGTAGGCAAATAGTTGACTTCAACTGAGTATTTGTACCAGCACAAATGGACTCAACTCAAGATTCATACCAGACTGCAGATGCTAACCGAGCACAGTTCCTAGTGCTATCAATGGATTAAAAGCAATCTTGGGGCACCTGGGTGGCCCAGTTTGTTAAACATTTATTTGCCTTTAGCTCAGGTGATGATCCTGGAGTCTTGAAATCTAGCCCTGCAGGGGGCGCCCTGCTCAGCACAGAGTCTACTCCCTCTGCCTCTCACCTGGCTTGTGCCTGCAAGCTCGCGCTCTCTCTCTCTTTCTCTCAAATAAATAAAATCTTTAAAAAATAATTTAAAAAATAATCTTAAGATTTGACCCCAGCCACATTGGAACGTAGCTTCAAATTTTAGAATGCATAAAAACAACTTGAAATACTTTTTTAAAATGCAGATTTTTGGACTCTACAATCCCAGAGATTCTAATTAAGTTTAAAGGAGATGGAGACATGGAATCTGTATTTTATCAAACACCTCAGGAAGTCTGCTGTTCAGTCACTCAGAAATACTGTGTCAGCAGATTAAACAAAGAAATTTCCTTATTTTGCTCATCATAATACAGTCGCATCCAAATATTCTCTACACAGTGGGGGACAACACTCCTAGTTCTGCCTAATGTTAATGGTATTCTCTGAATAACGATTGCTTTGTTCAAATAAGTTTGAGAAATGCTGGAGTAAGTAAAGTTAAATGGGTTTCTTTACTGCAGGATTTCTCAATATGTCATTTGGTGGTAGTGTGTATGTGTGTGTGTGTGTGTGTGTGTGTAAATGTGCACCTTGCATTTACAGGCTATGTAAGAGGGGGATAATTAGAAAAATTTCACAACTTCACAAATATATTTGACCACAAAACCCTTCTTTCCACAGACTACTCACCCACATAATAAACTTTTGGAAATGTGAGTACATCAGACTAAATACCAGGAGGTGGTCCGTACTGGAGACACCATGGCTTCAAAAGCTAACATTAAAGAGAACCAGAAGGTCATAAGCAGATGTTAGCCTTCTTTTTTCCTTTTTCTCAATAAGGCAAATTTTTTCTATTAAGGAAAAAATTCCTTCTAATTTTGATGCCTTGAACTTCTGCTTTTGATTTGTATACTCCCAGATTTACACCCTGCCTTTTACACTTCTGTAATCTTAAATAAGCTGCTTAATATGTGGTCCTCACTTTCCTAGAGATAGTGATAACTGCCTCACAGGATTGTTTTATGGATTAGCTGAAATAATTACTGTGATAGCCTAGCACTAAGTCTAGCACACCAAGTGTACCGTTTAATAAATGGTAGGGAGGTTAACATTCTTTCAGATGTATACATATTCAGGGAAAATTAAGGCAAAGAAGGAAAGAAATAAATATGATTCATTTCCTAAACCCTAGAGCTTGCAGATAGGCTGCAGTATTTGTACCCACCATGATGATGGCTTCAGAGATTCCCAGGGATTCCACGACAGAATTTAGACTCAAAGGTAAGAGACTGCAGCGGATGACTAGTGGTATCTGCCGAAGAAGTACGAGGGAGAGAAAGCAACTTTTTCTTAGCCATCCAGGGAATATTAAACACAGAAATGCCAGGTGGCCCTTGGTCATCTAAGAACTGTCTGCCAGCATGCCATTCAGTTCCAACTGAATAAAAATACAATTGGTGTACAGTTATGGTCTGAACTTTGCAGTGCTGATTACCAGTTTTGAGAAGAGACAGATCACTGTAGGCTTGGAACAAGTGTTCAGTTTTAGGATATCACTTAAGCTGAGCCTAAAATGACAGAAAAGATTGTATTAAAAAAAAAGATTTTATTGACTTATTTGAGAAAGTGAGAGAGAGAGAGAGAGAGAGAGAAGTGGGGAGGGGCAGAGAGAGACAGAGGAGCAGACTCCCTGCTGAGCAGGGAGTGGACACCAGACTCTATAGATCCCAGGACTGCAAGATCATGACCTGAGCCCAAGGCAGCCACTTAACCCACTGAGCCACCCAGGCGCTTTGTTACAGGCAAAAGTAAGAGACATTGAATGCAGGCAGTGTGTGGTTCCATGTGTTAAGATGGGGAACGTGGGCAGTCCTTTAGAGGCCATCTATAATTTTATGTGTTTCAGATCTCTTCTCCTTTATTATCTTCTATTGCTCCTCCTTCCTTCCCTTTCCACCACATATGTCTGTGAAAACTCTGGCAGAGGACCAAAAGCCAGGAGACGAGAACAGAGTGGACTGACCTATCAAGCTGGGCTAAACTGGTGCCCTCTGAGGAGTCCTAAACTTGACATTAGAGAGAAAAGTTCTTTTCTAACAGAGGACAGCTTAGATTGCAAAACTTGGCCATTCACAGCCATACTCCCTGCCTCAGAGGGGTAGTTAGGATGCAGACGGCATGAGGGAAGTCAGCCCGCAGAGCAAAGCAAAGGACAGAGAGCAGTGGATCCATCCTGGTTGTACGCAGGTACACGGGCTCACCTGCTCAGTATCCCCGTTCTCCCTACTGCTTGCAGTTCCGCTCTTAACTGTGTCCTGTGAGCCTGTGTCTCCTCCTTGACTGAGGATGGCTTAAATGCTGAGTATTTTCCACTAAGGTTCTCCTGAATATAAGACATTTCAGATCTTACTTTTCATACTTGTAAGTCAGATAATGAAGAATCTAACAAGCCGAAAGGAAAACAAAAACAAACAAAAACAGATATATAATAATCATAGGAAGGATTCAGTGTTTTCTTTCTTGTTTGTGATATTCTCCAATATCTCTGTGTTCCAGGGTCAAAGCATTTTAGCTGAAATTGGATTCAGGGCCTATGCCCAGGACAGACACAAATTCAGGGACCAAGGAAACTGTTCACGGGCTGTGGGAGGAATCATGGTGCCTACCTGTGGTGGCCAGTGGTTCTACAGCTAAGCAAGGAATGACACTTGAAGGATTCAGGTCTCTGCTGAAGCCCCAGAAACAGAGCTTAACTCAGAGCAGTGGCTGCTCCCTTCCCTCCAGGAAGTCAGGTTTGCTCTGCCAGTAGACAGGACACTGATGAAACTTAAATGAGCGAAGATGAAATGAAATGTGACCTTTTTTAGCAGCTCCTGAGGTTAGCACCAGAGAATGGAAATGTCAGATCTGCATAGACAGGCAAGTAGCAAACTGAGCTTAGCAACTTGCAGACCAAAGCTCTCTGTTCATGTGCAGGGAGAAACATATCTGTTACAAAAAGAAAGAAAGGAAAATACACAGTCTAGGTCTGAGGGAATGAAAAGAATAATGAGTTTATTGACACTTATTTGTGTTCCGCCAGACCTTATTTAGTTTTTAAAATGATTTAGAAATTATTTTTGCCTTGATTTTACTAAGAAGGAAACTAAAGCCCAGAAAAACATAAATAATTTTGAACGTATCAAGAGCCAGAAAATGACAATAACTAAGATTTGAACTTGGATCTCCCTAATCTGAAGTCTGGGTTGTTGGAATGGACCCTGTGCTCTCTGTGAAGAAGCCCACGTTGTCCTTTAGGGGATGGTCCCAGACCAGCCCTCAGTGGTAGCAGGCTCAAAAATGAGAGCCTCTGGTAGAGGCCCTAATTCTCTGGTTCTTAAACAGCAGCTCAAGTTTAATTTGATAGTATGACCTTTAAAGTGAAAAATAGAAGAACCTTATAAACATGCCCACATGGGTCAGCATCCCAGATAATCCAGCCCTGCTGGTATCCTGTCTGTTCATACTCTTTGTGGATTCCAGGGGCCATAGCAGAGACCACAGCAGCCAGGGCCGGCCTTACCAGCCCTAATATCCACTGGAAAATAAAACCTTGGCAGAGTCAGGATAATAAAACTTGAAAGGAGATTGATAAACCCAATCATAACCTGTGTCCTTTTTGTCATGTATCTGAGAGGTTTTCCTTCTTTCTTGTTTTGGCAATGATTTTTTTTTATTATTCTGCCAAATAAAATCATAGGACTATCTGTAAAAGATAAAAGTAATTATTTGAGGATCAAATTAAGTATTTCTACACTTGGTCTGTGAAAACAATGAAGCTCTTTGAGAGATCGCACACTGCAGTCCTGTGTTAGCTTCAGGACTCAGTTTATGTAGCTCTTCTAAATATTTAAAAAATTCTGATTCATATAGGTAAGTAGCTACCAATAGATATAGGTTTTGAATACCTTCCCCTGAAATAGCTGATATTTTCCAGTAAGATTTATCCAGCAGTGTTCCAAAGTTGGTGTAATTTTTCTACTTCAGATTTGTGACCTGTATTCATTCCTTATAAATACAAAAGTCAGATAAATGCATAGTCAGTGTTATTGCTTTCTAGAATATGACATTTTTTTTTTTGATGTCATGTTCATCCATTCACTTGTTCTTGCTGTTATTATGCAGTGGAAAGAACATGTGGCTAGCAGATGTTCCTGAGCTTGGCTGGGCTTAAATGGGTTCATGTGGGTTTAAGTGTAGCAGAGGCCTCCCTTCAGCCACTCTATGTTCTGGGGCCTGAGCAGACCCCAAGGCATCCAGCTGGTGCAGTGCAGCATTCCTTGTCATAGCACTAGTACACTCTTATTCCCATGAATACATAGGGAAGGCAGAAGAAGATTGACATCAAGGTCTCCAGGGTTAACCTGAAGCATAAAACTAGCAAATTGCTGTGCATTGTATTAAAATATGATACAGGGGCACCTGGGTGTCTCAATTGTTAAGTCTCTGACTTCAGCTCAGTTCATGATCTCAGGGCCCTGGGATTAAGTCCTACGTCAGGCTCTGCATGCATCAGGCTCTGCGTGTGTCAGGCTCTGCACTCAGCAGGGATTCTGCTTGAGATTCTCTCTCTCCCTCTCCCTCTGCCCCTCTCTTCACCTTCTCTCTCTCTCTCTCTGTCTCAAATAAATAAATAAAATCCTAAAAAAAAATCTGATACAAAAAAATCTGATACATAACACATTGTGTTTAATTTAAAATTAAAAAAAAATAGAAATATTTGCAAGAAGAGCCCAAGAACTAGAAAAGAGAAAAAAGAAATCCCCCTAATTTGCAACCCCTCTGACCCATCTCTATTGAATGGTTTTGGAACTTGAACTCAACTGGACCCTTGGTATTCACTGCACTTTGAGAACCAGCAGCTCTGGCCCTGTCAGGGAACTTGTCAATGCAGAACCTCAGTCTCTAACCCAAAACTACTGTATCACATTTTAAACAAAATTTAAGCATGGAACCAGACAATAGAATCATTCCTGTTCCTAGTGGGATATGAATGATGGTCTAAATTTTAAGAATAAGGCCATTCTAGTAACCTGGAAAGCTCTATTGTTTGCATTTCCTGATTAATATAACAATTGGGATGTCATCTCCAGGATGCAAAAACAGAATCATTCCACTGGAAGGCACACAAAACCTTCTACCCTACTGATATGTAATAGATAAACCCAGACCAAATTTCTCTCCCATAGGTCTAGAGCCTGTCTGTAAATTGGGTGGTGTGTTTCCATTCCAATGAAGCACTTCTAGGCCATTGAGACAAATGGATTGATTAGGGAAATTCAATTTGGCCTTATTTCATCAAAATGATCCATATCAGGGACACCTGGATGGCTCAGTCAGTCTGCCTTCAGCTTGGGTTGTAATCCCGGGATCCTGGGATCAAGTGTGACTTCTGGCTCCTTGCTTGACAGGGAGCCTGCTTCTCCTTCTGCCTGCTGCTCCCCCTGCTTATGTGCTCTCTCTCTTTCTCTGACAAATAAATAAGTTGAAAAAATGATCCATTTCAGGTTAATAGGTTCCCTTGTGATTTTTTAAAAAAAATGTAATATTGTTATTTGGAGAAAACAGACATTTATCTTTGTGAAATAACCAGGTGGCTATGATTTTTATTAGTTTTGTGGTCTCTGCTTACTTCTCATATTGACAGTATTGGACTAGATAACACTGATATATTCATGAATCAGAACATCCTTTGCTTTGAAGAAATGGCCTTTGAAGAGCACTGAGCCTCTCTTGGCATAAAGTTGAGGTTTGCAGATGAGTGGAAAGAGGACCTTCCCGTTTTTGCCATCAAAAGCCAGGACAGGGAGGAGGTGTGCCCACACTGTGCGTGCTGGGGTCTGTCTGGAAGCTGGGCAGTACTTGGGGTCACTGAGGTGCACAGCAAATTCCTTTGACCACCATTGGTTTGTCCATTATCTGGGGATCTTCTCTGCAATGATTGACATTTGGCTCCCTGCTGTGAACTAGACCCTGGGAAATTTAGGAAACTGACTTCTGACACCTTTCTTTTTATTCACTTAATTCCTTAATGTCTGCATCTGTTGTAATTACAACAAATTTCAATTATAATGAAGATCCAACTGTGGGGGTAAAATGGGATTATGGTAATTGTTAGAATGGAGAGGCATAGAAATAGGTTTCAAAAGCTTTCAGGGAAGCCATCTGACCAAAATAAGATCAATGCAGTTGGCTGCTAATTAAAGCAAACAGACAAAGGAACGCGACCTAGCTGATTTTTAATGTATGAGCTTCATTAAAAGGCTTACATTAGTCAGCTTGCATTTTGAGGACTATTGAAATGTTTTGTTCTTTTTGTCTCTAAGGAAAGCATATAGAAATTGAAACTGACTTTCAACTGTATAAAGAAGGGATGAGAATTCTTAAAAAGGGAAGTAACTCAATGGAGCATAAATACATTCAGGCTCGTTTATAGGTAGCCATTTATCTGAACATTTGGGAATTTCAAAGGCCTGCCAATAGATGTCCTATTCATTTCAATCTGTTATGGGGAATGAGGAAGAGGAAAATTTCATACTGAGGAAAAAATATTTCTGTGGGTGTTTATAGAAATACACTGAGTTTTTTTTTAGGCTGATCTAAACAGATGACTTCCTCTAGCTATGTTCAGGTTGGGGATTTTTTTGTGGGGTGTACATGTGTCTAACAGTGTATGTGTTTAAATAACTGTAATAGAAGGGTAGATAATCAGCAACACAGTTAACCATTGTGCAGATTTTCTTAGACACAAGACCCTTTCCTTTTAATTTTTACAAGAGACTTAAAATTACATGGATCAATAGAGGGCCATAATGAATGTGATCATTAGCAGTGTATTACCAGGTGGGCTTTCTTCCAAGGAGCAGAGGCTTCACCCACTGAATTTTATTTTCAGACTTTAACAAGGGAGGTAGAGTTAGTTAGACCTTGATTTGAGTGCCTGCTTTGTGCTGGTGGGTGACCTGGAGCTCTCTGAGCCTCTGTGGCTTTATGCAGAAAACCAGATTCATTCACCTGAACCTCTTCTCTTGTCCATCTGATCTCCTGCTTTGGCTAAGAATGCACTGGGACAGCCTGACTCACTCTTCTTCTTAGAGACCATTTCTTAAGTGAATGACCTTCTCTTTGCTGCTGTCTAATGGCAAAATAAAATGTGAATGTAAGCCCATGTATATGTTTATTTCCAGTTTATTATAAAGCCATGACCAACCCAGAAATAAAAAGTGGGATGGTACTTTTATGCCCACATTTAACTACTATTAACAGATTACTGATTTGGACCATTTCTTTCTAGATCTTATTTTCTCTTCAATGAGGGCAATAACAGCAGAAGCTACACATGATACTCTGCAATGTGCCTTCTGTAATTAATAGTATATCCTTACATATCGATGTATGGACTCATTTTAATTGCCTCATAACATGCCATAGTATGGAGGTGCATCGTTTCTTCAGCCATTCCCCAAATGGGGGACTATGTTTCCATTTTTTAAGTTGTTGATAGTTATAATAATTTTACATATATATTTTAAAAAAATTGTATCTCTTTATTTGAGAGAGAGGAGAGCATGAGAAGAATGGGGGAGGGGCAGGGGGAGAGGGAGAGAGAGAGAGAATCTCAAGCAGACTCCACACTCAGCATGAAGCTTGACATGGGGCTCAATCCTACAACCCCAAGATCATGACCTGAGCCAAAATCAAGTATTGGATGCTTAACTGACTGAGCTACCCAGGGGCCCTAGTAATTTTGCATATATCTTTGTGCATGTAAGAAAGTATTTCTGGGGCATTATTCCAAGAAGTGGAATTGATAAGTCAAAGTACATGTATAATAAAAATTTTGGAAATGCCACCACATCAGTGGCAATGCCCTTCACAAGTTCCACAAACAGCAAGGAACATAACAGGGAAACACTTCAAAGGCCATAGAGGAACAATGTGTAAAATAAGAAAAAATACTCAGAAAACATAAAGAAAATCAAAAGGACAACTATCTAATATATTAAAAATAATGTAAATTAAAGGAAGTAATGTTTTCTTTTTTTCCCTTGGACACTTGCAAATTAAGGAAAATATAATGAAATCAAAGGATGGCTAGTTTTAAAAAGACAGATTCACCTCACTACTGTTTAGGGGAGATGAGGGCATCTGGGAGGAGAATTTGGTTAACAGAGTGAACCTAAAATCCATTGTTTTCAACCAAAAAGTACTCACTAATGTGATGGAGACACAGAAGAGAAGGAAGTAGAGAAGGAATTCAGTGCTTACTTAGCAAAGGGAAGCTGCCCTCAGGGTGAGGCTCAGGGTCCTGTGCAGAGCCTGTGGACTACACGGTGCTCCCCCATAAAGTGGATTAGGAAGGTAAAACTTAAAGCCTGAATGACCAGCCAACACAGGTGTGATGAAACTGTGGTATGCACAAAGGAGGACTTTTTTATGCAGATAAGATGCTTTGTAAGGTTATTTTAGTTTCAAAGAGTGATACTGAGTTTCTTAAAATTATAAACTCAAAATCTCGTTTTTTTAGTTTTCTTTTTTATTCTTTAAAAAATTCAGTTTATAAAACTGTATTCTATTAAGTCTAGCGAGTATTAGAACTCAGGTCTAAAAGCCCTTTGAATAATGCTTAAGCCCTTTTGTGGATTTAGTTACTTAAATACCTTCAAATACATTAAACTTCATTTATGAAATGATTGATTTACTTTTCAAGTTGTACAATTTATGGCATCACAAGAGAGAATGCCACAAATATTTCTAAAAGTTAAGTATCCAGGAAATGAACATTTAACTTTGGGGAACTGAATTTGTCTTAGATGTCCTAGGAAGATTTTTAAGGTCTAAATCAATTATACTTCACTATTTATTAATTTAAAGATTTTATTTATTTATTTGACAGAGAGAGACACAGCGAGAGAGGGAACACAAGTAGGGGGAGTGGAGGAGGCTTCCTGCTGAGCAGGGAGCCCCATGCAGGGCTCATGACCTGAGCTGAAAGCAGATGCTTAATTACTGAGCCACCTAGGTGCCCCTGTTCTTCGCTTTTTAAATTGGAGTTTGCAAGACATATTAAATAGGCCAAATTCCCTTAAAAATTAGAAATACCAAAGAACCTGAAAAAAATATATAACTAAGGGTTAACATTTGTTAAATTAGGCTGGTGAGCACATCAATTGTTTTTGTTGATTTTGGGGGACCGGGCTTCCATGTGTGTCAAATACACAGAATTAAAGGAAAGAAAATCCAAAAAAAAAAAAAAAAATTACAAATACCGAAGAACTGTTATTTTTTTCCCCCAAAGTTTATTATAATCTTGCTGCAAGAGAATGACCTATCTCAGACAAATTCAAAGATCCATTCTTGGGGCGCCTGGGTGGCTCAGTGGGTTAAAGCCTCAGCCTTCGGCTGAGGTCATGGTCCTGTGGTCCTGGGATCAAGCCCCGCATCGGGCTCTCTGCTGGGTGGGGAGCCTGCTTCCTCCTCTCTCTCTGCCTGCCTCTCTGCCTACTTGTGATCTCTGTCTGTCAAACAAATAAATAAAAATCTTAAAGATCCATTCTTGGCAGGAGCTGTCTTGAAGACAATTTTTTGGGGGGGAGGGGCTATCAAAGATATCCCTCGTAAGACTGAATTTTTAGAAAATAATAATTATTATTACACTCCTTGACTTGTTACAAGACTGTTTAAGTTAGGTTCCTTTTGAAGTGGACCGTCAACCGACATTGGTCTTTATCCTATTAAAGTCCATTATAAATATGTTTAAGCATTTTATCAAAGTCAAGAATATTAGTTTCTTCACAGGAAGACATAGATTATATCATATAGAAGTTTCTGGCTGAGATCATCTTTGGGACCATTTTTCTCTCTCAATACCTTATTCCTTCTTAACCCCCAAGCATTAATACTGAGGTTTTGATTGTCATAAACTTTTGTTACTAAATTCAGAAATTTGGAGGACTAAAAATTCCGTGTTAAAAGAGAACACTAACTATGCTGAGTGATGGAGATGTGAGCACAAGCTTGGTTAATCCCGGTGGAACACCCCGAGAGCTGTGTACATGTGAGTGTTCAGTCAATGGCTCCAGGACATCCTGGCAGGCTGGCCATGAAGCCCGTAGTCCTGCATTCAAAGGCCAACTTTGGATCCTGAGTTTATTTTCTGTTTTGCTGAATAGACCTTGATGGACTTCTGCATTTTTCTCTATTTGTAGGATTATACAATTACAAAGTTTATTTTAAACATTATGTCATTAATATTTAGATTGGTCAAATAGCTTTGTCTAGCTTGGGATAACATACATTCTACCAAAAGCAGGCACAGACTAGAAACAATCACATTAACTCATATAGGCTTAAGAAATGTAGAGGGAGTCTCCATCATCTGGAGAAAAAAAAAAAAAGGAAAGGAAAGAAATCAGAGCAAGAGTAGGGTAGGGACAGGGGCTATCCTAGCAGTAACTTTATTTGAAGAATTTCTTATTTTAAGAATTCAACAATTTGGTTGTGAAAAGAAGTTGAAAATAGAATCAAAATCTCTTTTCCCTGCTCTTCATCACTGAATTTATAGAATTTGTAGACTGAATTATATATCATTATGCTAATTATATAATAAATATGCCTTTATTCTCTAGTTCAGGTTTATTTATTGTCAATTGACCCATTTGTCACTATCTTTCTATGCTCTAACCTCACAGCTCCTAGTTTGCTAATGACTTTCTGGAATCAGTGGTAACTATATGAAGGCCCCTCCATCCCACTCTTCGCAGAAGTGGTGCCTTAATGCACGCTCAGAGTTCACCTTTAAGGAGGTGCATCATCTGGCATTTGGCAGACAGAGGATGTATGGTGCTTGGGAACACAGGTTTCAGTGACAGGTAGCATAGCTCACGTTCCTGGCTCTGTCAGGAAGTTGTTTACCCTCCTCTTGTCTTTCTTCTATTATTAAACAGGGGAAATAAAACATTAAAACAACATCTCAGACATGATGGTGAGCACATGTCAAAGTTTCATTTTAGGTTGTTCGTAAGAGGAAAGTTTTTGGTGGATGTGTTTTGTAGGAGATTAGCTGTGAAAACAACGTTCCGTTAAACGCCATTAGGATAGTCACAAGGCTAGCTAAAGGTCATTGCGTTTTGCAGTACCTTGTTAAAGGTAACAATAATCAAGGTGAAGGAAAGTGTCCTGATCATGCTGAAGGCTTTTTTTGTTAAACCAAGTGCACCTAAAGAGAGCACATCCATCCAGGTCCAGCTGCATATGAAGGATCATTAGAAATTTAGGAGATAGGAATTCTGAGTGCTTATCTCCTAACAATTTGAATTGAGGGCCTTACCCCTAAGATTGTGACAGAGCTCTCACTCTTAATGGGCTTTTCTTACTCTGGTAGCCCCTCCACTGTTCTCTTTCTGGGTCATGCCTTCAGTGCCTAGTTTATGGCAAGTGAAAAAAGAAAGTACCAGTTTAAAGAAACTGATTAAAGACTATGGAAATTATACTCATAAAACTGCCCTTGTTAAATAAGCATATTGGGGTTATACATCTTTTATTTTGAGTGTCAGCTTTACAGATGAGTTTTTCTAATCATAGTATGTATTGAACCAAAATGAACCAAGCTAGAAGCATCCATTCTTTTTTTTTTTTCTCCTCATTTTAGGAATATTAGATTGTCCTTTACCAAAGCACTCTTTTTGTCTTTCAGAAATATATCATTTTCTTTAAAGTGACCACAAGCAATGAATTTCTATCCTACACTTTCCTTGGTAAATTGAGTTTATTAACACTTCAATACAAAGTCTATGTGAGGCTTCTTAAGGATATGTTCAAAATGCCCAGATATTTCTTACTGTTTTCCCCAAGACGTCTCCTACGATATGCTCAGCTGAATTTGGAAATCTTCATTTTTAAAATATTTTAAAGTACAGAATAGAGGGAGAAATGTGTGTTTTCATTTCTTTTTGTATTTATAGAATTCTGTTTTACAAAGAGTTAAGATTCCATTACTTGAAAATCACAGAATCCCGGTTTGAGCCAGCCTGAAAGGAATGGGGGTTTCTCTAGAAAGATCTCAGGTTATCTCACAGCATGTGATACAGAGTAAAAGAGCCAGCCCTCAGGAAGTTCAGGGGTGCAACCAAATCTTGGAAACAACAGGAACCAGCCACACAAGTTCTATCAGGACTCTCCATCTGTCTTTTCTGCTGCACTCTGCACCCCAACATTCTCTCTCTCTCTCTCTCTCTCTCTCTCTCTCTCTCTCTCCCTTTCTCTTTTACAACATGTAAGTTTTCTTCTTGTGGCTGAAAATGTGGTCCCTTAGAACTTCTGAGTTTTCTACTTGATAGCTTCAGCCATTAAAAAGAGTCCAACCTAAAACTCCTTGGCACCAAAACCAACAAGTTACAGGATTAAATGCCTACCAACCTGGCTTTGTTCAACTTTCCATCTTTTTTCTTTTTTGAAATATTTATTTATTTGAGAGAGAGAGAGAGAGAGAATACATAGCGGGGAGGGACAAGGGAAAGAGAGTTTTCAGCAGACTCCCCACTAAGTGGGAGCCCTACAATGGGGCTAGATCTCACAACCCTGAGATCAGATCTGAGCAGAAACCAAAAGTTAGATGCTCAACCAACTGCACCACCTAGGTCCCCTCAGCTCTCCCTCCTTAAAGCCATTAACTTTATGTTAGGGAAGGAAGAGGAGCTAATAATAGTATAATTTGCCAATCATGGAGTGCCAGTGAGTTGTATGTGTGTGTGGGTCTTTATTTGGTATTGGGGGAAGGAGAGTGGAATGGAGTTGGATAGGGATAAAGACAGGAGTGTGTGGACAGTTCCAGAGGGAAAATCTATCGAGAAAATGCATTGCAGGAGCAGCATAATTCAGAAGCAGGGAGGTGCTTGGATATAAGAGAAGAAAGGTATAGGGTGAGTGGGTTTTCATGAGCTAGCCCCATAGGCTTTCCCTCAGGACATACCCTGAGGCAGAGGTCCTTGCTTGGAATATGTAGATGAGGACACTGATGCTTCAAGGTTCTGTAACTCCCCACAGCACAAGGTTAGTCAGGGAGAGGGACTTTGGTCCATCTCAGTGACAAATCTGTTTCTTACTCTTTTTTTCTTTTTTTTTACCAACTGGGAATGGGAATCAAGAGGAAGGATAAAATCTGTATTAGGGAAGGCACCCCTTGTTTTTGTTTATGTATTGATTGGTTGATTTCTGTGAACGTGTTCCACAGAAAATTTACTGGTTCTTTTTTCCCCTCTTCTGTTCTTTAAGCCATAGTTGGGTACCATGGAGTCACCAATATGCTTTCCCCAAACATAAGCTCTGTCAGCACAATTGTATGTTTGCTGTGCTGAGCAGAAAACTTCTAATAATGTCTGAACATATGCAGGAATATTAGTTTCTGAGCTTTGAAACAATCATTGCTGGAGGGTTTCCTACCTATATAGGACATTAAGGATAAATCATCTTACTTTTGCTTGCCTCACATTCTCAGAGGCTACACAATGAACCCTTTTATTATATTAGACTACTTCCATAACCTCATTGTTCACACCCCCTCCCTTTTTAAATCAGTGGGATTTTTTCCCCCTATAAAGATTATTTCAAGAATTGCAGTATTTATCACTGCTTTTAATCTTAATTTTATTCATTGTAAGTATTGAGCACTTGCCAGGTTATTTCTTGGTCACAACAGTGCCTGCCTGCCATGTAGATATTTTATTTTATTTTATTTTTATTATTTTTTTTTTATTCATCCTTTCTTTTCTTTTTTTTTTTTTTTAACAGCTTTATAAACATATATTTTTATCCCCAGGGGTACAGGTCTGCAAATCGCCAGGTTTACACACTTCACAGCACTCACCATAGCACATACCCTCCCCAATATCCATAACCCCACCCCCCTCTCCCAGCCCCCTCCCCCCATCAACCCTCAGTTTGTTTTGTGAGATTAAGAGTCACTTATGGTTTGTCTCCCTCCCAATCCCATCTTGTTTCATTTACTCTTCTCCTACCCCCTCAACCCCCCATGTTGCATCTCCTCTCCCTCATATCAGGGAGATCATATGATAGTTGTCTTTCTCCGATTGACTTATTTCGCTAAGCATGATACCCTCTAGTTCCATCCACGTCGTCGCAAATGGCAAGATTTCATTTCTTTTGATGGCTGCATAGTATTCCATTGTGTATATATACCACATCTTCTTTATCCATTCGTCTGTAGATGGACATCTAGGTTCTTTCCATAGTTTGGCTATTGTAGACATTGCTGCTATAAACATTCGGGTGCACGTGCCCCTTCGGATCAAGTGCTCCATATCACTCGGCATCAGGGAAATACAAATCAAAACCACCATGAGATATCACCTCACACCAGTCAGAATGGCTAAAATTAACAAGTCAGGAAATGACAGATGCTGGCGAGGATGTGGAGAAAGGGGAACCCTCCTACACTGTTGGTGGGAATGCAAGCTGGTGCAACCACTCTGGAAAACAGCATGGAGGTTCCTCAAAATGTTGAAAATAGAACTACCCTATGACCCTGCAATTGCACTGCTGGGTATTTACCCTAAACATGTAGATATTTTAAATCATGTATGTAAGAAGTGAAGATAATTGCCCAAAGACACCATGCAGTGAATAGCTGAGCTGGTATTTGAACTCAGATATAAGTGACCCTCAAGCCCATGATCTCTGTCCAGAAGATAGGAGCATTGCCTTTACTCCCATTACCTCAAGTGATACTTGACATCTATTCTTCCTATCAGTTTTGCAGTGCAATATATTTGGTTTGCTTTGTTGTGACCATGCTTCATATCTCAGATTTTCACTTAATCCAGTCTCTGTCTGTTATAATCCTTTTTGCTAACTGTTTGCTGTAGCTTTATGATAGCCCATGCATTTTATGTACCACAAGGTCCCTAAGAAATTTTCCAGTATTGGACATTATATTTTGAGATATATGCTTAAGATAGAGCCATTTAAGTGTGATTGTGGGGTCAAATTCTACAAATGATTTGGAGCATTTTTAATATGTGTGGTGAAAATATTTTTCAGAATAGTCATACTGTTTTCATTGTAAGTAATAAAGGCTTTATTTTAAGGTGGGTGGGGCTGGCATTCTTTTAAATGACAGAATTTCCTTGCGTGTTACATGAGCAGGTACCATCTTTTCAAATTTCATGTGTAGTTTAAAATAGATTCCTGGCCATCACCCAAAAGAGAGTCATGAGGACAGTGACCTCAATTATCTGCCCCCTTTTCACTTCCTTTTAAAAATGTAGAACCTTTCCAAAATGTAAAACCACAATCTTTGCACACTTTATTCTATAGTAAATGAAAAATCATATAGATTCTGACCACTTCAAATTAACTTTAAGTCAATGGCAACTTGCCCCAATGTTGAAATGCTTAACGTAATTGCCTAAATCAGCTCTGATCCTTTCATTACATAGTAGTGCTAGTAGGATCCACCCTGTGTGATAAAGCTATAGAATTATTTTGCTGTTGCTCAAGTCTGATTTAGGCATAGACATACAGCAGACCAATTTCTACTATCAATTCATGCAGCTGGATATTAGACATTTTTGTTTTTTCCCCTTCATTTCAGTTGAGTTGGTTTATTTTGTTTGCTTTTGCTTTATCTCCTGTTAGGTGTTTGCCAAACTACTGTGAACATGGGGGAAGCTGCTCCCAATCCTGGACTACCTTCTACTGTAACTGCAGTAACACGGGCTACACGGGCGCCACCTGCCATAACTGTGAGTAGTTACGATTTACCCACAGAATGAGCAAACATCCAGGAATACCAGTGTTAACTTTAGGATGCATTCAAATGGGGCAGGTACTTTTTGTCATTCATTCAACATGTGTTTCTTGAGAGGCTGTCATATATGCCCGTTCCATGGTGGCCATGTGAGACAGATAAATGGATACGAGCCATATCCTATGGAATTTATGGTTTGACAGGAACACAGGAAATGGAATAAGTATTGGAGGCACAGATGAGATGATGTGCATGGGCCCACAAAGGAGAGCTACTAAGTCAAGTACATTGTTTACATGGGCTCAGTTGTGCTGCTCTAATAAATAATATAACATCTCAGTGGCCTGAGTAACCAGTGGTTGTGTCCTGCCTGTGTTATGTGCTCATCTTCCATTGGCAGAGGTCCCTTTCCCACTTTGTTCTCATTCTGGGATGCTCACAGAGGTTCCATCACCTAGAAGGTTGCCATGGCAGAAAGAAGCAATAGGAAGCATGTGCTCACTATTGAAAGATTCTGCTGGGAAGTGGCAAACATCACTTCCACTCACATTCTGTTGGCCAAGTAGCATCACAGGGGCATACTTGAATTCAAGAGGAGGGGAAGTACAGTTTTGCCATGGGATCAAAGAAAATAAAACCAGCATATGGTGCTAAGTGCAGAAGACAGCACGCCCGTGTTAGGGAGGCTTCATATAGAAGACCTGAGCTGATCTTTGGTAAGAATGCTACAGAAAAAGAAAAGCAAAAGCAAACTGAATTTCTAAGTGATTTCATGTGGCTGGAGAGTCCTGACAATGAGGAGAAATAAGAAGAGATGAAGCAGGGAGCAAGGCAGACTGGAGCATACAAAGAGCCAGGGGTGACGAGTAAAAACTAAATGAATAGCATGAGCCCCAATTACTGTAATTTTATACTCTCGTTGGAGTCACCAAACAAAAACACATGCCAAAATAGAGGTTTGTCATTTAGAGAATTGTGTGTCAAACTGTGTGAAGTGAACTGTGAGTGTAATTTAGAAAGACATAATCTGAAGGTGCTGGCTATTGTTGTAGAAGATTTCATCGGAAATGTGAGTTGTGAAATTGACTTAGGAGGTAGGAGAAGGACCTGCTAGGGAAAAATGTAAGAACAAAGCCAAGGAGCTGCTGAAGACTATAGTGAGGTCCACTCGGAGCAAACTTGCCAGGGCTTCTTAAGTTCCTGGAATGGCACTTACGGATTCAGAAAATGGATGGGAGATGTCGGCAGGGCTGAGATCAGACTCTGATCCAGGATGGGCAGTGTCATCACTCTCATCCCTGAAGACCTCTCAGCCATTCTATGGCCTTTCTTTGATTTGCAAGACTAATTGACCAATGATGCCCACAGAGCTATCTAATCCAATCAGAGAAGACATAGCCCAAAGGTCATCACGGGAGGATGCTACTGCTGTTGAATGCCTATGGAAATGAAAAGCAGCACTTAGCTTTAAAATGAAGTCTATTACTTAAAGTCTATAAGTGTGGAGCCTATTCCAGAAATATTGTCCTTAAATAGCCCAGAACAATCTATGCATGCACAGACACATTGTATGATGCATACAGTACTGTCCAGATTGCCAACCCAGTGCTCTTGTAAGAAGCACAATGACAACGAGAATAGCCATCGATGTAATAGTGAGGACTTCGAAGGAGATTTAAATCAAAGCTACTCAATTTTTGGCCAAATCACATGACAACAAGTCTAAGATTTTTCAAGCTGATTCTGTTCACTTTCTCCTGAAGTAATTTAACACTAATCTGAGGGGTTCATCTCTATGGATACTCTTCTTTCATTTTCTCCATCCATTAAGGCTAAAAATAAAATATTTCTAGCTTTTTAAAAAAAAGTGTGAAGTTGAAAATCAATGGAAGTGAGGTGCTGATTTTTAAAGGAACACTGTCAAAGGTGATGAGCAGGAGACTCAACACGCAAAGTCTTAAAAAACAATACCATTCTGTTTTATAACACCTTCTGATTCCCCTTGCTGTGAAATTGCTCAGTGTATATGCCATAGGTCACAACACTGTTAAACTCTTTCTTCCCTTCTGGGCACCCAGCCAGGAGAAATCAGAGGTACCTGGGTGGCTTTGAGGTTTGGCAAACACACCTGGTATACCTGTGTAATTCAGGAATTTGTCACTCTCTAACTCATTTCTCTCCTTTCCCCAGTTTGGAGAGGACCATTGTTTCGAATCAGATTTATAAACTAATTGATTCAAGGAACATTTTCCTGACTGCAAAAAGCACATGCCCCTGACATGGGACATAAGAGATGAGAGCTGCCAAAGTGCAGAAGACAAAAGAAAGATTACCCTTGGATAAAACAAAAGCAAGTTCACAGCTCCACTCTTGTAGAAATGACAGTGTCCTTGGTGTGTTGGTGCATACTTTCTGAAGCAGTCATCCACAGTCAGAACACTAAATAAAAGGAGCACCTAGGTGGCTCAGTGGGCTAAGCCTCTGCCTTTGGCTCAGGTCATGATCTCAGGGTCCTGGGATTAAGCCCCACATCGGGCTCTCTGCTCAGTGGGGAGCCTGCTTCCTCCTGTCTCTCTGCCTGCTTCTCAGCCTACTTGTGATCTCTCTCTCTCTCTGTTAAATAAATAAATAAAATCTTAAAAAAAAGAACACTAAATAAAGTCTTCAGATTTATAAGACATTTTTCATACTATTTAAGACTGATGATTTCTTGAGTATTCTTAGTCTTCTGTCTCTTTAAGCCCTTCAAGGTGTGTTTTATTTTTTCGTTATAGTTGCTTACAAGTGAATGTGAGCCAACAGTGTTGAGGACAGATAGGATTACCCTCTTTCTGTCCAGCCTTTGTGGATAAGAGATGAGTCTGGGTGAGGGGTAGAGTATGATAGACTCTAAGAAATAGCAAAATGAGAATTCCCAAAGTCTCTAGGCAGAGCAGGTTGTTGTTAAAAGTAGATATATCATCATTCCCTTTCAATTTTCTTTCCTCCTTACCTGATGACACATAAAGAACTTGGATGTACAAGTTAGATTACTTTTCAAACACACTTTACTCAAAACCACCTGTTAAAGAAGGAGGTGGTGAGTGTATGGACAATTCCTACCCAATCTGGCAGCCTCCTCATATGAGGAGGAAACGTGAGACTCTCACTTATCCCACAAACTGTCACTGAACACTATTATGTCATTTCTTTATGTTGTTTTGGTTAGGAATTTTCTTCTCTACGTTGCATCCTATTCTCCAGAGGAATAACTGAAGGTATACCAATATTCATAGTCCAAATAAGTCCTATCAACCCAACTAGCAATTAGAGCTTTCAGACGACCAGAAATGGTTACTATGGTTCTTGGTTTTACATAGTGTGCAAGTTTAGAAGGTTGTGTAGTAAATGTCAAAATTCTAAGTATTTAGGGCATATCCTACTCTAGGTAATCTATGAATCTAAGTTAATATTAAAAGGAAGAGACTCTGATTATAGAGCTTAATGCATAATAAATCTGCAACATGATGATAAAATGAGATGGATATTACTATCTCCATTTTATAGAAGAACACACTGAGGCCCAGAAAAGTTATACACCTTCCTTAAAGGTCACAGAGCTAGTGAAGATGGGACTTGAATGGGTGGAATCTGGCTTTGATGCCAGAGAGTTAAGCCCTCTATCTTTTTAATTTTTTAAATACTTATTTGTTTATTAGAGAGAGACCACAAGTACAAGTTGGGAAAGTGGCAGAGGGAGAGAATCTTCAAGCAGACTCTGTGCTCAGCTTGGAGCCCAACATGGGACTTGATCTCATGCCCATGAGATCGTGACCTGAGTCGAAAGAGTTGGAAGCCCAACAAACTGGGCCAACCAGGTGCCCCACGCTCTGAATCTTATTTCCTTCCTCCAACAAGTAAGAGGACAGTTGCAAACCTCTTGATAGAATTTCGTGATGGGATATCCATGACTTCCTTCATATCGCTTGATACTGTAATTGCTCATACAGTTCTACAAGACTGAGAGACAGGAAGTTTTTGTATTCTAGAATAATTATGCAATCATCATGAGAAAGTAAGATGAATTACCACTTGGTAGACAGCCAAAATTAAAATGAATATTAGAAATAGGGAAGCCTATTGAAAACAGGCAAGAACCAAAACATGATAGTAGGAATATCTATGTTATATTTTGGAACACTGCATATGTTTCCTGGTTCAAGAAAAGACAAGTAAATAGCTCTCTTCATTAATTCCCACAGCCCAAATGATATTCCTATGAAGCACTTTCCCTTAGGGGAAATCTGAGCTCACTTCCCATTATAACAAAGCTTTTTATTTGGTATTGCAATGTCTATAATACCACTTTAATGAATACATAATAAATAATCTATTCAATGATTTTATTCAAATATTTTCATATTTTTTCCCTTTTTTGGGGGGGGGAGAGGAGACCTGTGTTGTTTCTGAATATTTATTATTATAACCAGCACTGTAGCAGCACTCATGTGCTTAAATAATTTAAAAATCCCTCATGTTCTATTTTTTTCTTAGAATGCCTTAATAATGACATTACTGACTCAAAGATTAGTGTTAAGGATCTTGAGTCATATTTTCAGCTTGCTGTCCTAAAGTTCTGATACTGTTTGTACTCTGATCACTATTTTCTGATATCTTGTTTTACCTCCTCTTCCAGAATTTACTATAACTTATGAAAGAGTTACACATACATTTTTACCAAAACATTTTACATATTGAAATGGAAATTATTACTGACTCTCTTGATGAGTTCCAGATTTAAAAAAAAAAGGGGGGGTTTGTTTGTTTGTTTTGTTTTGTTTTTAAGTGATTTATACATAAGATTGTCTCTGCAGAATTTTATTTCATCACTCAGCAAGTACCTTTTGAAAGCATATCTGGTGTCATAACTATGTTATTTGGTGATTCCCATTGAGTGGACTCAATAAGTGATAGAGTACTTACTTATCATCTTCTCTATGTGTTCTATTGAGTGGAATTGTCCTCCATCTTCTCACTATGTCTGATGACATTCACATGGGCCCTTTTCAGGATCTCTTCACCATTTCCCAGCCTGTGTTAATCCCTTTTCGCAGTCCAGACTCTGGCATCCTAACAATGCCTTTTAGCTCACTTTGCAGTTGGGCAAGAGGATATCAGCTTTCTTCCTCTCCCAAGCTTGATATAGTGCTTCTCCCATTGGGCAGTCAGTAGTTGGGTATTGATTAGGAGCATGTCAAATTGTCTTGCTATCAGACTCTACACTAATCATCACAGAGGGATAACACTTTTGCTGTTTTAGCAGTAGGTAAATTGTCCTCTAACTGTATGGCATTTTGTAGTTGGGAGTGGCAGGTTGGAGAAGGTAGGGGATTCTGGTATTAAAAGGTTTATTTAAAAGCATCACTTACAGCTCTTAACTCAGTGTAGCTCATATCCTAATATTATCTTGTGGGCTTCTTATCAAGATCTAAAAAAAATTCATCTTCATGCTTAACCCCCAGTGCCTTCTGCAGATATTCCCAGCTACAACTAGACGCCTAAAGGAGAAGAAAAAAAAATAAATAAGAGTAATGAATTGTTGAATCCACACCCTGCTTCATTTTATGACACTAACCACAGTCTTAAGTGTCATCATTATTTTTATTTATGTTAACTCCCCTACTGAGACTATAAACTCCTTTAGAGAAGGAACTGTGTCTTGTTTATATTTGTACTAAACATATCCAAGGAATTGTTGACATAAAGAACATACCATGTAATTGATGAGGTAAACAATTAAGTGGGAAAGGGTCGTTCAGTGTGCCATTAGCTGGAGACGCCATAAGGACAGGGTGGTATCCAGATCTTTTCTGTGTCTCCAGCACCTTGTTTAATACCTGACACATAGTAGAAAGCTGCTGTTTGTTGTGTGCACTGATGGATAAATGAGAGATGTGCACACACTAGTGGTGAGTTCCTGTGGTAAAGGCATTGTCACTTTCCAGGGAGGTGGGAAAATTTTCTCAGCAATTTACCTTGGAGCAGAACCTTAGAGGATGAGAAAGAACAAGAGCCAGGAGGAGGAAGAGTGAGGAGGACTGCCCAAATGCAACAAAGAGAGGATTGTCCAATGCCTAGCATGGCAGAGTCTAAGGTGCAATGGGGAAAGATGGAAAGGCAGGAAATACAGCGAGTGAGAGGATGGGTGATCATTTCAGAAGGAGCTTGCCTCTCTGTTGCGCATTTAGGAGCCAGGCACAGTTTGGTGGTTTTGCTTTATTTCTGGGGAATGACTTGCTAATACTTATTTTGTTGTTGCTTGTGTTTTGCTTATCGGGTTCTTTTTTTTTTTTTTTTAAGGGAATTATAACTGCGATGGTTTTGTAAAGTACACACTGAAGTTAGGAGACGAGATGTTGGTGCAAGGAAAGATACTGGATGCTCTTTGCAGTTGTGTGGACAACAAATGATGAGAGTCAGAGCAAGCTAGAAAAGAAGGGACCTGACTTGAAAGGCATATCTAAAATTGGATCAAACAGACTTGAAGATGAACGAATAGAGCAGAGAGAAGGATGACTTTTAGCTTTTTAGTTTGGAAGCCTTCATGAATGAAGAATGTAGTGACTAAGTTCCCAGATCTGCCTGACCCTGAAAGCTTCCTGTCAAATCCAGACCCTACAACTTACAAGCTGTATAACCTAGGGCATTAGTTCTGTGTGCTTTAACTTCATTATTTGTGATATGGGGCTAATAATGGCAGTCATGTAATGGAAATATCATGAGGATTAAACAAAATAATCCCCCTAAAGTAGTTAACCCAGTGCCTGGCAAATGCGAAAGTACCCCTTCCACATGAGCTGCTATTCGAACAGATAGAGGAGGAGATTCACTGGATGCTGTTATCGGTTCTGCTTGGGAAACAGTGTCAGCCTGGAGAGGTGCTCACTATACTGAAGTAGCTGAAAATCCCCAGGTGAAGTCTGGGAGGAAGATCAGAATTGTGAGGTATGGAGTGGCTAAAGTCACTCAGGTGTGGCAATGCCAAGGGTGGAACCTACGAAGTAAACCATTTTAAGGAATTCAAGAAGGAATGGTGAGGAAAGAGAAGGACAGCCTAAGGAAAGTGGTAACTTGAAGGGCAGAAGAGAAGTGTTCCAGGAATAGATTAAATACAAAAGCGTCTGAGCCATCACCCCCAGATTATTTCATCATAGTGTTTGGTGATTGTTGAATGACTAGATGGGTGTTTATAAAAGTAATGGCAGAAAATCACAGTAAGAGAACAAAGGAAACCATTATTCTAGAGGCAATCTGTGACTGTGGAAGTATTAGAATGCACAGAAACTTGCTGTTTGAAGAGAATTTGTGAATTGATGACTATCAGAGGTGTTGTCAGGATCCAGGGGATTCCGAACCCCTATCTGCCATTGAGTTGATTTTATTCTCCTTCAGGAGAAAAGACAATTATCTTTGCACTCATTAATAAACAAGTAACAGAAGGCAGTATGTAAGGATGTGGGTGATTTCTTCTCTGTGAAAAAAGAGATCGGAACAGGCTGAGTTGGTAGAGGGAAAGGGTTCTCAAAGGATTGATCAGTCCTGTACACATGGGCCAAACGTGGATAGGCAGAGAAGCCTTAGGACAGTGTTTCCAGAGTGAGAACCAAAGTAAGGATATGATATAAGGATAAGCACTGAGATATTTGGGTTTCTTTAGAGGCACCAGCCTAGGGCAAGGGAATGAACATTTGTTTAGCTTATTTTAAGGGCCATGAATTATATTCAGTGGCTCACCATGTCATCTCACTTTCTGAGGCCCCTTAAGTTCTTAGCTTTGACCTTTTTAGACTATGGCAATTCTTCAAACAACTGGGTCTTTGTAGATCTCTTGACCAAATCTCCTTTTGGCCCAAGTGACCTCATCAATTCCTGCTGGAAGCCTACCAGGACGTTTCCTAGTTGCTGTTCCACTTTGCTCCCTTGATAGCCATTGATGTAGAATCTATTCCATCAGATTAATATGGAAGGTTTGGTTCTTGTTTTCCTTACCAAACTGCCAATGTTCTGTGCATCCCTCTTTGTATAATTTATGGCAAATACGTGAACCGCAGAGGATCAATGGATGTAAACATCTCTTTTATGGCCAAATGCTTAAAGCCACAGAGCTAGAGGAAGTGGGATTTGAACCCAGTTCTAGATGGCTTGAAAGCACTTCCTCTTCACATTACAACATCTCTAAGTGGAAGAAAGAGCACTCGTAAATATTTTATAGAACATGGCAGGATTTAAAAACAAAACCGATACAGAGACTTATCAGAAAGGAGGAGGAATCAAGGTTGCATATTCACTTCGGATCGATTTTCTTCCTTTTGAACACAACTCAATGATTTAAGAGGTTCCCACAGTCATTTCCTACATGTTAATTTGTTCTGTTTGTTCTTTCCTTCCTCTTTTCTCCATCTCTCCCTTCGTCTCCCTTTCCTCTCATTAATTGAGGCTAAGTAAAGCCAACTTCAAATACTTACGTTGGATTGACAATGTGCAAGAAATGTAATCACAAGTTTTGGCCTTATTCCAAATCCTTAGAAGCAACAAAAGATCCCCAAATATGAAAGAATATAATTAAGTGGAGATAATTTAATTGTTGATGTTGCTTTCCTTTGGAGAACCATTGATATTTACTTTGAACACTGAGCAGGAACAATGAGCATTTATTTTTAATTTTTTTTTTCAATCAACAGAAGACTAATTGCCATAGAAATATAAAACTCTGGTATGTCCCATGAGTTAGAAGTAATCTGGACTGGATACATACCTAATAAACTCAATATATGAAGACACATTTTCTATCTGTGTCTCAGCTTCGGATCCAGACAGAGCTAGGTTATATTTATGACTCTCTGGTCTTGGGAAAATTACTTAACTTTTTCAGCCTTGGTTGCTTGATCTCAAAATAATAATAACTCATTTAAACAGCTATTGTGTGCACTATAGCAAAGGAATGAGAAACATCTAGCACTATATTTGCAATTTGGCATTTTTAAGTTAAATGGTATCTATTATAATTTAAAATTATGTTTATGAAAATGTATGTGTGTTTTTCACATAAGAGACATTTAGTAGTTTATCTGCCTATGCTAACAAGTCATATGACTGTAAAAAGACTTTTTACATTATAGAATGTTAAATAGATATTAGGTTCTGACATAGGTGTTACCATTAGCAAAACTGAAAAACACTGTGGCACTGAAAAAAGACCAAGCTGGGGCTCAAGAGGCCAAAAGTTAGATCTGTCTCTGCCATAAATGACCTTAGGCAAGTCAAATACTTCATATAACCCATATGCCTCAGGGGACAGTGTGGATTATACCTGGATTATACATGGTCACTAAGAAAGATTATTTTGATGTGCTCTGATAGCATGACTCAAGATGAGTATGCTGACTCTCTTTAGTGTGTTGTTGTTATACTGTGCAGGTGCTGTGTTCTACCTTAGGATATTATTTGCATAGGTCATATAGCCCATTTCTTTACTATGGTTTAGAAAACACTAAGAACTCTTTTACAGTGTTGCCTCTGATTTTTAATTATTTATTTGACAGAGACAGAAAGAGAATAAGCAAGGGGAGTGGCAGGCAGAGGGAGAGGGAGAAGCAGACTCCCCACTGACCAGAGAGCCTGACAAGGGGCTTAATCCCAGGATCCTGAAATTATGACCTGAGCCAAAGGTAGATGCTTACCCAGCTGAGTCACCCAAGTACCCCTACCAATTTTACTTTAAATGGTAGAGTGAGATTGGACTATCTAAGGTGTCATGAAACAAAGGAATTTTTAATATGCTCAGCTTGAACCTTGCAAAAATATTTTGACTCTGTAATTTAGACATAAAATTTAGAAAAAAAATTCTTTATACATTAAAATTCCGTGACACAATACAACAGTGATCTATGGCAAGTTGTTTCACCCATTTGAGACTTACTTGCACCATATACCAAGGGAATATGATAGAATCTATCCCTTATTGCTCCTAGGATAAATCATTAATCAATGTGCATGAAGTCCCTTTTGACAAGTGTGATTCTAGCCCTCCTTTATAGGTTCCTTCTTCTTATATATGTACATCATTTTGTTTCAACTTTAACTTTGGTAAGGGACAAGGCAAAAATTCAGAGGAAGGACCCTGGGTTCAGAGAAGTGTAGAATGCAGAGCCCAAGCACATTCAATTACAAGACCCAAGCAGGACTAAAACCTGGATATTCTTGTCGTCTCTAATTTTATCACTGTGTGTGTTCTACATAAGTTTCCTTGACATAACATGCTCTAGCCAAGGTAAGTTGTTGGTGGTGAAATTCTAAGGTTATTTCAAAATTTAGTATGTGTTACTTGTTTTCTAAAAGGAACACTGAGTATATCACTTCTCAGCTTCAAATTCTTCAGTGGATCTCCATTATCTTAATGATAAAATCCTTGCTTCTTAGCTCAGTAAGTATGGCTCTTCATCACCAGGAGCCCTCATAAATCACAGTCATAGCCCCGTATGTATTCGTGTTATAGTAGATCTGATTGACTTTCAGTCCTAAACACCTCAAATTCTTTTTATCTCCATTCTTCTGACACTGAATGTTTGTTTCCTTGTTTGTTTTGAAGTAATCTCTACACCCAACATGGAGCTTGAAACTACAACCCTGAGATCAAGAGTCACATGCCCTGTTGCTGAGTCAGCCAGGCGCACTGACCCTGAATGATTTTCTTGACTTCTTCTTCCAGATAATTCTCTACTCTGCCTCAATACTCTCCTTGGGTATCACCTTTTGATCTTCAGCATTAGTTTAAGCTCCTTGAGGACAGGCACTTGGGCATTTCATTCCTGTGTCCTCAATTCCTACCACCAGCTCTCTAATATGTCACCCACAAAATAAATTCTGAGACAATGGAGTTTTAATTTTCAAATTGTTGACTTCACCTCACTTCACACTTCCTTGAAGTGTATTTACGTGTCATTTCCACTGAGAGGAGAAAGATAAGAAACCATATGATAGCCCATAATATCTGTTAGGCTTTCTCTTTAGTTACTGTTAGGGTCCGTGATCAAAGGAACGAGACTGATCTAAAGCGAAAATCAAACAAAGCTTTATTTCATGCCAAGCATCAAAAATCAAACTGACCGGTCAGGGCTATCTCTTACGAAAAGACGACGACGATGATTCCGACAAGGTCACTCCCAAGAAGGCCGCTCTGGACGAGGCTGCTCTGCAGATGAGGCTGCTCCCCAGTTGGAGCCACTCCCAAGAAGAGGCCACTCCCAAGAAGGCCGCTGCTGGTGAGGTTGCTCCCCAGACAGGGCCGCTCCCAAGAAGAGGCCACTCTGGAGGAAGCTGCTCCCAGGACGAGGCCGCTCCTAATGATGAAGAGGCGATGACGACAGCGACGATGACAAGGAGGACAACACTGATGACACAGACTCTGCTCTCCATGACGCCACTCTGACAAGGCTGCTCCTGCAAGGCCGCTCTGGAGGAAGCCTCTTTCCTGATGATGCTGCTCCTGCAGGGCTGCTCACCGAGGAGGCTTCTTCCCAGACGAAGCCACTCCCCGGAATGACACAGCTCCGGCGAGGCAGTGGCTCAGGGTTCCCGGCGAGGTTGCTGCCATCTAGGCCATTTCCCGCATGCCACTGCCGAGGGTCGCAGTGTGTGGGTGGGGCTGCTGGTGGCGGAACTGCTGGTGTCTGGACTGCTGGCAGCTCGGGGCCACTGGCGGCTCGGGACCACTGGCGGCTTGGCTGCCCGGGGCCACTGGGACCGCTGGCAGCTCAGGGCCGCTGGCATCTCAACCGCTGGCGTCTGGACCGCTGGCTGCTTGGGGCCACTGGCGGCTAGGGGCTGCCGTTGGCTGGGCTGCTGGTGGCGCAGGGCTGCTAGTGGCCGAACTGCTGGCGTCCGGACCGCCGGCGGCTCGGGGCCGCTGGTGGTTCAGGACCACCGGCGGCACTTATAGCTCTTACAAGAGCTGTTACAGCCCCTATAGCTCTTACAAGAGCTGTTACAGCTCTTCTTTTGCTCCCGCCGACTCTTCTGCTGCTGCTGCTCCTGCAGACTCTTCTGCTGCTGCTGCTCCCCCCAACTCTTCTCCTTCTGCTTCTTCTTCTTCTTCTTCTTCTTCTTCCTCCTCTGACAGCTCTCCTTCTTCTCCCCTCGACAGCCTCGCAGACCAACCTTTATGGGGGTGGTTGAGCCCCACCCCTACACAGGCGGCCAATTGAATCCCAATTCACCCCAGTGGATATACACATGCCCCACCGATTGGACGTCTCCACCCGGCCTGTCTCGCCCCTACATCGGGGTCCACAAGCCAGTTCCTATGGGAGGGGCAGGCCCTTACAGTTACCATGAAGGGAAACGACCTGTTTTTAACTTGAACAAAGACCTGAGGTTCCGGCCTTGAATTCAGAGCACATTTCTTAAAGACTACCACTTCTAGTCCCCCATTAGCTCTCAGACGAGTTTATGAATCACCTTTCAGGTGGTATAGTTGTAGTCACAATTTTAAGATACTCACAGAAAAAAGACATTTGGATAAGTAAATATATGTAGAAAACATAAAAAGGAAATAAAGCTGTCCATCGTCAGAGCAGGACATGTAACTGAGTTTATTAGTCTGTCAACGGAGGAGTTGTCAATGTCGGCTTTTTTGGCAGCACAGATTTCCTGCTTGAAGCTAATGTGATGATGATGAAGACCTTGGCAACCGTTCCCTTGTTCCTGTCTCCCTGATCCTGCTGTCATGATGGCTGAAAGAGGAAATGAGTGAATGTGTCTGCTAACATTTGATTTCACTGCTGCATGTTGTCTTAATGGGCATTCAGTGGAACAACTTGTTATATAACCTGCAGTCTAAGGGTGCCTGGAGCTCACAGGCCATCAGAGTAAGGACCTGTGCTCTCTAGCTTACTTAATAGAACTTTTCAGTCTAATGACATTATTTGGGGATTGTCAGAAGAAGTAGACACTAAATGTTTTTAAGTTTGGTTTTGTTTTTTGGAGATGAAGCATGAAAAGAGGATTGTTTTTGAAAATTAGTCCATCTGAGGTTCAGATCTAGGTTCTGCCAGTTACTAAATGAGTAACTAGGAAAACTTACTCAATTTCCTTGAAACTTGGTTTTCTCATCTCTAAAATATAGACATAATCATGTGTATGTCTTAAGATATTTTGATGATTTTTTTATGAAAAATAGATCATTTTGGAGTATCAGTTGTAGTGCCAATATAGGAGACTCTTGGTTTACTTACTTTCCTTCATAAATCCTCTGTGCTTTTACCTTTTCTGGTCTTCTGTAGAGAGCTTTTAGATTAGTAACAGATGCTGATTTCTATGTTTGGAAGGGACCTTTCAGTGCAAATATGTTATTTACATCCTTCCTCAAGTGATGCTGTAGAACCAGGGTGATCAATACCTTCTGCTATTATTGTGCCTCTCTGGTGGGCAGATTTGTTTCTCTTAGAAGCTAGATTGTACCTTCTTTTAACTTTCTCTGGTTAGACTTTATTGTGTCTTCAGTGAACCCACCATGGACAACCTGTCATTTAAGCCCTCCTTGCCGGGTGTTGAGAAGTACCCGCAAAGAACAGGACTTGACTTCCTTTTCTTCCCCCTGTATCACACCTCAGTTGCCTTAGTTAAGTATGATGTTGGTGGTCCCCATAGTTTTTGTAATCACTGGATTCAGAAAGTACAGGTAATAATACTTTCCAGGGAAAGAAATTGATTTTATTTACATTAATCAATGATAATATACTTATTATCATCATATTATAATCACAGTTGATCCCCAAATCTGTGAATATAGATGACTCCCACACATTATTTTGACTGCTGTCATGTTAGAATTAAATGAAGATGTTTATTTTTATTTAGCACCAATTTGTGACAATCTCTTCTCTTTTCAGTTCACTCTTCCACACAACATGGCATTCTATCAGGGCTGTGTAAATAAGTACTACTTTGGGTCCAGCAGTATCACTGTGGGTGATACCTGAGCAATTGAAGATCGTAATCCTGTTCTCAAGGACTTTAAAATTAGCAAGAATGGTGGGAGAAGGTTGTACATAGTCAAAGAATTAATTGAATATAGGTAAAGATTAAAATAGAGGCATCGAGCAGGAGGGACGAGATGAGACATGAAGCAGGAGAGGGGAATGTTCGGCAATTCTAGACTTGAGCTACACCTGATATGTAAGTGTGAGCTGCACAACCAGAGAAAGTGGGGGAGACCCAAGAATACAGGGTGAAATTAACTTGGCTGGAGTTGGGATAAAGAAGGAGACTGACTTGTATAGACTGAGGGTCTTACTAACAGAGAAGAGTAATAATGATAAACACAATTGGTATCAGTCAACAAGGTTGAAGCAGAGAAACAGAATCAGGATGAGAAACATATTAAGAGACTTATTTCTAAAAAATGGCCTATGCAAGTGTGGGAGCTGGCAAGGCAAGACTGAAGTCCATAGTGCAGGCAGTCAGAAGGGACAGTCTGGAATCCTGGAGCAGCAGCTGGAAGTACAGTTCACAGGTGCAATTTCTTCTGCTTCAGGTGAGCCACAGCTCTTTTTGTAGACCTCTTAACTAATTGAAGCAGGCCCATCTAGATATTTCAGGATGATCTCTGTTACATAAATTCAATTGATTATGGACTTTAATCTCATTTTCAAAATACCCTCACAGCAGTACGTAGGTTAGCTATTGACTGAATAACTGGAGACAATCTTCCAGCCAAGTGGACATATAAAATTGACCATTTCTGTCTGCCCAACTGTCACCTTGGTACCTATATTCATTTTACCATATTTGGAAATACTTCTACCATGTCATACTTCTGAGTGACATGGTACAGCTATCTTGTTACAGCTGATACCATATAGGATTGTTTAGCACCTTAGTGATAATGCTAGTAGTTATCACCATCAGCCCTGGTGTGACTAAGATGCTGACCAGGTGATATTTTATGCAATCAAAACATGACTCTGTATTTGTTTCCCACCCTTGCTTTACATTTTATTTAATGAAGATAATTTCCCCCCCTTTTGATATAATTTTGGGCAAGAGTCAGATTTTCTCATTTTTAGGTGATAAGAATTTTTTGATTCTTTTATATCATAAAACATAAACCCAGTGCAAGATTTAAAAAGGACCGGTTTATGATAGATATTAATGTTTCAATATTCAATCAGAGATGGGATTTTAAAAAGGCTAGTCGCAGAGGAGGACCCATGAGAAGATAGGGGACATGTAGGTAGAATTGGCTCTTTTCACTCAGCGTAATTTCCTAAACATTTATCCAGGTTGTTGCCTTTTTCCTTTGCTCGGTAGTATTCCGTGGAAGCACCACAGTTTGTGTTTCTGGATAGAGCAACTGATTCTTCTCCTTCCTATCTGTCTGCTTTCTTCCATGACAGGATCTATCCTGTAGGTGGTGCCTGGCTTGTCTGATGCATTTTGGTGTGGAAGATGATTGTCAGCCCCAGTGATGAAGGACACCCATTCCCCTGGCCACTTAGTGGTAGTGGGGATCCCAATGCCAGGTTCTGTCAGGTACTGCCAGGTTCACCAGATGGTGTCAGTGGTAGTGTCTTTTGATTCAGTGGCCTGGGAATTAGGGGATGATAATCCCACCTGGGCTGCCTTCTGTGCTATATTAAGGTCAGAAAGTAATTGGCTGTGGGTCAACTTCTTGGGCCAGGGAATAAGTACAGAATCACTGATGTGTTATCCCTTCAGTCCTGAGGTCCAAACCATGTCACCCTCTTCTTTTGACATCTCAGAGTCCTCTTTGACTATTCTTGCATTATTTTCTAAGGTGATAGTTGTAGTTATCAAGAAATCAGAGAGAAACAAATCTATGTCATCTGAACTGGAATTCACTCCACAGATTTTAAGAATGTGATTTTTTTTTAAAAAAGTAAAGATTTTATTGATTTATTTTAGAGGGAGAGGTAGAGAGAGAATCTCAAGCAGACCCCTTGCTGAGGATGGAGCCTAATGCAGAGCTTAATCTCATGACCCTGAGACTGCAACCTGAGCTGAAATCAAGAGCCAATGCTCAGCCAACTGAGCCACCCAGTGCCCCAAAAATGTGATTTTAAATATATTACAATGATGCTTGATTTTTTAAAATTTTATTTCATTATCTTTGTTCAGTGTTCCAAGATTCATTGGTTATGTACCATACCTAGTGCTCCATGCAATATGTGCCCTCCTTAATACCCACCACCAGGCTCACCCAATCCCCCACCCATCACCTCCAAAACCCTCAGTTTGTTTCTCAGAGTCCACAGTCTCATGGTTTGTGCCCCCCTCCAATTTCCCCCACCTCATTTCTGCTCTCCATTTCCCAATGCCCTCCAAGTTATTCCTTATGCTCCACAAGTAAGTGAAACCATATGATAATTGACTTTCTCTGCTTGACTTATTTCACTCAGCATCATTTCCTCCAGTCCCATGCATGTTGATACAAAAGTTGGGTATTCATCCTTCCTGATGGAGGCATAATCCTCCATTGTATATATGGACCATATCTTCTTTATCTATTCATCTGTTGAAGGGCATCTTGGTTCTTTCCACAGTTTGATGACTGTGGCCATTGCTGCTATGAACATTGGGGTACAGATGACCCTTCTTTTCACTGCATCTGTATCTTTGGGGTAAATACCCAGTAGTGCAATTGCAGGGTCATAGGGTAGCTCTCTTTTTAATTTCTTAAGGAATCTCCACACTGTTTTCCAAAGTGGCTGCACCAACTTACATTCCCAACAGTATAAGAGGGTTCCCCTTTCTCCACATCCTCTCTAACACACATTGTTTACTGTCTTGTTAATTTTGGCCATTCTAACTGGTGTAAGGTGGTATTTCAATGTGGTTTTGATTTGAATCTCCCTGATGGCTAATGATGATGCAACTTCTTATAAGACATGTCTCCAAAGGCAAAGGAAACAAAAGCAAAAATGAACTTTTGGGACTTCATCAAGATCAAAATCTTCTGCACAGCAAAGGAAACAGTCAACAAAACAAAGAGGCAACCCACAGAATGAGAGAAGATATTTGCAAATGACACTACAGACAAAGGGCTGACATCTAAGATCTATAAGGAACTCCTCAAACTCAACACACACAAAACAGGTGATCATATCAGAAAAATGGGCAGAAGACATGAACAGACACTTCTCCAAAGAAGACATGCAAATGGCTAACAGACACATGAAAAAGTGTTTATCATCTTTGGCCATCATGGAGCTTCAAATCAAAACCACATTGAAATACCACCTTACACTAGTTAGAATAACCAAAATCAACAAGACAGTAAACAATGCTGTTGGAGAGGATGTGGAGAAAAGGGAACCCGCTTATACTGTTGGTGGGAATGCAAGTTGGTGCAGCCACTTTGGAAAACAGTGTGTATACTTCCTAAGAAATTAAAAAATAGAGCTTTCCTATGACCCTGCAATTGCACTACTGGGTATTTACCCCAAAGATACAGATGTAGTTAAAAGAAGGGCAATTTGTACCCCAATGTTCATAGCAGCAATGGCCACAGTCACCAAACTGTGGCAAGAACCAAGATGCCCTTCAACAGACGAATGGATAAAGAAGATATGGTCCATATATACAATGGAGGATTATGCCTCCATCAGGAAGGATGAATACCCAACTTTTGTATCAACATGGATGGGACTGGAGGAGATGATGCTGAGTGAAATAAGTCAAGCAGAGAAAGTCAATTATCATATGGTTTCACTTACTTGTGGTGCATAAGGAGTAACACGGAGGACATTGGGAGATGGAGAGGAGAAGGGACTTGGGGGGAATTGAAAGGGGAGACAAACCATGAGAAACTGTGGACTTTGAGAAACAAATTGAGGGTTTTGGAGGGGAGGGTGGATTGGGGTTGGGTGAGCCTGGTGGTGGGTATTAAGGAGGGCACGTATTACATGGTCACTGGGTGTGTTGCATAGCCAATGAATCTTGGAACACTGAAAAAATAAAATCAAATAAACTTACCAAAAAAAAGAGATATTCAGTGAAAACCTGATTTTCATTCCATCTGCCTAGACTTGCCCTGAGGCTATTATAGGTAACTTGTGTCTTCTACCTGTGTTTCTTTATAGAAATGCAAGCAAATACAAATGAGCATTATACACATTTTTTTAGAGCTCATCTTTCCATATCAACACATAAAGTGTTCCATCATTCTTTTTTCAGCTGCTTGGGATTCAGTTGTAGAGCTGTGACATAATTCATTGCATAAAGCCGAGATTGATATGCTTTTGTAGATTTTCTTTTCTAATCCCATATGAATAAAACCACAATGAATAAATTTGAACACATGCCATTTCACACCCTTGCACGTATATCTGTAGGTTAAATTCCCAAAAGAGAGATTGCCAGGTCAAAGGACAGGTATGATTTTTGCTATGTATCACCAAATTGACTTCCACAGGCATTCAGACATTTTTCACTTTGATGACCAAAAGATGAGAGTTTCACACTCACTAACGAAGAGAGTTGTCAAAAGTTTGGATTTTTGCCAGCCTCATAATTATTTCTTGAGAAAATAGAAATAACATTTTTAAAGCCCTGGCAATGTTTAGCAAGTGATAGGAGAACCTTATGAATGTTGGGTCCTCCTCCTCACAGTCTTCAATATGCTTCACAGTTTCACTTGGTCAAGAAGCTGGAAAGCATACAATCCATGTCTGTGTCTGTATCTACATCTATCCTTATGTCTATATTATCTGTATCTGTATCTATATAGAGATATAGATATATAGAAATTGTATATATATGCAGAAACATACATGTGTATATGTTTCTGCCTTTATAAAGTGTTTTGGGGACAAAATCTATGTATATGGCATGGTTATGAAGGTTAATTCTTTGTTAAATTCTTTTGTTAAATAAGGTTAATTCTTTTTTTTAAATTATGTTCAATTAGGTAACACATAGTGTAGGTTAAGGTTAATTCTTAACAAAGGTTAATTCTTTGTTAAATAAATGGAATAGATAAGATTCTAGAGATCAGAACAGTATCAGGAGTACCTAAGTTTAGGGCACCAGTGAGGAGCAGGAAGTCCTTACAGGATACAGGTGTTTGCACAAGTGGAGAGGACTTAAATAAAGGAGTCGTGGTAGCAGAAGTAATGTCTCATGCTCATGGCATGTTGATAGAGAAGATAAAAGGGAGAATGGATAGCCAATATTGATTTGGAAGCCAATAAGGAGAGCAAGTTGACTGGGGGGTGGGCAATGGACAACCACGCTGGGCATGATCAGCGATCTGGGCTGGGAATAGCCTCTCTTATATTTTTCAATTCTTCAAAACTCTTCTTGCATAATGTGGATCTTTTTATTTCTCGATTAGTAGAGATCATTTCAGGTTTCATAACTATAAGTTAAAATCATGTTAAGGTGAGAATAAAAGTGAAAGAGGGAAAAAAAGCGAAAGTTGAAATAATGTCTTTGTGATAATCGTCTCTTAGTCTCCTCATTCTTCCTACTTTAAAAAAAAAATACCCTCCAATCTTCTAATTAGAGGATAAAAAATAAAAGGGAGTGCACAGACTCCCTTATGTGATTCCTCTAAGAAATCAAAGCTCTTTCATTTTTAATTTTCTAGCATGACAACATAAAACAATCTCATTAAGGACTTTGTTGAATATTGGTAAAGGTTAGGCAGAGTTCAGGCAGCAGTGACTGAGAAAAAGTGTTGGAGAGTTTGTACAGAAATTGGCAAACTTCAGTTAAGTTTTCCAGAAGCTGGGATTGCAAAAAAAAGGAAAGCTCACAGGTAATGATGAGGCAGGAGACATTCCCTCCAACCTAAAGAACTAGCAGGCACAGGAGGCAAAAGGATGCCCTGAAATGCAGGCTTATTAGGGGGAAAAATATGAGGAAAAGATTGTTATATATGCACATAATGGGTATCCAAGAAAGACAAAGATTATCTCTGTGGTAGCAGAGGCCATCTTCCCCAAAGGTGATCCCATCTTGCAGTATAAATAGTACTATGGGGAATCCACTCCAAAGTCCAAGAACAAGGCATATTCTTAAGCTGGGGGTCTCTTACAGAAGGAGATAAGTTTTTGTTACATATTAAAACAGATGGTGAAACCTCTCTACTTTAAATCTGCCTTAAAATGAATCTTGAAAAATTGACATGCAAGCGATCTGGAAAGTCTATAAATTGAAGTTGTTGTATAAATCTGGTGCATGCTATCCTGAATAAGCTGGTTTTCTTTGGGTCAGAAGGCCTCGGTGGCTCTCTTGTCTGTCAGGTTGTAGGCACTTGGTTAGGGAACAGTAGCACATGCAGATAGTGAGCAGACTCATTAGCGCAACATTTAAGGCGAGTTGATGGCAGCTTCCAGGCTTTTTCCATTCTGGCAACCAGTATTTGACTGTAAGAGGAAGATAGAATGCCCCAGTCAAGCCATCCACTTAAAACAGTTTCCCATCAGGGGCTTTATCTCAAGGTCTGACAAGGACAAAAGAATAACTGAAGATTTAATCCAATCTAGATGGGAATTAAATTCAGTTTAATATGTGTATTTATAAAAAAGTGATGACAGAATCAGTGAATGATGAGATCAGGCTCCAGGACCCCCTTGCTGGGAAGCTTTATACACTACTTAACCAACAACGTGACTATTTCTCCCAGCCTCTATCTCTCTTAGGTCCCGGACGTATCCCTCTGTGTTGTCGCTTATCTGTCCCTCACAATCTGAACAGGGATGGCATCTTCTTCCTCTAGAAACCTTTGCACAGAGTTCTCATTTGGGTCTATTCAAGTGCTCAAAAAGGATGCTTTATATGTGGCTTGTCTTGGTGGAAGGCCGTAGCTATTATCCCTGCTCTCTCACTGCTCTGAATCCCTTCCTTCTCTCCCAGAAAATCCATGCCTCCTTCTCAAATCATCTCAGAATGTGTTTGGGAATTCTGAAGAATTCTCCCACAGTTATTTCCAATATTCCACTTTATAGCTTCTGTCTACTTTAGTTTCTATTCTCTTCCTCTCACTTTGACCCTCCTCAATTTCTCAGGCACCTACAACACAACAGACAGTTTCAGTGCACATTCCCATAATCCCATTTGCTCTTCAAAACAAGCCAATGAGGTTAACAGTGTTATTACATTTTACAGAAAAGGAAATTGCAGTGCAGTGATAATTGGGTAGCTTCTCTATCCAGTTTCCAGTTTTCTAAGACACTGCTGCACATGTAACTTAACTTAAGAGTGAGGTCAAAGGCAGGATGAAGGTCTTTGGACACCAAGTGAAGCCTATGTCAAGAGTCCAGGGCTCCTGTTTGCGAGAAGAGCTCAGGCACATTCCTAGGAGAGGTGGGCTGCCAGCTTTGCTCCTTGATCTTGGAAATGATCCACTACCAATGCTGTGTTCAGTTTCTGTACTCTGAGCTGGAGCAGATCAGAGTCTCAAAAGCCCCAAACTTACAAAATTCTGAACATTCCATTTAATAATTTTTTCTACGTTATTTGTAGAATAAGAAAATAAATCGCTAAAAATGACAAATTGAAAAAATGGTACCTATCACAAATATTTCCAAATTAAAAAAATATTTTTATTAACTGTCTGATATAATTTTATAGTCCTTTTATATAGTTATATATATTTTGACTGGGGTTTTTTTGTCCCCCTCTTTTAAAAAATATTTTATTTATTTCTTCTTAGAGAGCAAGAGCATATTAGCAAGAGAAGGCGAGGGACATACAGAGAGGGGGAGAGAGCGAGAAACTCTCAAGCAGACTCCCCACTGAGTATGGAGCCCAATGGGTTGCTCAATACCAGCACCCTGAATTTATAACCTGAGCTGAAACCAAAAGTTAGCTGTTGAACCAGTTGAGTCACCCAGGAACCCCCCTTCTCTTTTCTCTGTACAAGATGCTTTTATTATTTTTTTCTGCAAAGAATAAAGTGGTAATTCAGCTTTTCTTCTAGTATGATTGATTGAAAAAAAAAATTAGGCTGATCATTTAGAAAATGATCTCTTAGAGCACCTTCTATTATAGGTAACACCAGATACACATTCAAAATACCCACTGTTTATTTACTTTAATGTAAAACAACATGACAATAGAACTGAAAGTTTCAAAATATCACATTTTCTCATCTGGTTATCTGATGAATGAAGCCTAACATAATGGATGCTAAGTGTCAACATTTTTTAGGCATGCCTAGTACTAAATTATTATATTTTTATGAATATTTCCCGATGTTTGGAGACAAACATTCAAACTTGTTTAATCCCAATTTTTTTTTGTGGTTGTTATGGTAAGATACATGTAATTTAAAACTTACCATCTTAGCTGTTTTTAAGTGTCAAGTTCAGTGATATTAAATACATTCTTACTGTTGTGCACCCACAATGACTGTCAATCTCCAGAGCTCTTCTCATGTCATAAAACTGGAAATATACAAATTAAACAAAAACTCCCATCCCTGTTTCCTGTGCTGCATAAACTTTTATGAATATGGTTGAAATTGGAAGAATTCCTGTCAAGTTTTATAAATTAGATAGAAGATTTATAAGAATTTCCTACACACAGTATTCTGACTGCATACACTTGAAACCTGGTTTCTCTGTGAAGACACATACACTTTGGATGCTGGGGCTGCCTGGGTGGTTCAGTGGAATAAGACTCTGCCTTCAGCTCAGGTCATGGTCTCAGGGACCTGGGATGGAGCCAGGCATTGGAGGTGGGTCCCCGCTCAGCAGGGAGCCTGCTTCTCCCTCCCCCTCTGCCTGCTGTTCCCTCTGCTTGTGCTCTGTCTTTTTCCTCTCTCAAATAAATAAATAAATAAATAATCTTAAAAAAAAATAAAAAGAAGAAGAGGAAGAAGAAGAAGGAGGAGGAGAAGGAGGAGGAGGAAGAGCAGGAGGAGGGAAATCGGGAGGGGGAGGAGGAGGAGGAGAAGAAGAAACGTCTGGTGCTGGATGCTACAGGAGACATTTCTATTGAAATGAATTTCTATTGTCTGGCCCCGACAGCATTGGTATTGCTTGAGTTTGCGGAGGGAATAGCAGAAGTGTTCATGAAACCTCCTCCCAAATCACAATGGCTAGCAATAACGGTATGTGTGAATATCTGCAAACCATGTGGTTATAACTCACCCATCTGTGGCTAAATACATATCCACAGTGTACCTTCCCCTTCACTGGATCTTAAAACTTTCTATGGTTTCTCCAGTGCTACCTGGCATGAGAAGTGTGACAATCGGAAGGACAAGGAAAAGAGACTGTGGTATTAAACAGTTGCTGTTAAATATTTTACTTTAATGGATTATAATTAAAATATCCCACTTTTAAAAATTTGGTAGCTTTACGGGCGTTAACTTGGGTTGGCTGAACTATATTTCCCAGGATTTTGTTTCTAACATGTTTCTACTTAGGGAAGACCAAAAGAGAAATACTGTTAGGAGGTTTGAATGGTGGCAGGGAGGCAGCAACATTGTGTAGCTGACATTCACTGTTCTTGATTTGGTGCCTCACCTTGCTTGCTTAGGGCAGCGGTAGTGTGCCCACTACCACTCTAACTTCCTCCAGATCCTACTTCAGCTTCTCTGACTCCTGGCGAGGTGGATGTGTTTAGCTCTGTGACAAGGGGCCCCAGGTTTTGCAGAATACTCATACCACCAAAGAGAGAGACAACAGGCAATGTCCTGGGTTTCAGTCCATCCTGGGCTCAGCACACACTCAGGGGTTCCAGAGTGACATTGCTTCCCCCACCTCACATCCATCTTCCCTTCTCCACTGTACCTTCAAGTTCCAGCATCCAACAGAAGAACCACAACTTTATGGTGACTGCCTCTCAGCTCCCACAAATTCTGTAGCAGGTGCTGCCTAATGGACCCATAAAATTTTCCAATGGTCTACTTCTAGAATTCAACCCCAAAGGATACACAGCGTTTACAAAACCTGTCAAAACATTGCTGGGACAGCAGTTAGGGCATTGCAAGGGGGTCCCAGAGCTTCAGCTTTTTTTTAGCTTTGTAGTATATTCACGTATAGCCCAGAGATTTGTTTCTCCATTTCCTCTTTGGTGGTCATGTTTCAGCATGATTAGTATTCTGTGATCACTGTGATGATGAGAAGGATTTGTAAACATAATCTCGTAGTAAGAATTCAGTGGGTTTTGACTTTAATCTGTCTGGAAATGGGCATCGTACATTGCACCAACACAAGATGCCCTAAGTGACAAAATTAATTATCCTCAGTAAGGAGAGCTCAGGGCATTTTAAAAATCTCTTTGTTTCAACTATGTAGTCTGCATATACTAAAAAAAGGTATTTTTCAATGTAAAATGTTTTTCTCACATCTTTTTTTTTTTTAAGATTTTATTTATTTATTTGACAGAGAGAAATCACAAGTAAGCAGAGAGGCAGGCAGAGAGAGAGGAGGAAGCAGGCTCCCCGCTGAGCAGAAAGCCCGATGTGGGGCTCGAACCCAGGACCTGGGATCATGACCTGAGCCGAAGGCAGCGGCTTAACCCACTGAGCCACCCAGGCGCCCCTGTTTTTCTCACATCTTAAAAGAACAGGCATCTACCAATTTTACAGGAAAACATTCTTTATAGTGTGCAAATGCAAAGTACTAATTTATTATACAGTATGGCCTTTACACAGGGAATTCTGGACTTCTTAACAATGATGGTAAAATATAGACAGATAAATATTGTGTAATTATTTCCAAGATGCCTTCAAGGAACTTTTACTGGGATTGCCATTATTACTCTGTCTATTTGAGACCAGTTTTAGAAAGTTACGACCACAATATAACTATTTTATGAGTTTTTGCTTGCTGGTAGCATTTAGAGGAGAGTGCAAGGAGTTTAGAGTTAGGGAAGTGTCGGAGATTCCCCCACTCACCCATCACCAGCTGGGATGGCTAGGGGCAAAGTTCTTGCACTCTGTGAGCTCCTTTGCATATACCCCAAAACAGGAATGCATGTTACCAAGCTTGGCATTCAGGAATCTCCCAAAAACTAAGCTAAATTTTTAAGGAGCAAGGCAAAAAAGGTAGGCTAACTATGATGACAGGCAATTCCCAAGTCTCAGTGAATAACCAAAATAAAAGTTTCTTTTTGCCTCACATCACACTGTAATGGGGCTGAGCTATGCAGTCATTCAAGGACTCAGTCCACTTCTCTTTTAGTGTTGCACTTCCTGCTTAGTCCTCGGGACCCTCCATTCTGCTTGTGAAGGAGAAAGAAGGTGAGAATCACACGTGGCATCTTTCTAAGTGTCACACCAGGAAGTGAGGCACATGCGCCTATGCCATTTCTGCTGGAGCAACGCTCAGCTAATCTTAGTAGCCTGCACATGTCATGCTGTTCTACCTCTGACTTTTTAAAGTGTGGAAGGCTGGGAAGGCTGCAGGAAGGCTTGTCAGCCTAGGACACTTCTACTCAGCTTTTCACACCCAGATCAAGTGTCATCAAACTAATGCCTTCAGTTAGGCTTGGGTAGTCTTTTAGTCAAATGTATACTAGATTTTGTATATTTCCTAATCATAGGACATATCATATTAAACTATAAATGTGATGTGTATATTTCCTTGTTATTCTGCTGGAGAATAGAAATTGCTTTTTCTTCTTAAGTCTCTGAAAATTAGTATAGGCATGTAGTTATCAGTATAGTAATTGCAGAGCAGACATGTCATCTAGAACAACAGATGGTATGGGAAGCAGACTTACTGATCAGATAGATGTTTGCCCAGTCAGTGCACTGGTTGGATATAAACCGTAGATGCAGCAAGAACCTGAGCCCTCTGGGGACTTCTAGTCTGCGCTGGAATGTTTTCAATCAACACTTGATCAAAGTAGTTCTAGGGAGCATGGGTAGGAGGAATAGCAGGAACTGATTGTGAGCGCCAACTATGTGTTTGCTTGGAAATTCTTTATAACTTTCTGAAGTAGATCTAGCTACACACTGTTAGGTTTAGGAAAATGTACACCTACCGTGGTAAGCAGACAAGGTTTATAAGACTCAGAAACAGGAAGGTTAGCATTTTAATGCAAAAGTCTTTGGCTAAAACAACAACAAAACTCTTTTTCACTGCATCCCTGAAAACTATTCTCAAGGAAATTATCATTTGGTTGTGAAATCAAGCCTTACTCCCATGGAGCAAGTGTGGACCACTCAAATCAGGATATGAGTCTCCTTTCCAAAGTATCACCCCAACCAAGAGCAGGCAGATTAGGAAATATGTGCCTTGAGCCAGTCACTGGGGAGGTGGACATGGTGGGCTTTAGTTCACTTTTTCATGCCTGCCTGAGGTAAGGAGGTTGGAGGTCCTCACTTGGAGGCCCCCCTTACCAGGTGGCAATTTCAGTACCAAAGCCAAGGTCACTGAGTAAGTCACGCTATCTTATGTTTCAAGATTATTTTCCAGCTGCATGAGTCAACCAGCAATTTGTACTCCTTATCTAATCTGTCCACAACATCCCAGCCCGCTGCATTAGTGAAGTTCTGTTCTGTTTATGATGATAGGAATGCCATGAATCAGGGGTTCTTGAACACTGTGAGCCTAGGAAAGGCCAGTTTAGCCCCAGTGGAACTGAGTCTATAGTTGACACTGGCCTGTCTGCAGAATTTATGGTTTTGTTTAGATTGCATTTTTGTTTCATTTTCTTTATGTATAAAACAGAGTAAAATATCCTCATATGCTCACATCAAATATTATCTTAAAAGCATCACCTTTTTTTTTTTTTTACCAATTTTTATTATTTTTTTTATTAACATGTAAGGTATTATTTGTTTCAGGGGCACCCTTCTGTGATTCATCATTGGTCTTACACGATTCACAAGCTTAGGAAGAGATAAAGGGATGTGATCTAGTTAGAAGCCTCAGGCATATGCGAAGGCAATTATCATCTATAGGTGCTTTTTCAAATTTAAGTACTTCAACAATTGAAAAGATTTCTTTGTTATGAGTAAAGCTAGAAAGTCATAATTAGATAGCTAGGTCTTTCTGGAGACCTTGTGGGGGAATTGCCATGGCTGTAAGGGCAGGTATGTTTATAAAGCTCCGAGTTTATAAAACTCTGAGGGATGCTAAAAAGTTTGTAAATATTTGTTGGAGACTCTGAAATTGAAATAAGTCTCTGAATATCATGTTTGATTTTTCATATTGTTTATCTGACTGAATGAGATGCAAGAACATCTCTATAAAGAGGAGAATATACAGAACATAGCCATGCCTGGGCTCAGATAACAGTTGCTGTGCTGATGGGTGGGTGAGCTCAGACAAAGCCAGGGTTATCTCCTGAGCCTTTGTTTATACCTCTATAAAACTGAAGCTCAATATTGCTATATGAGACTAGCAATCCTGCATGTAATGTGCCTAAGGCTGTGCCTGGCACATGGTAGGCATTGTTTATTATCAAATAGTAACTATTACCATTATGTGAGTCAGCGATCCGACCCTTTGCCATTTCCTTATGATCAGTAAATTTCTACCCAAAGTTTTTGTGCTTTCTTATTGCATGGTAGCCTAGATTTATACTGATTCTTTGTGTAATTTGAAATGGATTTTTGGATTACAGTGACAGACACATTTAAGGCTTAAATCTTACCATTGTATTAAATCAACTTGTAAACATTTTTTTTCCTTCAGAAGAAAATAATACTTCTTGCTATTTCTCTTTAATTGATTTCTGATTCTTCCCAAATGAGATGCCCAGATGTATGGAGTCCTAGATAAGCTGCAGAATAATTGTCTTCAAATTCAAATTCAGTTGTCTTCAAGCATGCATAAAAATGTCCCCGCACCATACTTGGGCTTCTTTTTAGAAAGACTTACAATGGCCTCTTTCTTGTTCAGATTTTAGTTCTTACTCAGGGGGACTTTTGCAATGGTCTTCTCACTTGTCTTCCTATCATCAGTCTAACTTATTTTTCCAGAGAGGTCTCTCACATAGGCATGTCTGAAGACATGTATGGTCCTCATCGGTCCCCTTGGGAGCTCTCCTAGCTTATTCATTTATGTGTTTCTAAATCTGCCAACAGTCATTTGTTGAACACCTACTGGGATCCAGCCTAGACCCTGAAAACACAGAGACATTCAAGGTCCAACTTCTTCAAGTTTTATCATGTAAATGGAGAATATAACTCAACCTACACCCTCACCTGACTTAAAATCTGAGAACAGGGCAATATCTTATTCATTTTTGTATCCACCGCACCTAACTCTTTATCTAACACAGGGCTGGTGTGCCGTATATATTTTGATAAAGTTCTAGATAAATATCCTAAATTCACTGTGTACATGTATTCAGTCCTTTTTTATTTAATTGTTTTAAATGATTTATAAATGGTAACAATCAGATGGCTCCCCGTGTCTGAATTCCTATTGTGGAGAAAGCGCCATATCAGCTAATTTCCATATATTACCTCATCTAATTCTCATAAAAATCTTGAAAGAAAAGGAAGAGTCAAGAGATTAAGCAACTTACCAAAGTCTTTTAAATTATTGGTGGTGTTTGAATCCTAAGCTGTTGGCTTCCTAATGTTTTCTAGAAAGACATCAAATGGTGCAATGATAGAATTAATAACCAACGATAAAAATATAAAAGTAGTGTCATATATTGAATGAGCTGGTAATTACTCTTGATTTACACAGATACATGATGAACATTGCCCCCAAAGTAGTGCAGTATCATGAAAGAAAACAAAAGGGAGCAAAAAAATATATGGAGACTGCGTTCTGGGCAAAAGTTGAAATTATTTTGTCTATGGGTATGTCAATGCCAATGCTTATTAAAAACTTGAATTTTAAGCAAATAGAAAAGAATTCTATAAAAAAGTCATGCTAGCCCACTATTTAATAAGTGTGGCAAAAAATAAGTTTTTTTGTTTGTTTGTTTTTGTTTTTTTTGTAGAACAAAGTTTTCCAAGTTTTAACTTGCAAAAAAGAATCACCTGGAGATCTTGTTAAAACACAGTTTCTATAATGCTCTGCCCAGAGAATCTGATTCAGGATGGAGTCCATGAATTTGCAAGGCTAGTGAGCTCAGAGTTTTGTCAGTTGCTGCTGCTGGTTTAAGGAGCACAACTCAGAACTGCTGCTTTAGAAGTTGTGTATGTCCCCTGAGGTTCATGCCAGTAGCTGCCTATGGTATCCCACTGCTTCGCTTCCATGCACCTGATAAGCTAGACGTAATTCAGTTGTGGATTACTAGGAAGGTTAATATTAAGCATGTTTACATACTTATCATTTACATAGAACACATCATTAAGGATAATTACTAAAAGTTTTATAGATTAATTATTGGCTTACAGAGGGTCAGGATGACAACATAACGGGAATATTAGACACAAGATTTTCTATCGAGCAACCATTGTTTCATCTTATTTTCATTTTAATGAAATATGTTGTAGTTTTTAAAGAGAAAATGAAATATTTGTGTAGTCTCAGGTGGAGGTTATGCGGGACTCAAGCATGTTCCTTTCTGATGGGCGTGTAGCTGTAGTCAGACAATGTGGGTCCAATGTAATAGACACCAGGGCTCTGATGCAGTGTGTTTGCCAGGTTTGAGGTAAATCACCTTTTGGGATCTTTCCTATGACCTAACACCCTGCCCCTTGATCTCCCCCCACCCAGGTTTATTGAGGTCTATTTTTACATCATAAATTTCACCTGAAGTGTACAGTTCAGTGGTTTTCAGTATATTTACACAGTTGTACAACCATCATCACTACCTAATTATAAAACATGTCAATACCCAAAGGAAACCCCGTACACATTAGCAGTCATTTCCCATCCCCAATGCCCATCTCTCAAACATCTACCTTCAGCTGCAGGCAGCCATTAACACATTTTCTGTATATATAGCCTTGCCTTGTGTGGACATTTAGATATATGAAATCATACAGTATGAGACCTTTCGTGACTAGCAAATTTCACTTAACATAATGGTTTGAAGGTTCAACGTTCATCCATGTTGTAGCATGTGTCAATACTTAACTCTTTCCCATTGCCTAGTATTTCACTCTATGGACAGGTTTTGTTTCCCTTTCATCACTTGATGGGCATTGGGCTGTTCCATTGTTTTTCTATTATGAATAATGCTACTGTGAACGCTCATACACAAGTTTTTATGTGGACATGTGTTTTCATTTCTGTAGGGTATATACCCAGGATTAGAATTGTTTGGTTGGTTTGTATGATGACTAAGATAACATAATAAATTTTTTAAAAAAGAGTTATTTGGTCATATCTCCCATTTTAAAGCTTTTTATTTTGAAATTCACAGTAAATTGGGGGGAAAAAAGGTGCTAAGATGTCCTACATACCCCTGACCTAGTTTTTTTCCAATGGTAGCATCTTGCATAACTGTGTGATAATACCAAAACCAGGAAAATGACACTGATAATATACACAGTGTTAATTAAGATTGCTTCATTTGGCATGCACTTCTGTGTGTGTGCGTGTGTGTGTGTGTGTGTTTCTGTGCAATCCTATCACATGTATGGATTTGTGTAATTGCCACCATAGTCAAGATGAGAATACTTTTATCACAAAGTCCCTTCATGATGTCCCTTTATAGTCATACCCCTTCCATCATTCTCCCCATTCCTAACCTTTAGTCACCACTACTCTGTTTATATCTTTACTAACCTCCTTTCCAGTATTGCAAATGTTATAGAATCTATTCCTGTTTTCAACCTGTGCCATCTATGTACAGATTGTGACATCAAAAGATCTGTTTTCAAACTTAATTTCTTGACACATTTTTTTGGATAACGTCAGCAATCCCATCAGTTTTAATATACTATTATTATTTTTTTCTTTTCTTTTACTGAAACCAAGCAAGGCAAAATCCCACAGACCTACTGCACAAGGGATTTGCTAAATGTAATTAAATAAATGATTGTTAAGTCCAAAATGCTTCACAAGTATTTACTTAATTACTAGAATTCATGTGATCTTATTTATGTCTGTAGGCCCTGTATGTAGATCTGTAACTAAATATTCAAGCTTGTGGTAATTATTAGACTGCCAGGGACATAGAAAGAAAGGAAAGAAATAGAGCTGAACCATTTTTAAGACCCCCCAAAATATGTACTTGTTTTGTAAGCAAGTTTCTTGTCTATTTCTATAGTTTTACAAAAGGAATATAAATGGTGGGGCAGAAAAACTACAGCTCTGACCTTGGTACTTGAAAAGGTGAGATCTAAATAAAACTGTTTTGCTGTCTGAATACTATCATTATCTTTAATGAGAGTGGGCATCACAAGGACATTTCATATTGTACCTTAGGCAATAAATTAGCTGTCAGATCTAGATTCATACTATTTTCCTTAAATATGAAAACACTGATCCATCTGCTCTGACCAATTACATTATATATCTGTTTATATTAATATAAAAATATATTCTAAAGAGTCTTTATATGTCCATTGTCCTTTTCATTGAAAAGCACATATCTTCGTGTGTGCCCTTAATTAGACCTTCAACTGTAGCATACTTATCTAGATGTTGTTTTGAGTGGAGACAACTCTTGGCCCACTGGCAGATTCTTTTGTTTTTCATTTATAGTTTTATCTTCTTCCTGATAGGAAATGTGGTGCTTCTCCTGTAGATGACATCTGATGGCAATCGAGAGCCGGTATAAGACATATCATGTCTCCTTTATTTAAAGATTTTACTTATTTATTTATTTGAGGGAGATGTGAGAAAGAGAGAACCAGAAGGAACAGGTGGGGTGGGGCAGAGGGAGAGGGAGAAACAGACTCCCCACTGAGCAGGGATCCCAAAGTGGAACTCGATCCCAGGACCCTGAGATCATGACCTGAGGCAAAGGCAGACACTTAACCAACTGAGCCACCCAGGCCCCTTTTTTAAATGAATGGAGTTGATCATATAAACTTTCTCTTTGGCCCTAATATTGGATTAAGATCACACTTGGCTATAATGTTCTTTCAAAATAATCTGTTGGGTTCTAATTGCTAATATTTTATGTAAAATTTTGTTATTGATATTCATAAATGAGTCTGCAGATTTCTTTTTTGGGGTGATCTCTGTTAGGTTTGGGGATGACCTTTATACTATATAACACACTTGGAAATTTTCTCTTTTTTTTCTGTGCTTTGAAAAAATATAAGTGGCATTAGGCTTATCTACTCTGTAAAAGAATCTCCAAAGAATTACTTTTTAAAGATTTTATTTTTTTATTTTTATTTTTTTTATTAACATATAATCTATTATTTGTTTCAGGTGTACAGGTATTTGAATCATCAGTCTTACACAATTCACAGCACTCACCATAGCACATATTCTCCCCAATGTCCATAACCCAACCACCCTATCCCTTGCCCCACAACCCCAGCAACCCTTAGTTTGTTTCCTGAGATTAAGAGTCTCTTATGGTTTGTCTCCCTTCCCGATCCCAACATATTTCATTTTTTCCCTCCCTACTTGACATGACCCCCCCAGCCTCTCAAATTCCTCATATGAGAGAGATCATATGATATTGTCTTTCTCTGATTGACTTGTTTCGCTTAGCCTAATACCCTCTAGTTCCATCCATGTCATTGCAAAGGGCAAGATTTCTTTTTTGATGGCTGCATTTTATATATATATATATATACCAGATCTTTTTATCCATTCATCTGTTAATGGACATCTAGGTTCTTTCCATAGTTTGCCTGTTGTGGACATTGCTGTCATAAACATTTGGCTGCATGTAGCCCTTGGGATCACTACCTTTGTACCTTTAGGGTAAATAACCAGTAGTGTGATTGCTGTGTTGTAGGGTAGCTCTATTTTAAACTTTTTGAGGAACCTCCATACTGTTTTCCAGAGTGGCTGCACCAGCTTGCATTCCCACCAACAGTGTAGGAGGGTTCCCCTTTCTTTGCTTCCTTGCCAATATCTGTCATTTCCTAACTTGTAAGTTTCAGCCATTCTGACTGGTATGAGGTGGTATCTCACTGTGGTTTTAATTTGTATTTCCCTGATGCCGAGTGATGTTGAGCACTTTTTCATGTGCCTATTCGCCATTTGTATATCTTCTTTGCAGAAGTGTCTGTTCATGTCTTCTGCCCATTTCTTGATTAGATTATTTATTCTTCAGGTATAGAGGTTGATAAGGTCTTTATAGATTTTGGATACTAGCCCTTTATCTGATATGTCGTTTGCAAATATCTCCTCTCATTCTGTCAGTTGTCTTTTGATTTCGTTGATTGTTTCCTTTGCTGTGCAAAAGCTTTTGATCTTGATGACATCCCAATAGTTCATTTTTGCCCTTGCTTCCCTTGCCATTGGTGATGTTTCTAGGAAGAAGTTGCTGGGGCTGAGGTTGAATAGGTTTCTTCCTCTGTTCTCCTCAAGGATTTTGATGGATTCCTGTCTCACATTGAGGTCTTTCATCCGTTTTGAGTCTATTTTTGTGTGTTGTGTAAAGAAATGGTCTAGTTTTATTCTTCTGCATGCAGCTGTCCAATTTTCCCAACATTGTTTGTTGAAGAGACTGTCTTTTTTTCCACTGGACATTGTTTCCTGCTTTGTCAAAAATTAATTGACCATAGAGTTGAGGTCCATTTCTGGGCTCTCTATTCTCTTCCATTGATCTGTGTGTCTGTTTTTGTGCCAACATCATACTGTCTTGATGATCACAGCTTAGTAATAGAGCTTGAAGTCTGGAATTGTGATCCCTAAAAATTTGGTTTTCTATTTCAACATTCTTTTTGTTATTTGGGGTCTTTTCTGGTTCCATATAAATTTTAGGATTTTTGTTCCATTACTTTGAAAAAATTGATGGCATTTTGATAGGGATTGCATTAAATGTGTAGAATATTTTAGGTAGCATAGACATTTTCACAATATTTGTTCTTCTAATCCATGAGTGTGGAAAGTTTTCCCATTTCTTTGTGTCTTCCTCAAATTCTTTCATGAGTACTTTATAGTTTTTAGAGTACAGATTCTTTGCCTCTTTGATTAGATTTATTACTAGGTATCTTATGGTTTGGGGTGCAATTGTAAATGAGATTAACTCCTTAATTTCTCTTTCTTCTGTCTTGCTCTTGGTGTATAGAAATGCAACTGATTTCTGTGCATTGATTTTATATCCTGACACTTCACTGAATTCCTGTATGAGTTCTAGCAGTTTTGGAGTAAAGTCTTTTGGATTTTCCATGTAAAGTATCATATCATCTGCAAAGAGTGAGAGTTTGACTTCTTCTTTGCTGATTTGGATGCCTTTAATTTCCTTTTGTTGTCTGATTGCTGAGGCTAGGACTTCTAGTACTATGTTGAATAGTAATGGAAATAGTGCACAGCCTTGCCATGTTCTTGACCTTAGGGGAAAAGCTCTCAGTTTTTCCTCATTGAGAATGATATTCACTGTGGGTTTTTCATAAATGGCTTTGATGATATTGAGGTATGCATCTTTATCCCAACACTGTGAAGAATTTTGATCCAGAAATGATGCTGTACTTTCTCAAAATGCTTTGACAGCATCTATTGAGAATATCATATGGTTCTTGTTCTTTCTTTTATTAGTGTGTTATGTCACATTTATTGATTTGTGGACATTGAGCCAAACTTACAGCCCAGGAATAAATCCACTTGGTCATTGTGAATAATCCTTTTACTGTACTGTTGGATCGTATTGGCTATTATTTTGTTGAGAATTTTTGCATCTGTCTTCATCAAGGATATTGATCTGTAATTCTCCTTTTTTGAAGGAGTCTTTGTCTGGTTTTGGTATCAAGGTAATGCTGACCTCATAAAATGAATTTGGAAGTTTTCCTTCCATTTCTACTTGTTGGAACAGTTTCAGGAAAATAGGTATTAATTCTTCTTTAAATGTTTGGTAGAATTTTCCTGGGAAGCCATCTGGCCCTAGGTTCTTTTTTTTTTTTTTTTTTTTAGTGGGGAGATTTTTGATGACTGCTTCAATCTCCTTACTGGCTATGGGTCTGTTCAGGTTTTCTATTTCTTCCTGGTTCTGTTTTGGTAGTTTATATGTCTCTAGGAATGCATCCATTTCTTCCAGATCATTAAATTTGCTGGTGTATATTTGCTCATAGTATGTTCATATAATTGTTTGCATATCTTTAGTGTTGGTTGTGATCTCTCCTCTTTCATTCATGATGTTGTTAATTTGGGTCCTTTCTCTTTTCTTTTTGTTAAGTCTGGCCAGGGGGTTACTAATTTTATTAATTCTTTCAAAGAACCAGCTCCTGGTTTAATTGATTTGTTCTACTTTTCTTTTGGTTTCTATTTCATTGATTTCTGCTCTGATCTTTATTATTTCTCTTCTCTTGCTGGGTTTAGGCTTTCTTTGCTGCTCTTTCTCCAGCTCCTTTACATGTAGGGTTAGGTTGTGTACTTGAGACCTTTCTTGTTTCTTGAGAAAGGTTTGTATTGCTATATACTTTCCTCTCAGGACTGCCTTTTCTGTGTCCCAAAGATTTTGAGCATTTGTGTATTCATTATCATTTGTTTCCATGAATTTTTTCAATTCTTCTTTAATTTCCTGGTTGACCCTTTCATTCTTTAATAGGATGATCTTTAGCCTCCATCTATTTGAGTTCTTTCCAACTTTCCTCTTGTCATTGAGTTCTAGTTTCAAAGCATTGTGGTCTGAAAATATGCAGGGAATGATCCCAATCTTCTGGTACCAGTCGAGACCTGATTTGTGACCTAGGGTGTGATCGATTCTGGAGAATGTTCCATGTGTACTGTAGAAAAGTGTGTATTCTCTTGCTTTGGGATGGAATGGTCTAAATATATCTGTGATGTCCTTCTGGTCCAGTGTGTCATTTTAAAACCCTCATTTCCTTGTTGATCTTTTGCTTAGAGGATCTGTCCATTTCAGTGAGGGGCGTGTTAAAGTACTCTTCTATTATCGTTTTATTATTATTTTTTAAAAGATTTTATTTATTCATTTGACAGACAAAGATCACAAGTAGGCAGAGAGTCAGGCAGAGAGAGGAAGAAGCAGGCTCCCTGCTGAGCAGAGAGAACAATGTGGGGCTTGATCCCAGGACCCTGGGATCATGACCTGAGCTGAAGGCAGAGGCTTTAACCCACTGAGCCACCCAGGCGCCCCTATTATTAATGTGTTTCTTTGATTTTATTATTAGTTAGTTTATACAATTGGCTGCTCCCATGTAATGGGCATAGATATTTAAAATTGGTAGATCATCTTGTTGGAAAAACCCTTTAAGTATGATATAGTGTCCTTCCCCATCTCTTATTATAGTTTTTGGCTTAAAATCTAATTTATCTGATATAAGGATTGCCATCCCAGGTTTTTGTTTTGTTTTTGTTTTTGTTTTTTTAGTTTTTTTTTGTTTGTTTGTTTGTTTTTTCCATTGGCATGATAAATTGTTTTCCACCACCTCACTTTAAATATAAAGAGGACAAGGGGAGTTAGAGAGGAGAAGGGAGTTGAGGGAAATTGGAAGGGGAGGTGAACCATGAGAGACTATGGACTCTGAAAAACAATCTGAGGGTTTTGAAGGGGCAGGGGGTGGGAGGTTGGGGGAACCAGGTGGTGGGTACTGGAGAGGGCACGGATTGCATGGAGCACTGGGTGTGGTGCAAAAACAATGAATACTGTTACGCAGAAAATAAATTTAAAAAATTAAAAATAAATAAATATAAAGAAGACTTTGGGTCTAAAATGAGTTTCTTGTAGACAGCATATCAAAGGGTCTTGTTTTTTTATCCATTCTGATATCCTGTGTCTTTTGATTGGGGCATTTAGTCCATTTATATTCAGGGTAACTATTGAAAGATATGAATTCAGTGCCACTGTATTGCCTCTAAGGTGACTGTTACTGTATATTGTCTCTGTTCCTTTCTGGTCTGTTTCTTTTAGGCTCTCTCTTCACTTAGAGGACCTCTTTCAATATTTCCTGTAGTGCTGGTTTAGTGTTTGCAAATTCTTTTAGTTTTTATTTGCCCTGGAAGTTTTTTATCTCTCCTATTTTCAATGATAGCCCAGCTGGACATAATACTCTTGGTTGCATATTTTTCTCTTTTCGTGTTCTGAATGTATCATGCCTGTCCTTTCTGGCCTGCCAGGTCTTTGTGGATAGGTCTTCTGCCAGTCTAATATTTCTACCATTTTATGTTACAGACCTCTTGTCAGAAGCTGCTTTCATGATCTTCTCTTTGTCACTGAGACTTATACGTTTTACTATTAGATGATGGTCTGTGGACCGATTTTTATTGACTTGAGGTGGTTCTTTGTGCCTCCTGGATTTGATGCGTGTTCCCTTCACCAAATTAGGGAAATTCTCTGCTATAATTTGCTCCTATATACGTTTTGCCCCTCTCTGTTTTCCTTCTTCCTCTGGGATCCCAATTTTTCTAATATTGTTTTGGCTTATGGTATCACTTATATCTCAAATTCTCCCCTTGTGGTCCAGTAGTTCCTTGTTTCTCTTTTTCTCAGTTTCTTTATTCTCCATCATTTGGTCTTCTATATCACTAATTCTCTCTTCTGCCTCATTTATCCTAGCACTAAGAGCCTCCATTTTTTTATTGCACCTAAGTAATAGCTTTTTTATTTCAACTTGGTTAGATTTTAGTTCTTTTATTTTTCCAGAAAGGGCTTTTATTTCTCTAGAACGGGATTCTCTAATATCTTCCATGCTTTTTTCAAGCCCAACTAGCACCTTGATAATCATTGATCTGAACTCTAGTTTTTACATGTTACTAATGTCCATATTGATTAGGTCCCTAGCCATCAGTACTGACTCTTGTTATTTATTTATTTATTTTTGAGGTGAGTTTTTCAGCCTTGTCATTTCATCCAGATAAGAGTAGATGAGTGAGAGAACAAAGTACTAAAAGGGTAGTAGCAACCCCAGAAAAATACACACTAACCAAATCAGAAGAGGCCCAGAACTTGGGGGAGAAGAAAGGAGGGGGGGAAATATATATATATTATATATATATATAATATATATATATATAAAACTCATGAGTGGAACAGGGCCACACACTTGATTTTGGGTGTATTTTGGTCTGTTAGAAGAAACTGTCTTCCAAATTTTAAAGGAAGAAAAACTTATATATATACAAAAATAAGGGTAAATATGATGAAGGGATGGAAAATGACTGTAAAGATGAAAATATAAAAGAGATTCTAGAAAAGCAATTGAAAATATAAGAAGTTGGTTGAAAAAAGAAAATAAAAAGAGAAAAGAATGTGATCAAGCTGGAGATTAAAACAAAGCCATGCTCTAGATTTAGGGTATATTTTGATCTATTAGAAGAAACTTTATCCCAAAATTTTAAAGAAAGAAAAACATATATGTATACAAAAAATAATGTCAAATACAATGAAGGGATAGAATATGAATATAACAATGAAAATAAAAAAATTTTAAGTTATTGATAGAGTATTTAAAAATGTTAAAATAGGACAAAGGAAAAATTTTTAATAATAGAGTAAGAAAAAAATAAAATTTAAAAGAATTAACTTTGCAAGACTAAAGAATCATGGGAAAAGCCATGAATTCTATGTGCTGTATTCCTGTAGTTCTGAAGTTTTGCAGTTCTCATTGATAGGTGAACTTGGCCTTGGCTGGATGTTCTTGTTGATCTTCTGGGGGAGGGGCCTGTTATACCGATCCTGAAATGTCTTTGCTGGAGGTGGAATTGCACCACCCTTGCCAGGGGCCAGGCTAAGTGGGCCGGTTCAGAGAGCGAATCTGCTCGGTTTCACTCTTGGTAGCTTTTGTTCCGTGAACACTCCCCATACAGCTTTGGAGGAGGAGAGTGAAGATGGCAGGCTCCCAATCTCCAGCCTAGAGGAGCTGAGAGCTCAGGCTCCCACTCATCAGTCCACCATCAGAGAAAAGAAGTCAGTCACTCTCATCTCCCTAATCTCTGGCTGCACTCTGTGCTCACCCAGACCATGACCTAGCGCTTCTATCTCTGGTGCACGGCCCTGTTTGGAGTCTCCAAAACCAGCATATTCCTGCAGTGTACTCCCACGCTGCTCCTCCTAGAGGAGGAAGGAGGGGATCTCTCCAGATCTGCCACTTGTAGGGTCCCTGGTCAAAGAGTAGTGGCCTGAATGTGCCTTGGATCACTGTTTAAGGTAACCCTGAGCTGAGAGCCCACTCCTTGGCTCTGTCTCTGCAACCAGCTTCCCCACTCTGGTACCTGGGACCTCTGCCACACTCAGGCACCCCAGGTCTTTCTGTGACCCCACGTGTTCTGAGACCACATGTCCCCACAAGGACTCCTACCCCCACTTAGCTTCTCCAGCAATGTCCCTCAGTGGAGCAGACTTCTAAAAGTTCCTGTTTTGTGCTCTGCTGATCTACCACTTTCCAGGAGCCGGCCCCTACCCCTGTGGTCTCTCTTCCCATATATTGCCTCAGATTCACTTCTCCACACATTCTACCTTCCAGAAAGTGGTCGATTTTCTGTTCCTAGAATTGCTGCTCTTCTTCTCTTCAATCTCCTGTTGAGTTTGTAGGTGTTCAGAGTGTTTTGATAATTACCTAGCTGAACTCCTGGTACCTGATGATATTTAAGTGATGATATTTAAATCTCCTACTCCTCCACCATCTTGCTCTCTCTGGAGAAATTATATGATTTTACACTTACTACTTGATACAACAGAGTTTCCTATGGGAACTCTTTAAAAACTTGTTTTTCTCTTTATTTTATAGAAATTGGTCTTTTACATTTTTCTATCTGTATTGGGGTAGTTTTGGTAAGTTGAATAACCTGAATTTTTTGATATCTAGAATCATGTCTTTTTTATTTCATTTTCTGAGAGCTTAACATGGAGTTACTGAAAAATGAGAAGGTTTTCAATAATTGTGTATGGTGTATTTGTTTCACCTGTAGCTGATCAGAGAAGCTCCTGGGCCCACCACCACCAGATCTTCAACTTTGTAATGGAGTGATCGTGGGATCTAAAAATGCACATGGCCAAAAATTAGAGAAGTTGAAGGAGGAAATATTCCATCTGGAGGAGCAGCTGGCTTGACTTGGCTGCCCTTTGTTAACAACTTAAGTCAGAAGATAAGTGAAAACATGTGTGATCTTCATAGCACTATGATCATGAAATAGATGTTTGATGTGTCACTTCCACCTTCCAAATCCCATGTAAAATATCCCCCTCAATCACAGAATCTAAGACCAAAAGAACATACTGAAAGTCACTGACATGTCTTTAGGGGTTTCCCATGAAACGGTCCAAGCAGATAAACTTACAGTAAAGTATATGGAGAGCAAACTACAGATATTTTCTGAAAGCAGTCAGTATTTTAGAGACCACTGGTTTAATGGGGGTCTATAGAAAATTATCTGACATCCCAGAAAAGAATCTAACCTGATTGATAAGATGGAGACCAAAACAAAACACAAAATAATACAACTAAACACACACACACACACACACACACACACACACACACACACACACACTACTTGGAGGAACAATGTACACAGAGAGAAAAAAATGTCAAAAAAGAAACTATATTATAGTTAATATTCTTAGGGATATTAGAGATATATTGTATCAGTGAATCAAGAATAAAATGCTATTGGGGTGCCTGGGTGACTCAGTTGGCTAAGTGTCTTCCTTCTGTTCAGGTCTTGCTTCTAGAGTACTGGGATCAAGCCCCGCATCAGCCTTCCAGCTAAGAGGGGAGCCTGCTTCGCCCTCTGCCCCTCCCTCACTCTTGTGTACCCCCCAAATAAGTAAAATCTTTTAAAAATTGCATGCTATTAAAAAATATTTAAAAAGGAAAAAACACTGGATTTTTTTTCTAATGCTACAATTGAGGTATCTCTAAACTGGAAAACCCAAATGAACTTTAGTTTATTTGATAGACATTTGGTTAATATTAAATAAATTGTGGTATATCCATATCATGGTAAGCCACTAAGAAATTAAACTATTGATACATGAAATGACTTGGGTGTATTTCAAGAGTGTATTTCATTGTGCCGAGTGAGAAAACCAGTTTTTTCTGGTTCTCTCTTCAGAGAGAGAGGGATATAGGAAGGGAATGGGGGTTGTGGGGGGGGGGGCATCAGAACAAGAAGGAGAGAGAGAAAACTAAGCTGGTCCCATGCACAATTCAAAGCCTGATTCATAGGTTGATCTCGTGACCCTGAGATCATAACCTCAGCTGAAATCAAGAGTTGGATGCTTAACCAACTGAGCTACTCAGGTCCCCTTAGAAAGCCATTTTTAAGAGGAAATACCTGGTGGAACTCCTGGGTAATAAATAAGTAAATCTTAAAAAAAGGGGGGAGGAGGGAAATGCCTGGCATGTTGGTGGTTTGACAAGGGAGACAGCTGTACACTAGGTGGAAATCATACCATTCATATTGTATCAGGTCAGAAAGATCCAGAAGATAATTTTTCAAAGAGATTGAAATCCACAGAATACCTGAAATGCCCAAATATTCAAAGAAAAATTTTATTATGACATACATTTTCAAACACATGCACAAAATGATAGAATATTACAGTTGTTCTCTTTGTACCTTTCCCTCGGTTTCAACATTTATTGATATGCTGTGATTTTTGTTACTATTCCCCTCATTTCTTTTGTGTTTTAAGATGAAGCAATGCATTTTCTTTTTTTAAAATTTTAATTCCAGTATAGTAGACAAAGAGTATCATGTTAGTTATTAGATTCAGGTATACAACATAGTGGTTTGACAATTCGATATATTACTCAGTACTCATTGCAGTAAGTATACTCTTAATCCCCCTCATCTATTTCACCCATTCCTTCAGCTGCCTCCCCTCTGGTAACCAGCAGTTTGTTCTCTATATCATTAAGAGTCTGTTTTTCGAGTTGTCTCTTTTTTCTTTGTTCATTTGCTGTTGTTGTTATTACTTTTTCTTGAATTACACATATGAATGAAATCATATGGTATTCGTCTTTCTTTGACTGACTTATTTCACTTTTAGCATTATATTCTCTAGAGCCATCCATGTTGTTATAAGTGGTAAAATTTCATTATTTTTCATTGTGGAATAATATTCCCCTGTGTATATATACTGTGTCTTCTTTATCCATTCATCCACTAATGGATAGTTGGAAGGGTTCTATAATTTGGCTATTGTAAATAATGCTACAATAAACATGCGGTGCATATACTTTTTCAAAATTGTCTTTTAATATTCTTTGGGCAAATACCCAGTGGAATTATTGGATCATATGATAGTTTTATTTTTAATTTTCTCAGGAAATTCCATACTGTTTTTCCATACTGGCTGTATCAGTTTGCATTCCCACAAACAGTGCATGAGGGTTCCTTTTTCTCTACATTATCACCAGTATTTGTTGTTTTATGTATTTTTTTTTATTTTAGCTATCCTGATGGGGGTGAGGTAATATCTCATTATAGTTTTGATTTTCATTTCCTGATAATTACTGATATTGAGCATCTTTTCATGTGTCTACTGGCAATCTCTGTCTTCTTTGGTGAAATGTCTTTTTATGTCTTCTGCCCATTTTTGATTGAATTATTTGGTTTTATCAGATACACCATTTGCAAATATCTTCTCCCATTCAATAGGCTTTTAGTTTTGTTGATCATTTTCTTTGCTGTGCAGAGGCTTTTAATTTTGATGTGGTCCTAATACTTTATTCTTACTTTTGTTTCCTTTGCCTCAGGAGACATATCTAGAAAATTTTTGCTATATCCCATGTCAGAGAAATTATGGTCTGTGCTCTCTTCCAGGATTTTTATGGTTTCAGGTCACATTTAGGTCTTTAATCCATTCTGAGCTTAATTTTGTGTATAGTGTAAGAAAGTGATCCAGTTTCATTATTTCGATGTAGCTGTTCAGTTTTCCCAACACTATTTTTTTTTGTAGAGAATTTTCCCATTTTATATTATTGCCTCATTTGTCAAAGATTAATTAATGATATAATCTTGGTTTTATTTTTGGACTCTCTGTTCTATTCCATTGATCTATGTGTCTGTTTCTGTGCTGGTACCATAGTTGTTTTGATTACTACACCTTTGTAGTATATCTTGAATCTGGGATTGTGATACTTAGAGTTTTGTTCTATTTCAAGATTGCTTTGGCTATTTCAGGGTCCTTGTGGTTTCATACAAATATTAGGATTGTTTATTCTAGTTCTGTGAAAAATGTTGTTGGTATTTTGATAGAGACTGAATTAAATCTGTAGATTGCTGTGGGTAGTATGGAGATTTTAACCATATTTGTTCTTCTAATCCATAAGCATTGAATATCTTTGTATTTGTGCAATCTTCAATTTCTTTCATTAATGTTTTATATTTTTCATAGTACAGGCCTTTTACCTCTTTGGTTAAATTTATTCCTAGATATTTTATTATTTTGGTGAAATTATAAATGGGATTTTTTTTTAATTTCTCTTTCTGCTCCTTCATTATTAGTGTATAGAAATGCAATGGATTTCTGTGTATTGATTTTGTATCCTGTGACCTTACTAAATTTACTTGTCAGTTCTAGTAGTTTTTAGGTGAACTCTTTAAGGTTTTCTATATATAGTATCATGTTCTCTGCAAATAGTGAAATTTACTTCTTCCTTAATAATTTAGATGATTTTAATTTCTTTTTCTTGTCTGATTGCTACGGTTATGTTGAATAAAGTGGTGAGCATGGACATTCTTGTCTTATTCCTGATCTTAGGAGAAAACTCTCACATTTTCTCCATTAGGCATGGTATTAGCCATTGATTTTTTACATATAGACTTTAGTATGTTGAGGTATATTCCCTCTAAACATACTTTGTTAGGTTTTTTTGTTGTTCCTGTTTCTGTTTTGTTTCTGTTTTTAAGAGAAAGAGAGAGTATGTGTGAGCAGGTGGGGAGGGGCAGGGAGAGAGGGAGAGAGAGAATCTTAAGCAGACTCGATGTCAGTGCAAAGCCAGGCATGGGACTCAATCTCACAACCCTGAGATTATGACTTACTCTGAAATCAAGAGTTGTAGCCTAAACCAGTTAAGCCACTCACATACCCCAAAATTATGCTCTTTGTGTGTGTGTGTGTGTGTGTGTGTGTGTATTGCATGCTTTTTCTGCATCTATTGAAAATATCATGATTTTTAATCCTTTCTTTTAATTGATATGATATGATTGATTTGCAATATTGAATCACTCTTTCATCCCAGGAATAAATCCCACTTGATCATGGTTAATGATTTTTTTAATGTATTATTAGATTCAGTTTGCTAATATTTTGCTGAGGATTTTTGCATCTAGGTTGATCAGTGATATTGGCCCATTTATTTATTTATGTCTTTATTGTTTTGGAATCAGGGCAATGGTGACTTCATAGAATGCATTTCAAAGACTTCCTTCCTCTTCTCTTTTTGGAATAGTTTGATAAAAATAGGTATTAATAATTCTTTAAGTGTTTGATTGATTTGTTTTTTAAGCCATCTGGTCCTGGACTTCTATTGCAAGTTCTTTGATAATGGATTCAGTTTTATTGCTGGTCAGCAGTCTGTTCAAATTCTCTTTCTATTCCTCATTCAGTTTTGGGGAGTTATATGTTACTAGGAATTTTTCCATTTCTTCTAGGTTGTCCAATTTGTTGGCATATAATTTTTCATGATATTTTCTAATGATCCTTTAAATCCCAGTGGTGTTGGTTGTTATTTCTCCTCTTTCATTTCTGATTTTCCTTATTTGAGTCCTCTTTCTTTCTCTACATCTCGCTAAAGGTTTATCAGTTGTGTGGATCTTTTCAAAGAACTAATTCCTGGTTTCATTGATCTGTTCTACTTTTTCTTTGTTTGTTTCTATTTTGTTTATCTCTGCTTAATCTTTATTATTTTCTTCCTTCTAGTGGTTTGGGGTTTTGTTTGTTCTTTTTTTAGTTTCTTTAGGTTTTTTTTTTTTTTTAAGATTTTATTTATTTATTTGACAGAGAGAGATCACAAGTAGACAGAGAGGCAGGCAGAGAGAGAGAGAGAGAGGGAAGCAGGCTCCCTGCTGAGCAGAGAGCCCGATGCGGGACTCGATCCCAGGACCCTGAGATCATGACCTGAGCCGAAGGCAGCAGCTTAACCCACTGAGCCACCCAGGCGCCCCTAGTTTCTTTAGGTTTAAAGAGAGGTCATTTATTTGAGATTTTTCTTGCTTTTTGAGTCAGGCTTGTATTGCTATAAACTTCCCTCTTAGACCAACTTTTGCTGTATCCCAAATATTTTGAAACATTGTGTTTTCATTTTCATTTGTTTTCATGTATTTTTTTTATTTCCTCTTAGATTTCTTGGTTGACCCATTCATTGTTTAGTAGGACCTTACTTAACTTCCATGTATTTACCCCCACCTCCACCCCCAGCAGGTTTTTTCTTGTGTTTGGTTTCTAGTTTCATAGCATTGCAGTTGGAAAAGATGTGACTTAAATCTTTTTAAATTTGTTGAAACTTGTTTTATGGCCTAATATGTTATCTATTCTGGAGAATGTTTCATGTGCACTTGAGAAGAATTTGTATGAATATGCTGTTTTAGCATGGTATGTTCTGCCTATATCTGTTAGATCCATCTGGTCCAATGTGTCATTCAAGACTATTGTTTCCTTGTCAATTTTCTGTTTGAATGATTTATCCATTGATGTAAATGGGGTGTTAACATCACCTACTATTATTGTATTATTATCAATTCCCTCCTTTAATAGTTCTTTTTGTATTTGGATGCTCTCATGTTGGATGCATAAGTATTTACAATTTTTCTATCTTGTTGGATTTTTCTCTTTTTGATCATATAGTGTCCTCTTTTGTCTCTTCTTACAGTCTTTGTTTTAAAGTCATCTTGTTTAACATGAGAATTGCTACCCTGGCTTTCTTTTCAGTTTGTTTTGGATGATAAATATTTTTCTATCCCTTCACTTTCAGTCTGCATGGGTCTTTAGATTGGAAATGAGTCTCCTATTGGTAGCATATAGATGGGTCTTCTTTTTCTATTATGAGACATTTTAAAGACAAATTGTGTACTGATGATTTCATTACAACTACCCTAGTACATATTTCTTTTTTTTTTTTAAAGATTTTATTTATTTATTTGACAGAGAGAGATCACAAGTAGACGGAGAGGAAGGCAGAGAGAGAGAGAGAGAGGGAAGCAGGCTTCTTGCTGAGCAGAGAGCCCGATGTGGGACTCGATCCCAGGACCCTGAGATCATGACCTGAGCCGAAGGCAGCGGCTTAACCCACTGAGCCACCCAGGCGCCCCCCTAGTACATATTTCTAAGAAAGAAAACCTTTTTATCAGTTGTAGCAAAACCATACTACCATTATCATACCCATATCATACCCAACCAAAATTAAAAATAATTGCTCCAAATTTGATTTTACTTTTTCTGCTTGTCTTCCCCACCCCCTTTTGGTAAGCCCACATGTAGTGTTTGATTGGTATGTCTCTTGCATCCCTATCTCCTCTTACTATTTATTTATTTTTTTTTAAGAAACTGAGTCATATGGTCCCACATTCTGGATTTAGCTAATTGCATCCTTGGAGTGTGGGTAAACATATTTCTTTACCTCTTTCTGTAAATTAGAGATCTCAGGGTTTGATTAGATCAGCTTCAAATTTTTGACAAGTCTTATGTGGTGCTGTGTGTTTCTGATTATATCACATTAGGGACACCTTAATAATCACTTTAGAGAATGTTGAAATTAATCTGTGAGTTTGGGTATTGTTAATTTAATCCATCCACTAAAAAGTCCTTTGTCAATTTACATTTTTTATGGAATATTAAGTTATCAAATATATTCCATACAAGAAAGGAAGGATATGATCTGTACTTTTTCCAATCTTTAGAATAGGACTTTATTCTCAAAAATCCTCCAAAGGTGACCAATGGACTTATGCTTATAGATCAATAATAGATAGATAGATAGATAGATGATAGATAGAAGAAAAAGAGTAGATTGTATAACTTTAAATATATAAATGTAGTCATTAGTCTTTTTGATTCTCAAATTCTTCCATCAAATTGGCTCCTGTGTCATTTTTTACATACTCTAATTTTGATAACTTTCTTATTTTCAAACAAACAAGACATTCTAATTTCATTCCACCCAGACATAAACTCAGTAAAACCCTTCTTCGTTTTAGTGGGAAATGTGTTGAGAGACCACAGTTTGTGCATTAGGGTGCTTCTAGTACTTTCAGTGGTCCAAATGTGAAAATACATCATTAAAACAATTAAATAATGAGTTCATACTCATATTACCAACTCAAATTAAAATTTCAGAATTATATATTTTTTACATTTTATATTTTTATTTTTATGGTAAAAATTTAGCTTCTGTTGCCATTAACAACATATTAGCTATTAATTGTTCTTGATACATACAATAGTTTATTAAATCAATACCAATATTATTTAAAAGAAAGCTATTTAATATATTTTAATACTTTTGTTATTTTTTCTGATAGATATATCCCACTGTTTCCTAGTAGTCAAATTACTGTTTTCTATATGTTTAAATTTGTGAGTTTATAATAAAACTAAAAGTATTTTCACTTGTAGCTTGTGGAGGATACCAGGGAAAAACTTCAGTATTTTGAAACAGATGAATTAAAGAGAAAGCATCAGATATCACTCTTGCTTTTTTCATACAATTTTGTAATTTATGGTATACTAATAACTGATGAAGAATGTTTCATTTTTATAAAATTTTCCCACTAATAAAGTGATAGAACTAGATCAGCAGCTTACCAACTGGCATGTTTTGGGGCAAAGTCCTTAAGTTTTATGAGTTTATTTGTAGTATTTATAAGTGGGGATGTTCATTACCTGGTTTTGCCCTCAGGTATCTCCCCATAACTGAACCAAATTTCAGGAAAAAATATATTAGGAATGGGAGGCTAACTAAGGTAGTAATAAGTCCCCAAATATTAATGCCTTAGTAAAATAAAAGGGCTTTTTTAAATTCACATTACATGGCCACGTGATCCTGTTCCGTGAAGTTAAACCTGATACAGTCTACCTCTATTGTTCCATTTCCTTATAGGCTGTTGTGATGCTCTATATTGATTCTGGTTAGCTAAGTGATTTGCTTTGGTCAAAGTTGCATCAGCAAACATGTAATCAGAGGCCTGACAATCACTCACCCTCTTGTTGATCTTGGAGCCTTTATTTATGGGAATTTGCTTATAAGAGTATGAGAGACTACACAGTGAGAACCAAAGCACCCCAACAAGCCCTGCTGATGTAACAGCTAAGTACAGACGAATGGGCAGGGCTCAAAAGGCATTCTGGGCCTGGCCAGGAACTGCCCAGATTAGCTAAGACCTCTAGAATCCTGGAATAATTATTGTTTTAAATCAGCCTTGGAGTCTTGTTATTTGCCAATGGATAACTGATATACTGAGAATATAGACAGAGCAAGATTAGCCAAATATAATAATGTGATAATATCAGGTTCATTTTATTACTCTCCATTCTTTACTGAGTTTCAAACATTCTGTAATAAAAACTTACAAATAAACTACTAAATGTTAGTATCATTTGAAATAAGTTTTAGTTAATTTGTTTTAATTTCCTTTCAATGTTTAGGAATTGCTCTTTTTATTATATTTGATCTTTTAAAAACTATTTAAAATATTTGGGTCTTTTTTCCAATATTTTTTAAATTTAATTTTATTTTTGTGTGTGTGTGTTCCAAAATTCATTGTTCATGCACCTCACCCAGTGCTCCATGCAATATTTGCCCTCCTTAATACCCACCACCAGGCTCACCCAACCCCCATCCAGCCTTCTCTCCAAAACCCTGTTTGTTTCTCAGAGTCCACAGTATCTCATTGTTTGTCTCCCCCTCCAATTTCCCCCAACTCCCTTCTCCTCTTCATCTCCCAATGTCCTCCATGTTACTCCTTACGCTCCACAAGTAAGTGAAACCATATGATAATTGACTCTCTCTGCTTGGCTTATTTCACTCAGCATAATCTCCTCCAGTCCCATCCATGTTGATACAAAAGTTGGGTATTCATTCTTCCTGATGGAGGCATAATCCTCCATTGTATATATGGATATCTTCTTTATCTATTCATCTGTTGAAGGGCATCTTGGTTCTTTCCACAGTTTGGTGACAGTGGCCATTGCTGCTATGAACATTGGGGTACAGATGGCCCTACTTTTCACTGCATCTGTATCTTCAGGGTAAATACCCAGTAGTGTAGTTGCAGGGTAATAGGGAAGCTCTATTTTTAATTTCTTAAGGAATCTCTGCACAGTTTTCCAAAGTGGTTGCACAAACTTGCATTTCCACCAACAGTGTAAGAGGGTTCCCCTTTTTCCACATCCTTTCAAACACTTGTTGTTTCCTGTCTTGCTGCTTTTGGCCATTCTAACTGGTATAAGGTGGTATCTCAATGTGGTTTTGATTTGAATCTCCCTGATGGCTAATGATGATGAGCATTATTTCATGTGTCTGTTAGCCATTTGTATGTCTTCTTTGGAGAAGTGTCATTCATGTTTTCTGCCCATTTTTTTATGTGATTATCTGTTTTGTTTGTGTTGAGTTTGAGGAGTTCTTTATAGATCTTGGATATCAGCCATTTGTCTGTAGTGCCGTTTGCGGATATCTTCTCCCATTCTGTGGGTTGCCTTTGTTTTTTGTTGACTGTTTCCTTTGTTGTGCAGAAACGTTTGATCTTGATGAATTCCATCATATGGCATCCATATTCATTAGGGATATAGGTCTGAAATTCATTTTCACTTTTGTTTCCTTTGCCTTTAAAGGGGACATGTCTTGAATGAAGCAGCTGTGGCCAATGTCAAAGAGGTTACTGCTTATGTTCTCCTTTAGGATCTTGATTGATTTCTGCCTCATGTTGATATCTTTTATCCATTTCGAGTTTATCTTTGTGTATGGTGAAAGAAAATGGTTGAGTTTCATTCTTCTATACATAGCTGTCCAATTTTCCCAGCACCATTTATTTTTATTTATTTATTTATTTTTAATTTATTTGACAGACAGAGATCACAAGTAGACAGAGAGGCAGGCAGAGAGAGAGGAAGGGAAGCAGGCTCCCTGCTTCAGAGAGCCCGATGTGGGGCTCGATCCCAGGACCCTGGGATCATGACCTGAGCCGAAGGCAGAGGCTTTAACCCGCTGAGCCACCCAGGCGCCCCCCCCAGCACCATTTATTGAAGAGACTCTTTTTTCCACTGTATATTTTTTCCTGCTTTGTCGAAGATTATTTGACCATAGAGTTGTGGGTCAGTAACTGGGCTCTCTAGTCTGTTCCACTGGTCTGTGTGTCTGTTTTTGTGCTAACACCATGCTGTCTTGGTGATCACAGCTTTGTAGTAAAGCTTGTTATCAAGCAAAGTGATGCCCCCAGTTTTGTTTTTCTTTTTCAACATTTCCTTAGCAATTTGGGGTCTCTTCTGATTCCATACAAGTTTTAGGATTGTTTGTCCCAGCTCTTTGAAAAATGCTGGTGGAATTTTTATCAGGATGGCATTGAAAGTACAGATTGCTCTAGGTAATATAGACATTTTAACAATGTTTATTCTTCTGATCTATGAGCATAGAATGCTCTTCCATCATTTTGTGTCTTCTTCAATTTCTTTCATGAGTGTTCTGTAGTTCCTTGAGTACAGATCCTTTACCTCTTTGGTTAGGTTTATTCCCAGACATCTTATGGTTCCTGGTGCCATAGTAAATGGACTCGATTCTCTCATTTCCCTTTCTATATTTTCGTTGTTAGTGTATAAGAAAGCAACTGATTTCTGTACATTGATTTTGTATCCTGCCACATTACTGAATTGCTGTATGAGTTATAGTAGTTTAGGGGTGGAGTCTAAAAGACTTTGGGTTTTCCATATAAAGTTTCATGTAGTCTGTGAAGAAAGAGAGTTTGACTTTTTCTTTGCCAATTTGAATACCTTTTATTTCTCTTTGTTGTCTGATTGTTTTTGCTAGGACTTCTAGTACTATGTTGAACAATAGTGACACAAGTAGACATTCTTGTCGTGTTCCTGATCTTAAAGGAAAAGCTGTCAGCTTTTCCCCATTGAGGATGATATTCACTGTGGTTTTTTCATAGTTAGATTTAATGAAGTTGAGGACTGTTCCCTCTATCCCTACTTTGAAGCATTTTAATCAGGAACAGATGCTGTATCTTGTCAAATGCTTTTTCTGCATCAATTGAGAGGAGCCTGTGGTTCTTCTCTCTTCTCTTGCTGATTTTTTCTATCACATTGATTGATTTGCAAATGTTGAACCACCCTTGCATCCCATGGATAAATCCCACCTGGTCAAGGTGGATAATCTTTTTAATGTACTGTTGGATCCTACTAGCTAGGATCTTGTTGAGAATCTTGGCATCCATATTCATTAGGGATATAGGTCTGAAATTCTCTTTTTTGGTGGGGTCTTTGCCTGGTTTGGTGATCAGGGTAATATTGGCTTCATAAAAAGAGTCTTGAGTTTTCCTTCTGCTTCAATTTTTTGAAACAGCTTCAGGAGAATAGGTATTATTTCTTCTTTGAATGTTGGTAGAATTCTCCAGGGAATTCATCAGTCCCTGGACTCTTGCATTTTGGGAGGTTTTTGATCACTGTTTTAATCTCGTTACTAGATATTGGTCTATTCAGGTTGTCAATTTCTTTCTGATTCAGTTTTGGAAGTTTCTATTTCCAGGAATGCATCCATTTCATCTAGGTTGCTTGACTTATTGGCATATAACTATTGATAGTAATTTCTAATGATTGTTTCTATTTCCTTGGTATTAGTCATGATCTCTCCCTTTTCATTTATAATTTTATTAACTTTGGTCCTCTCTTATTTCTTTCTGATTAGTTTGGCCAGCAGTTTATCAATCTTATTGATTCTTTCAAAAAACCAGCTTCTGGTTTCATTGATGTGTTCTATCATCTCTCTAGTTTCTATCTCATTGATCTCTGCTCTAATCTTGATTATTTATCTTCTTGTGTGTGAGGTTGGCTTAATTTGTTGTTCATTCTCCAGTTCTTTAAGGTGTAAAGAGAGCTGGTATTTTCTGGATTTTTCAATTTTTTTTAAAGATTTTATTTATTTGACAGAGAGAGATCACAAGTACGAGCAGAGGCAGGCAGAGAGAGAGGGGGAAGCAGGCTCCCTGCTGAGCAGAGAGCCTGATGTGGGGCTCGATCCCAGGACCCTGAGATCATGACCTGAGCCAAAGGCAGAGGCTTAACCCACTGAGCCACCCAGGCGCCCCATGGATTTTTCAATTTTTTTGAGTAAGGTTTGGGTGGCTATGTATTTCCCCCTTAAAACTGTCTTTGCTATATCCCATAAGTTTTGGACTGATGTATCTTCATTCTCATTGGTTTCCATGAATTGTTTAAGTTCTTCTTTGATTTCCTGGTTGATCCAGACATTCTTAAGCAGGGTGGTCTTTAGCTTCTAAGTGTTTGAATTCCTTCCATACTTTTTCTCGTGGTTGAGTTCCAGTTTCAAAGCACTGTGGTCTGAGAATATGCAGGGAAGAGCCTCAATCTGATCATATCAGTTGAGCCCTGATTTGTGACCAAGTATGTGGTCTATTCTGGAGAAAGTTCCTTGTGTGCTCAAGAAGAATGAGTATTCTGTTGTTGTCTGGTGGAATGTTCTGTATGAGGTCCATCTAGTCCAATGTGCGATTCAATGTTCTTGTTTCTTTATTGATTTTCTGCTTGGATGATCTGTCTATTATTGAAAGTGGCATGTTAAGATCCCCTACTATTAATGTATTCATATCAATACTCTTTATCTTGATTAAAAGTTGTCTTATGTATTTGGCTGCTCCCATATTGGGGGCATAAATATTTACAACTGTTAGATCTTGGTGTATAGACACTTTAAGAATGATGTAGTGTCCTTCTTTATCTCTGACTACAGTTTTTAGTTTAAAATCTAATTTATCTGATATAAGAATCACTACCCCAGCTTTCTCTTGAGGCCTATTGGCATGAAATATGCTTCTCCATCCCTTCACTTTCAGTCTGGATGTATCTTTAGGTTCCAAAGGGATCTCTTGTAGACAGCATATGGATGGGTCCTGTCATTTTATCCAATCTGCAACCCTGCATTGTTTTATGGGAGCATTTTGGCCATTCACATAGAAAGTGATTATTGAAAGATATGTTTTTATTGACATCATGTTGACTGTGAAGTCCTTGTTTCTATAGATTGTCTCTGTAAATTTCTGTTCTATGCCACTCTTGGGTTCTTTCTTCTTTTACAGAACCCCCCTTAATATTTCTTGTACTGCCAGGTTGGTGGTCACATATTCTTAAACCTTGCTAGTCTTGGAAGCTCTTTATCTCACCATCCATTTTGAATGTCAAAAGTATTCTTGGCTGCATGTTCTTCTCATTTAGTGCCCTGAATATGTCTTGCCAGCCCTTTCTGGCTTTCCAGGTTTATAAAGTATTCTTGGCTGCATGTTCTTCTCATTTAGTGCCCTGAATATGTCTTGCCAGCCCTTTCTGGCTTTCCAGGTTTCTGTGGACAGGTTGACATTATTCTGATGGACCTTCCTCTGTACTTAAGGAATCTCTTCCCCCTAGCTGTGCTTAAGACCTCCTGTCTGAAATTATCATTCATGAATTTCACAATTAAGTGTCTGGATGTGCAAAAAACAGATCTAGGGTCCAGATCTCAGGGTTTTGCAGGTTGCTGCCAGCCCCAGAGATCCCAACCAGAGATAGTGCACTGAGTTTTTCAAGCCTGGGCTGGGAGTGTTCAGACTCTCACCAGGTTCTAGAGACCACTGGCTAGTGGCCACACGGAGTTCTGTCAGGCGTAGGTGGGGAGCGCAGTTCAGACCCCAGTCAAGCAGTGTACATTCAGAATGCAAAAGGCTGTGGTTTTAGAGAGCGCTGGCTGGTGTCCACACCAGACTCCATAGTGCGCGCTGGCAGGAGTATGCCTACCCGAGTGGTGGTGCAAGCAGCGGAAAGCTGGGGGCTCAGGGACCACTGCCTGTAGGCTTCACTGTACTCTCTGGCACGGGTGGTTGCCAGTGGTGGCCATCCTAGGTCCATGGGCTTGGGCCCATGCCTGTGACCGCCCAATTCTACCAGTTGCCCCTTAAGATTTTTTGCTCTTTTTGAGTGCTTTTAATAAGACTCCAAGTTAATCATGGTCCCCAATCACAGGGCACTCTTGTATTGGGGTATTTTCCAGTGGGTTACTTCTGGTGGCTCCCTCCCCCTTCTCTTTATTGTCTGATATCAGTCTGATCATTCCCACTCTGCTTTACCTCTCCACTGATGTCTTCTGCCCCCTTAGAGATCCAGAAGTGTATAATCATACATCTCAGGCTGATTTCATGGGTCTTCAGAATGTTCTGGTAGATAATTAGCTCACTTTAGGGGACCAGTTGAAACAGGATCTCCTACTTCTCTGACATCTTGCCCCTCCTCCTCCAAAATTTAAAATATAAATATCCAGAAAGTTTTAACTTTCATCTCTGTCCCTTCTCCCCCATTCTTCCTTTCTCTCCTTAGGTATCTATATTAGTTTTACATGAAAATTTTGGGAGGCACTTTAGAGATTTGGTAGTGAATTAGGATTTGTGACCAATTTGTGACCAATACATAGACAACTAGACAAATGGGAGAACAAGACAGTTATTAATTATGAGAAAAATTACATTTGTTTCATAAAAGGAAATTAATCACACTGTAAGATTTGTTATTTGTGAGTGGCTTGTATGTTGTCACATCACTGTAAACAGTATCCACTGATCAAACTAAAATTATAATGCAACTATATTTGAGGTATGGGGGATAGAAATTTCTTTGAATGTGGGGGGTTAAGTAAAAGCCAAATTATTATCTTTGTGTTGGTAAGTAAAAAAATAACCTATATAAATGAAAAAAAATCAAGAAGTAGCAGTTTAGACATGCTATTCAGAGATACAAATAGTTAATACCAAAAGAATGAGCTAAGAACTAAAAGTCATCATCTTTGCAGAAGGGAGGTAAGATTTGTTGGTTTTTCATAAGGATCCTTGGGATTATCTTGAGTATCTCTTTGAATACTTACTAGTTGTATGAGGTAGGCTCTTTTTTATACTTATAGCCCCATGATAAAATTAATTATTTGAGATTTTATTAACTATGTATTGCTACATAATGACTTATCACAAAACTTGACATCTGAAAACAACATATTATTACCTCATATTTTCCCTGGGTCCTTGAAACTTAGCTGGGTGTTTCTGGCTCAATCTCTCATGGAGTTGCAATTAAGATGTTAGCTAACACTGCAGTCATGTTGGTGTTTGATTGTGGCAGTCTGCTTCAGAGCTCACTCACATGGCATACCCAGAAGGCTCCAAGCTCATTCACGTGGACCTCTTCCTACAGCAGCCTCAGACCAGAGCAGTTGGCTTCTCTGACAGCAAGTGATCTAGCAGCACCCAAGATGGAGGCCATGGCCTTTTTAAAATCTAGTCTTGGAAATGACATCTATTACCTCTGTCATAATCTGTTAGAGGCACATCCATAAGTCTAGCCTACACTCAAGTTGAGGAACTTCAGGAACAAAATATGAATTCAAGATAAGTTATCTTAGAGGTTGTGTACCACAGGAGAAGTGGCTTCTCCCAGTTACCATAAGTGAGTGTAAGTGGTAGCCTGATTTCAGGGCTCATAGTTCTTAACCACTATGTAACCCCTACATTGTTGCCTGTGTGGTATTTACTCTGCATGTGAAAGCAGCACCTCCTTTCACACCGTCACCATCTTGGAAATGAAGGGGTGGTGAGAGGGATAATGCACATAAAAGCTGACTCTCTTATGTATGGCACACACCCAGGGGTGTCAGGTTTGAGCAAACAGAAATGAGCTATATGTTATGCTCTGTATATGTGATGCAAACTATAGCCTCTGGTTCCGAAAGTGTGCGTGACTGCAAGAGAGAATTATAGGAGTATACAGATAACCTTGAATTCACCCTAATTTATAAAACAGTCAAACCCTCTCAAGCTTTAGAACTTTATTGGTAATGAATTATCTGAGGCACCCCTTACACTTGATCATGACAAAGTGAGGCTTCATATTTTTAGGATGGGGTTTAGTCACAGGGGCATGTTGGCTAAGGTGAGGAGTTGATGCTATATCTTTAAAGCTGTTGGGAGCCACTGAAGTGTTTTAAGTATGGGGGAATGGCATAATTGGATATGTACTTGCTGCTCTGAGCTATACCATTTTGTCTAAAACATCAGATGACATCCTACATTCTCATGCATGAGACAGCAGATGCCTCCTTTACACGTCACCGAATTCATTCATGTTACTGTAATGAGATTTATAAATTTCTCATATCTGCATATCGGTCAAAGTACCCTATCTCAAGGGACCCGTGTCTGTCTCTTTCTGTGCATATAACCACCTGTGTGGCTACAGCCAGGCCGTGAGCTTTCTATGGCACAGAGTGATTGCCTCACTCATGCATGGTCTGTTGTCAGGTAGCAACCACACTATTGACACATATTAGGAACACAATGAATGTTGTTAAGTCAAAACAGACTCAACTTGGTTGGACACCTGCTCTGTTTTAGGTACTGTACTGAGCTCTAGATATAGAGAAGAGATATAAGAGAAGTAAGATAATGTCATTTTATTTTATTAATAAAAAAGTCATGACCATATATATTCATTCAGTCTTTCATCCATTCATCAAACATTTTTGAACTTCTGTGAATGTGGCATTGTGCCAGGTGTTGGAACACAGCATCACACAGCACAGGGCCACTGCTCACAGTTTCTGTGACCACCGTTGGGGACAGAACAGCATATGATGATCCTAGCTCAGTACACTCTGTGGGCACAGAGTAGGGGCTCATACATCAGCACAGAAAAGGGCCATAATTGACGGAAGGGGAGACTTTTTGGAGGAACTAACCTCTGAGTGGTTCAGAAGAATGGATGGTAGGAGGAATGGATGTGTGACTCCATCAAGTATTGGGAGACTGGATTGCTAAGATCTGGGTAGGGGGAGTGGGAAATGAAGGCTATAGAAGGGGATGGAATCAATAGTGAAAGTAAGCGATTAGTAGGAGTTACTGATCCCTCCAGAGTGATATCCAGAGCCAAGCAAAGCTTCATCTCTGCTGTCTTTGTATCTTTTCAGCCCTCTACGAGCAATCCTGTGAGGTGTACAGGCACCAAGGGAACACAGCTGGTTTCTTCTACATCGACTCTGATGGCAGCGGGCCACTGGGACCCCTCCAAGTGTATTGCAACATCACGGGTAAGGATCAGAAATCCCACTCATACTTAACCTAGCTATGGGATGGTACACAGCAAAGGGAAGACAACAGGAAGGGGACATGCATAAATAAAATTTAGAGAACCAATTTCTGTGGTGGGGGGTGGTATTTAAGTAAGTAATAGACATTAACGGCTGGGTTATCTTCATGAGAGAGAAAGACTTAATGGTCTTGATCACACTCCGTCAAATCAAGAATTAACTCTGAGGTATTTTCTTTAGAACTTTCCAAGGATGTTTTCTCTCTTAAAACTCATAAGCAGAAAGAAAAGAAAAACAACTAAACAAACAAAAAAACAAAACTCAAAATCAATAGACAACCCTGACTCAGGGAGTGGAAAAGTATGATTCGTGTCTGGCCTTGAGGATGGTGTGAATCCCATATGCTCTCTGAGCTTCAGCTGTTCATCAGTGAAATGGGAAAAGTATTTCCTTCCTCCCAGAGTTGAAGATGAGACACAATCATTAGTATCAGAGGAATTGGCCACGCTACTTATCCAATAGATGCTTAGTAAGAAAAGTGAGCTATTTGCATTTTCCTGGCCACTCCTTTCTAAAGTGCATAAAGACATAGTAAGAATTAATTATTGCATGGATTTAGAAACAATATACAATCACTAAATTATTCTGAAAAATAATTCCTCAAAGCCAAAACCTGATGTAATAGTTCCTTAAAAATACAGCAGTGCAAGTACCCTCTCCATTGTGAGTGTCATTAATTAGCACATACACATTTTTGTGTGTTTGTTTCAAGCACTGGCCTTTAGAAATGACAACAGAATCATGTAATAAAGCAGAAAGTAGGGAGGGTATTAAGACTCATTGAGTCCTCAGGCTTCCTTACAACAAGGCAAGCACATTCACCAAGCTCTTTCTGTAGCCACAGGGTGCCCTGGGCACTGAGGACATGCAGAGAATTAAGAAACAGCCACTCTCATTTGTGAGGCCATAGTATCAGGGAAAATGTCATGCAATATTGCAGGTAGAAATGCAAGCAAAGCATTGCAAAACTTGTGATTGCGGGCACTTACCGATTTGTTGTTCTGGATACAAACAACCACACTTCTTCTGTAGAATATGTTAGTTACACAGAATTAGATGCATTTCATTGCATTTCCTTAATAATTCATCTCTCCAAATTGCATATGTGCTGGCTACTTCTCAACTTCCCTATATCATAATTAGAAATTATGCTATGGTAAACTGTAGTGTTATCCTATGGGTGAAGAACTAATTTTCTCTGTGTATCTTGAGTATTTTCAAGATGGAATTAACACACAGAACTCCAGTGATTCTTGTTAACAATTTAGACTTTCTAGTTTAAGAAATTCAAATTTAGTAAATGCCCTGTTACCCACTTTAGGAGCTGAACTGAGATTTACAAATACCATCTCTTGTGCTCCTCACAATAAAAACCTGAGGTAGATATTTTTATCTCTATCATACATAGAAAGAAAGAGAATATGAGATTTTCATGACTTGCTCAAAGTAATAAATCCTGGGACTAATAGTCAAGACCCAGGAAGCAAACAAAACCTTCTGGTGCAGTAATAATTTATATCACTCAAAGATTAATTGGGTACTTTGTATTGCTTATGTTATAAAATAAGTCAATATTAATTATAGAAAATTTAACGAAAAAAGCAAGATCTGAAGAGATTGTTAAAGTCACCTTTAAACCACAATCCACAGATTACTATTGTTATATTATTGTATGGATTTCCTTGGGATTTTTTTTTTTTTCTGTGAATGTGTATGTGTGTTTCTCCTATGAGTGCATATATTTTTATTTTTTATGTATCTTTTAAGGTTTTATTATTGGAGAGAGAGTGATCACAAGTAGGCAGAGCAGCAGGCAGAGAGAGAGGAGGAAGCAGGCTCCCCACTAAGCAGAGAGCCTGATTTGGGGCTCGATCCTTGGACCCTGAGATCATGACCTGAACCAAAGGCAGAGGCTTAACCCACTGAGCCACTCAGGTGCCCCTATTTTTAAATATATATTTTCAAATCATGAATTTAATAGATAAGCATAGACTTGCCCTTATGTCATTAAAATATATTTTGAGATTAAAATATATACATTAAATAGGCCTTAAATTATTAAACTCTTCAAAATAACATAAGCACAGTGACAAGGAGGGTATAATTGATTCATAGGTCTCATTTACATGGTGCTCCCTGCCTCTTTAAAAAGACTACCCTTTAGGCTTATGTATGATATTTTGTCCAGGAATGGCTAAAGAGGAATGCTTACTTCTATTTAAAGGTTGCTTTTTCGCTGATGTGATACTCAAGGAATGGGGACCTTGGAATCATGTCCTGGAGTTCATAGGCTTGATAATGCATGACTGGGGATTTCTTTTACATATGCTGTTTTGGTTACATGTAGTTGTGGAACATCAGTTTTGCTTTTGATTTGTTTTTGTTTTTCTAGAAGAACTATAAAAATAAAAACAAACCTTCTGTATAGGCTAAATTCCATAATTCTCATATTTAACTGACACCTATTTTAATTCATAAACATCATGATGATCAAACACATATTTTTGTATTTATAATTGTTACTTGTTCTTAAATAGGAGCGACTTGTGACATCAGTGTAGGTATAACAAAGTGACCTAGGGAAGAGAGAGAAGGAGGGAGAGAGGGAATGGACAATTGGAACTGAGGGAACAGAACAGTGTGCAGTGGGGTGGGAGGGTGACTTGTTCTGTGTTTAACTCCAGTTTCTGAAAACACAAAGTTGCTGTTCTCTGCACTTTTGAGCAACATCACTGGGGTAATCACACAGAGAGTGTAAATGGCACCGGACGGCAGGGGACCTGGATTCTCTCTCTGCACCTTGTGCTAGTCAGCTGAGTGCCCCTGGCCTAGTTGCACATAAATAAGACCTGGGATCCTAAAATAAGGACCTGGGGCCAGGTGGTCTCACAGGCCTTCCTCATTTAGAATTCCCTTAGAGATCATTTGAGATTTTACAGAAAAGGGGATGTTTCTCCTAATAAATCTACACACACCTGCAAATAAGTATCATGAGGGTAAAGGACAGGTTTTAGATCAGAAAACAGTAAATTTGAATCACAACTGCATCTGTCTTCACAATGTGCCCTGGGAGGACACATTCCTTTACTCTAGGTGGCACCTTATCCCTCCTGGGGATTTATGTCTGTGCATCTTACTTAGCACCGGGTGATCTTGGGAAGATGAGCTCCCCACATATTCACAAAGCAATGGCCCCGTTCACGGGAAAGCAGTGTGATCTCTGCATGGGTACAGTATGCCAATTCATGGAAGTAACCTAAGGGGGGTGATTAGGCTTAGTTATAAAGTGGACTGAATCTGAACCTCTACACATTTTGACCGTGTACCTGTTGTTCTGAGTTGGTTCACCACAGCACTAGTGGGTAGGAGAGAGGGAAAACCCACTGTGGAGTGCTGAATGAAATTATGGATGAGGAAGATAAAAAGTTTCTGCAGAAATGCAGAGCTGGCCTACTTCTAACATCTCTATATATGATTTACTATTCCATTCAGCCCAATATAAGTTTACACATTTCAGGCACTGTGCAGACTGCGAAGGATACAAAATAGAGTCTGCATTAGTTTCTCCAGGCTGCTATAACAAATTGAGTGACATAAAAATACCCAGAAGTATATGTGTCACCGTTCTGGAGGCTGAAAGTCCAACATCAAGGTGCCACAGGGACACACACTACCTCTGCACCCTGTAGGGGGGAATTCTCCCTTGCCTCTTCTGGCTTCTGCTGGCTTGCCTAACCTTGGGCATTAGCAGCAGCACTTCAGTGACTGCCTCCCCATATTGTCGCCCTGCTTCCATATAAAAGAGTCACACTTAGCCTTCTCCTTTCATGTATCTGTTTCTTCTCTTCTTGTAAGGATATCAGTCATATTGGATTAGGATCCACCCTAATGGAATATGATTTCATCTTAAGTTGATTAGATTTGCAAGGAACCTATTGCCAACTAAAGTCATGTTCACAGGTGTCAAGGGTTAGTACTTCCACACATCTTTTTGGACAGAATTCAACCCATAAGGGTATCATTTCAGTCTCCTTCAGAAGTTAATCATGGAGAAGCCACAACAGCAATTATAAGGATCACGACAGGGTGTGTACAGTGTTCTGGGAGTCCACTGGAGGGACAACTAATCCAGCCTCCTGCACAGTGGAAGGGCTTTTGATCTAAGATCTAGGTGGGGAGTAAGAGCTTCCCAGAAAAAAGGGCAAAGGAGAGCACTTTCAGGAAGAGCAAATGAATGTCAGGAACAAATTCCAAAGATCCCCTAAGCCTGCATATTTATGGGGACCAAAAAACTCACCAAGATGAGTTGCAAGTTTAGAACACTGAGAAACTCATCAAACTGAATGAGTAGAAAAGGATCACATTTTCTTGAGTAGAGGCAAGCAAAAGCTGTTGAAGGTCCATAATCCGAATTATAGTTTCAAAGCAAGGAAATCTACTAAGTCAATTCCGGGGAAAAGAAGGAATGTTTTATCATAGATACTTGTTGAGCATGCAGACTAGTTAACTGTCTCTGGATGAAAGATGAACCACTTTCTGAGCACCAGTCAGAAGATGCCATCCTCATATTATGCATAGGCTTTAACACTGTTCTCTTATCTTGAGGACAGCAGACCACTCATAGGCCTTGCTCAAATTAGAGACTGTTTACAAAAGTGTGTGCCTACAAAAGGAAATTATGGGAAGGGGACTACAGAGAAGAGCTAGTAACAGAGGGGTTGTTCCCACCATCATGCGCATAAAGGTGAAGGGAGGGAGTGTTACCAGAGTGAGAAGGAGGGCAGCATGTGGAGAAGCCATGCCTTGTGAGAACTACGACCTCCTGTGTGGGAATAGCCAACTAAGCACTTGGGGAATGCTCCATCTCTCCTTGTTTCTTCCAGTCTCTTCCCTATTTCTTCACTGAGCAAACCCAGCTAGAATTCAGAAGGCAAGAGCAATTGTTGGTATAATGTTTTTCATCATTTTCATCATTTTCATCAGTCTTCCTGGGCATAGAGAAGGCAGCAGGCAGATGGAGAGTGCATTGGTTGGGGGCAAATGGAAAATATCAGTGTTAGCCTGTTTAAAGAACTGTGCAAAGAAGTCTGGGGGGAAAAATGATTAGAATTCATCAAGGAGCAAGGATGGTGGTGAGGCAGGAGCTATCACTGAAATCCCCAAAGTATGCAAATATATGAAGCATGGATTTGTTCAATAGATTCCAAACTGAAGCAGAAATACATCCTTTTGCAGGTTATATGGGAGTGAGGTTGAGAAGAATGCAAGAGGGGTGCTTGAGTGGCTTAGTCGGCTGAATATCCGACTTGATACAAGCTCAGGTATTGATCTGATGCATCTTACATTGATCTCAGAGTCATGGGATCAAGCTACACAATTGGTTCCAAGCTCAGAGTGGGGTCTGCTTGGTATTGTCCCTCCCGCTATCCCTCTGCTCTTCCTCCCACTCTATCTCTCACTCTCAAATAAATAAAATCTTTAAAAAAAAAAAAGATGAATGTGAGAAACACAAGCTGAACAAAAGATGAAGAGAGCTAACAAACTAAAAGTTGGTAAGTCAATCAGCTGGTGAGTAACTGAGGGACACAGAGACCACTAAGGGAAACCATGTCATGGCATACTAAAACACAATGTTTTGGTAAAGGGCACACCTGGGCCCTGTGCCACTACTTGGTTGTAAAAACCTCCTAGACTGGGTGTGGATAATTTTAGCAATGATGTGAAGTTTGTGGTCATCCTTAGCTATGTCAATACAATTGGGCTAATAGGGGAGAGTGCATTTAAGACAACAAGAAATCCAGGAGGACTCAGAATTAGGTTCCTGGAAGAAAATTCAAGTTGGGCTTGCAGAGTGAGTTGGATGCTATAAGGAAGTGAGGGAGTTCCAGACACTGGGATCAATATAAAGGAGAAGATAGGAATAGAGAAAGACCAGGGCACAGAAAGTAGTTGAAATTATTGAAACCCTGAGGAATTTGTGCAGGAAATTTGGGTTTAAAATAGGAGAATGAGTCTTTTCAGTTATTTCCTGCTTCCCTCAGTACAGTGGTAAATTTTATGTTTCAACGTGGCTGGACCATGGTACCCAGATATTTCGTCAAAAATTATCACTAATATTTCAGTAAGGGTGTTTTTTTGGTTGTTGTTTTGTTTTGTTTTGTTTTTGGATGAGATTAACATTTAAATCAGTGAACTGTGAGTAAAGCAAACTACCCTCCAAAACATGGATGGGCTTCAACTGATAAATTCAAGGTCTTGGTAGAAAAGACCCTGATCTCTACCAAGCAGAAATTAATTCTGCCAGCAGATAGCCTTTAGACTCGAACTGCAACTCTTCGCCGAGTCTCCTGCTTTCTGGTTTACCCTGCAGGCATGATCTTGTGACCCAATTCCTTGAAACTGATCAGTTGATTGATTGATAAACAGAAGATAGACTTAGATAGATATAGGTCTGGGTAGATAATTATACTCTCATCCTGTTGGCTCTTTTTCTCTAGACAACTGGGCCTAATAAACTTGGAGTACCTGTAGTTTAGGTATTCCTGTTCTGTGCTCTCCTCTCATCTCTGTGTATTTCCGCTGTGACACCAATCATACTTCATTGTAACCCACTAGTGTTTACTTGTGTGTTCCCATGGATCTTTGAGCTCCTTAATGGAAAATGAGGGACAGGATGTGATGAATCCTGAATCTGCTTTATGTATGCTCCAATGAGTTCAGTGTAAATAGAATGCTGAAAAATCCCAGCCAAAGTAAAGATTAATTAATACCTTTCCCCTTTTTTTCTTCCCAATCTTGCTAATTTATCTTAGATTAATCCCATTAAATCAATAGCAGTTTGGAATTGTGGCTACTGCCTCAACGTCTGATTTAACTGGGTTCGAGTCATTTCCACTACATGCTATGTCTTCTAAAAATCCAAGAGTGCAAGTGCCCACATGTTCCCATAGCCTCTAAGACTTCCCATTAATGGCTTTCCCCAAATCCCTTCTTTTCCTCAAACACAGGAATGACCAGTGGGAATACCACACGTTTTGGATTCACACTGGAATTCAGATTCTAGTACTGGCACATTCCAGCTACGTGACCCTGGACAAGTCATTTAGCATTTCCAGATCTTGGTTTCCTTATCAGTGAAATGAAGATGTGAAGATGTTAAAAATGGCTGCCTTTAGAATTAATGTGGGGGTTAGAATATATATGTGAACTTCCCAGCCCCCAAGAGCAAATGGTCATGAAATTGGGTAACCAAACACCCTGATTTGATGATTAATTATGTCCTCATTCTCTCTCACTGCTTGTCCTAGTATAGAAGATAACTGCGTAAGCATCCTAGCTGTAAAATATAGTTGTCTCCTTTTGCCAGAAATAAAGTCTGTGCTCCTTCTGCAGGTGCCGTGAGATTTCTGAGGTTCTAGGAGCCTCAAGGGAGCATTTGTGAGGGGAAACTTCTAGTATTGATAAAGCAGAATTAGAAACGTGGGGCATTCTGACAAGATATTCCTTAGAACTTGACATTTAAGCTCACTTTACACAGTTTCCATTTTGCCATTTTTAATGTTAACAGTTCAGCTTGTCACCATTTTCAAAGATGTTTCCCAGCCTTACAGTGTTTTTCCCTCTGTACAGAAGAATTTCATATTGATATGCAAAATTGTTTGTTTAGAACCACTAAAAAAATACATTTATTTCTCTCTTGACCGGATACCATGCCAATTTTGTGTATCTAGACCTATACAGCTATCATCAGGCATTTCAAGGAGTTTACAAGGAATGTTTCGTCAAATCTCTAAAGCAAAACTTGTTTTTCATTCACAAACAGCTCATAACCCATTTGCAAACCACCTTACAAGTCCTCATATCTTATCACTCTTGTTATTATGATGCTCTGTTTGTCCCTTCTTTGGCAGTAGGCTCTGTTTTCATTAAAACTCATCAAAGCATGCATAATGGAGTAGGTAGAGAAGCTGCAATTGAAGTCTCTCTAATATTCCTGCACATAATTGTGCAGTGTGATTGCAGGTAATAGATTATTATCCAGACTATTGATGGAAAGAAAGAAACGAGTCCATTCAGTTGGCTCTAACAGCCTGCCTTTTAAAGTAAAGCAATGTTTGTGAGTTTACAGTTTGTGTATCGGCTGCACAAGGGTCTGTCAGTGTATGAGTTACCCATGACATTGCATGAAACCAACTTATGGCACATTTATCTCTCGCTGAGTTTCTTAGTATGCTGTTAATTTTTGGCAGCTGTATTTTACATCAAGGAGAAGAGAATTCAGTGTTGCTGTCTTGCACATCTGTAATAAAGTTCTGTCCTCGTATCTCTTATTGGCATCCCCCTGCTGGCTTCTAGCCCAAACACTGCACTTCACACACACACACACCACACACACACACACACAACACACACACACACGGACATAGGCCACACATACACAGCACAAAAAGGAAGAATTACTCCCTGCCAAGTCTTCTGCAAGAACAGTTGAGGCTCAAGTTCTTAAGCTTGCCTTTAATCATATGTTAGATAGCCATCATTGCAGAGGAATGGTTGCCAAATCTTGTCATTTGGTTATGGACTACATACTGTTGTGCTGGATATCTTCTGGGTACTGGGTTAATTCAAGACACATAGACACATCACTGTGAGGGGTGCCTGGGTGGCTGGTCAGTGGGTTAATAAGCCTCTGCCTTCAGCTCAGGTCATGATCCCAGGGTCCTGGGATCAAGCCCCACATTCAGGCTCTCTGCTTGGTGGGGAGCCTACTTCCCCTCTCTCTCTGCCTGCCTCTCTGCCTTACTTGTAATCTCTTGTCTGTCAAGTAAATAAATAAAATCTTAAAAAAAAAAAAGACACATGCTGTGAATTACCTGGAATTATTTTTACTTTGCAAATATGTTAATAAGGTTAATAAGTTATAGAAATGGGATTCCAATTACAGCCATCAAACCTAAAGCTGTTCCTTTGTCAGGTGTGTTCTGTCTTACCAGAGGATACTAAAGCCTAAGAAGCAATCTTTCCTCTCTTATTTAAATCAGCATTTCTTTTTTTTTTTTAATATATAATCTTAAATGGTCATAAATAACCTCCTTTTTAAAAAAATTTTATTTATTTATTTGACAGAAATCACAAGTAGGCAGACAGGCAGGCAGAGAGAGGAGGAAGCAGACTCCCTGTGGAGCGGAGAGCCTGATGCGGGGCTCGATCCCAGGACCCTGAGATCATGACCTGAGCTGAAGGCAGAGGCTTTAACCCGCTGAGCCACCCAGGTGCCCCTAAATCAGCATTTCTTGCTTGTCTGCTTGGGCCACCCACTGATGAGGCACTGAGAATGTAAAAATGATTAAGATACGGTGCCCCCAAGTCTACAGTGTTTATAATCCCCTGTCCTTGTTGTAAACAAAACAAAACAAAACACCACCACCCAAGTCCTCAGCCTTCCCCACTCTGATTCATGTTTCCTCTGACAGCTAGAGAGGTCTTTTGAAAATACAGGTCTAGGGGTGCCTGGGTGGCTCAGTTGATTGAGCGACTGCCTTCAGTTCAGGTCACAATCCTGGAGTCCCGCATCGGGCTCTGCTGAGCAGGAAGTCTGCTTCTCCAGCTGACCTTTCTCCACTCATGCTCTTTCTTTCTCTCTCATTCTCTCTCTCTCTCTCAAATAAATAAATAAATAAATAAATAATTTTTTTTAAAAAAAAGAAAAGAAAAGAAAAGAAAATACAGGTCTAACTGTGCCTTTCCCAAGCCCTTCTTCTACCTGTGCAAATTCCAGGCTCCTTAATCATGGCTTACAATTTTGAAGGTCATGGTTATGAGGGTAAGTGAGTTCATATGCGTTAATTAAGTCTTAGAACAATTCCTGGTGTTTATTACATCCTTCAAATTATTGTAATTAATATCTATTATAATTATTGTCTTGGGACCATGGGCAAGGCCCTTAATCTTTGTATCTCAGTTCCTCTCTCTGTATATGAAGGGTGATGATAACAGATTTTATGATTGGTATGTACACAATTAAATGAGCTAACATTTTAAAGAATGTCAGAGAGTGACTGACACAGAGCAGATAGTGTAGGAACCATAGGCCTTTCTCCTTTTCTTCATTTCCCTTTCCTGGGAAACATGTCCACTGTGTCTCTAGACATTAGGCTCAGCTCATCCTGGGAGAGAGTCCACAAGCTGTGTTGCCGTTCCCAGGTAACACAAGCACCATTTCCTGCTTGAGACTCACTCATGGGTGACATATGTGTTGTGGCTCACTAGCAGTTTAATCAGTTGGACTAATACTTATATTGTTGCTTATGTTTCAGAGGGACAATTTGCTCTCCAGAAATTGTTTTCCTGTTTTAGGCTGAAGATGAATGGCAATTCAGTATTTTAGAGGAAGGAAATTTTTGTTTGAAGTATCTATTTCCCTGTTTGATAGCTTATGCTATCCATCCACCAAGGTGTGGTGACCTCATAGGGCTTCCAGCAGGCTGGTCTCTTAGGTGGAGCCAGGGAGCAGATCTGCTTGTGTTGAATACATGAGCGTTAAAGTGGTCTCTCCCGGCTAGTGGCAGACGGCGTAATCTCCTGCTAAATTGGGCCATTAAATAAAACTACTAAGTCATAAAGCTGTAGCATTACCCTGAAATTAAAGCATTGTCACCTTTGAATTGCCAAGAATTTTAACAGGCACTTAGAGAAATTCCTTTCACACACCCGTTTAGCACGGCCAGTTGACTCCGACCACATGGATGAGAACAGAAGGCTCAGGACAAAAGATGAGAGGGTGATTGCAATGTGATTTTTGTTCATTCATTTGCTTATTCACTCATTCACATGCACACACACCCTCCACTAATGCAATCACTGATTTCTTGAATTTCTTTATTCATCTCTCATTTATTTACTCATTAATTCTCTCATGTATTTACTGCCACATTTATTTTTCATGTGTGCAGTTACTTATACATTATTCGCTCATTCTTTAAGTCAGTTGGTCATTCAGATATTCAGTTGGTCATTCAGAAATTAAGCCATTCACATAAACTTTTGGGAACCGACTGACTTAAGTGCCAAGGTTACAAAATGCATGTCTGTCCTTGTCCTCAAGGTTCTCACAGTTGGAAGAGAGAGACAGATATTGTAAACAGATTATTTACATATGGTGCAAAAAATAAAATAGAAGCCAGTAGATGGTACAGAAATAGCACAAGGAAGGCAGTGGTTGAATCAAGGGGTCCAAGGACACTGGTAATGGTGGTTGGAGATGTCCTTAAAGAGCTGCTCTCTGCTGGGTTTTGTAGTAGAAACAGCTAACATTTAATTGAGCATCTACTGATATGAGGCACCACACTAGGCACTTTACGTTCATGATGTCATTCAGTTTTCTTGGCAATCATGTGAAGAAGATACCATTCTTTCCATTTTATAGAGCAGGACACTGAAATCTTGAGGGGCTGAATCACTTGTCCTGGGTCTTACAAGTTGACGTATCTTGGCCAAAAGTTGGAACTAGCTCTTGCAGTTCCTATCACTGGGTCCCTAGGACAGGTGACACAAGCAAATAAAGACTCATGTGTCCAAACAGAACCTTTCTCTGGCTTGCCCTGGCCTGTTCTGCCCTCAGCCATTGGCCAATATCACAGTGGAAAATTCCTCAAGGAAGTGACCGTGATGGAATGAGGTCTCTATAATATCTACCAACTCCCTGATTATCACTTTCCTCATCTTTAAAATGGGGATCATCATACATACCCTTCAAAGTTTTCTAAATATTAGATGAGAATTATATAAAGCAAAGGTTTTTAATATTTTATTTCCCCAAAGAATGACCTGGGATAAAGATTCAAATTATATTTTCTAATATATCCCCAGCAATGGTTATTCAGTAGGTTTAGAATGGTGATCAGGAGTAGCATTTTTATAAGCACCTAAAGATATCAGACCTTGGGAGATATCCCCATAAAGTGATTAGCATAATGCTTAACTCTTAAAAAATCCCCATGCTTATTCATTCTCACTTCTAAGAGGGGGCTCGTCAGTGACTAAAAGAACAGTTCTTCTTAGGACCTGAGCACAGAGCCTATCCTGATCCCTTCCTGGCAGACCTTTTGCAACACATTTTTATTGTGGATACCTAGCAAAACCCACATTTTAGTGCTGTGGGGATAAGGGCCCAGTCTGATCAACCAGTATTTATTGATACTGCTTTGTGCTCAGTGCTGTACAAGCTACTATAAACCACTAACCTCTATGCCTAAGGGTCTCATATTTAATTTCCAGCTCTTAAAGCACTTTTATCTAGGTCATTCTCTTTAAGGTCATGTAATCATCTTGTAGATTTGACAGCCATGGAATCTCAGGCACATTAACTTTTAAGAAACTCGATTTCCTCATCTGTATAATAGGGATGATCAGTTACTCTTACATCAATGTGATGATGTGTAGATTAAATAAAATTAAATGAGTGATGTGCTTAATAAACTCAATCCAAGATGTGGCATTCTCCAAGAGCTTTTGAAATAGAGGCCATCATCAGCAAGTACCATCATCATGGGAGGTTCTAGATGCTGAAAGAATTTAGAGACAGAAATGATTAAGAAAGCCTTCATAAGAGATGTAGTACTTATGTTTGACCTTGAAAGGTAGGTGTGCCAAGGGGTGCAGAAAGGAAGAAAGGGAGAAAAATATCAATCTTTTTGAGCTCAGGAGGGTCATGGATGTGGAGATGCAATGAGCAGGTGTCTAAGGACCTTTGGCCTTCTCTAAGGACTCCTGGCTCACCTGTGGATTCTGATGCAGTGCTACCATTGGGCTGGACAATTTCCTTGTCTGGAAGAGTAAAATAGCAAGTGGGAGTCAAACATGCTTCCTATAAAGCTTGCTTGCTCTTGTTCACTTTTCCTCTGAGCCCAGAATTCTAGGGAAAGATGATGAATCAAAGCCAATCTAGACATTCCACACTTGATCTTAGCCAAAAGGTTGAGAAGCGAGTCCAAAGGAGAAAAAAAAAAAATAAAGAGTCAAGATGTGCTAGAGCTTAGGATTCCCTTCTCTTCAGAGTAGGGAAATCAGAGGAGACATTCTCTAGGGCCCTTTTTCCTATTACTCAAGTCAAGGGAGCACCCATCAGCCCTGTGTTCTCAGTATGCAAGCGTTTGAGTATGTTATATGTATTTGCAAGGAGAAGTTGGTAAGAGACATTGACTGGTTAGACTGTCCATTGAGACAATTTCCACATGGAGTAAAGAGTGCCAGCTCTGAGAATTCTGTCCAACCCTCAAGCCTTGTTCCCAGTTCTGTTCTTCTGGAATACCTATTCCTCACCAACTTCTTTAGACCAAGCTCTCATCCCTTTCTCTTATGAAGCTTCTTTGCCTATCATAATTCTTGTAACTCCTCCTTTAATTCATGTAATAGACAAACATGTGCCAAATGTAGCATGGTCATTAAGATCATGGACTTGGTTTGAATCCTAACACTAGTGCTTCTTAGTTTTATCAATTCAGGTGATGTAGTTGAGTTACTTGACTTCCCTGTTTCTTGGTTTCCTCTTCTGTAATGAATAATAGAACTTATTTTTAAGGTGTTATGAGGCTTATATGAGATGACTGATGTAACCTGTAAGAAAAAAATGCCTGGCATTGTATACCTAATACATGATAGTTATTATTACTTATTTTTACCACCATAGCCCCCAAAACCTTGACTTTGGTTTCTGGGAATGAAGTAATGCAAATAACTAATAACTTTTATGAGTGTACAGCACCTGATATACTGAAAGCACTCCCTAAAATTAATTCAACATTATTAATATATATGCACTTGAAAATGGATATGCTACCATGTGTGAATGGTTGAATTTGAAACTTACTTTTGCTATTTGATAATTATTTGGCTAATTAGTCCTTAGCCATGTGTGTGTTGGTATAGGGCACACACATATGAATTTGTCAGAGCATAGTAGAATAGCTTTGAGCACTTACCAAAGATGCTGTGCTAAGCGTTATTTTTTCCCCTAAAGTTTTTATTCAAAAATATTCAAACTTACAGAGAAGTTGAAAGAACACTAATACCAGCACCCATACACTTTTCACCTAGCTTTCCCAAACATTAAAATTTTGCCACATTTGCACATTTGTGCCACTCTCATCTCTGTGTCTCTCCCTCTCTCTCCTATCTCCCCCATCCCCCTTCCTTCTGGTGTAAAAGCTTCTTTTTTTTTTTTCCCCTGAACTTTTTGAAAATAAGTTGTAGACATACTGATAATTTAAACCTAAAGACTTTCTGTTCATATCTTTAAGAACAGAGATATTATCCTACATAACCACAATACCAAAGCCATGCATAAGAATATAAACATGAATTCAATCAGAAATCTCCAATATATGGTCCGTCTTAGTCCCTACAGTGTCTTTTGTAGCAGCATCTGTTTTTGTATGTCTATTCAGGATTTAAGGAGTGTCCACATGTTGGATTTGATGGTCATATCCTTTAGTCTGTTTTAACTAGAAAAGCCCTGCCCCCAACCCATCACTTTCATATGGTTTTCATTACTAACTTTTTTTTAAATTTAATTTTTTTTTAATTTTCAGAATAACAGTATTCCTTGTTTTTGCACTACACCCAGTGCTCCATGCAATCTGTGCCCTCTCTAATACCCACCACCTGGTTCCCCCAACCTTCCACCCCCGCCCCTTCAAACCCTTCAGATTGTTTTTAGAGTCCATAGTCTCTCATTGTTCACCTCCCCTTCCAATTTCCCCCAACTCCCTTCTCCTAACTCCCCATGTCCTCCATGCTATTTGTTATGCTCCACAAATAAGTGAAACCATATGATATTTGACTCTCTCTGCTTGACTTACTTCACTCAGCATAATCTCTTCCAGTCCCGTCCATGTTGCTACAAAAGTTGGGTATTCATCCTTTCTGATGGAGGCATAATACTCCACAGTGTATATGGACCACATCTTCCTTATCCATTCGTCTGTTGAAGAGCATCTTGGTTCTTTCCACAGTTTGGCGACCGTGGCCAGAACATTGGGGTACAGATGGCCCTTCTGTTCACTACATCTGTATCTTTGGGGTAAATACCCAGTAGTGCAACGGCAGGGTCGTAGGGAAGCTCTATTTTTAATTTCTTGAGGAATCTCCACACTGTTCTCCAAAGAGGCTGCACCAACTTGCATTCCCACCAACAGTGTAAGAGGGTTCCCCTTTCTCCACATCCCCTCCAACACATGTTGTTTCCTGTCTTGCTAATTTTGGCTATTCTAACTGGTGTAAAGTGATATCTCAATGTGGTTTTAATTTGAATCTCCCTGATGGCTAGTGATGATAAACATTACTAACTTTTTAAAAGAGTACCAGCTGGTTATTAAGCAAACTGTTCCATATTTCTTTGGATTTTTTTGTTAATTTCTTTATTGTTGGAATACTTTGGCAGAAAACCTCATGGGTGATGTTTGTCTTCTTCAGTGTATGCCACTAGGAGGCACATGATGTTATTGGGGAGGTTCAACCCCATTGCTGGCTAAAACACTTCTGCCAGTTCTCTGAATGGTAAAGGTGATTTATAATCAGTGAGTTGCCTGTGGGGTTAAATGCAGATGCTGTGTGAATACCCAGTTCCCCAACATTTCCTCCCAGTCCAGGAATGACCCTGACCCATATGCTATTACACTGGAATTTGTAAAATGTTGTTTTACTAATCCTATAATTCCTTCTCCATTTTCAGCTGTCATTCTGTATTCTTCTCTACAGAAGAGCTTTTTCTACCCCCAGAAAAGCCTTTTATCCCTTGCCCTGTCTAACCTCTCTTGTGTTGCTCTAGACTCATAAGTTACTTAATTTTAAAATGTTACTATTATCATTATATTTTTTTGGTATTCTAATTGCCCCAAATATAGCTAGTCATGGTCCCACTAATTCTGTTTCTATGTCTTTCTTACCTGTCTCCATTAATCTTGGAGTACTTCCTTGTTTTCTAGCACCAGATGTTACCTTGAACTTGCCTTGCTTACACCTAAACTCAGCTGTTTTCCCAAAGAAACAAAAGACACATTTTTGTAGTAAATGGTATTTGGAAATTGGGATCTAGGTGTTAGGTTTGCTTATTACTTCTAGTCCATTGCAGTGGACAGAACTTGAAAATGTGTGTGTATGTGTGCATGTGTGTACACATATGCTTAAATTATTTCTTATGGTTATTTCTAATGTTAATGGAACATTGTTGGATTTTTCCTCATCATTCTCTCTTCCATATATCTCTCTCTTCTCTCAGAGTAACAACCTGTCTCAACAATACCAATATATTTACTCATTTGTTCTACCTGACAATATGCACAAAATAGTTTCAGAATCACATCAACCAGATCACTACCAATAACAAAGTGAAGTGTAACATTTACTGAATTTTAATTTCAGTTCTTAGATTATATTCTACCAAGGATGTAAGGCTAGACAGAATACCTCATTAAAAAGTCACTTGAATTAATATTTCCTTATTTGCCATTTTTTAAATCTATTTAATATACAGTTAGGCTTTTTGTTTCTGCTTAATATTCAGTTTTAGGGGGCACCTGGGTGGCTCAGTTGGTTAAACATCCAACTCTTGGTTTTGGCTCAAGTCATGATCCTGACAGAAAGCCCTGCGTAGGTCACACTCTGTGCTCAGTGGGGAGTCTGCTTGGGATTCTCTCTCTCCGCCTCTCCCCCAACTAATGCAGCCTCTAAAATAAATAAAACTTTAGAAAATTATTCCATTTTAGTGTTTGTCTCCTTGTATCCTTTTCATTTAATTATATATTTCATTAATGTCTTTGCAGAATATTTATGTTACAAAACCTAAATATAGATATTTTATATACTTCTATTGGTATACTTACATAATATATACTTTTATATTTATATTATATATAATATGGTTGACCAAAGATGTCTTACTCTGTCTATGGCATTCACCCTCTTCTTACCCATCTTCTCTCAGTTATCGGTTTTATTGGTTTACCCTTCCTGTGTGTTTTTTTAATTGCTTCTGTATTCTTGCATACAATGTAGCAGAGTCTTTTTTACCTTGATGACTTGATCTTGTCATTTACAGTACTTTGTGGAACACATTATAAATCAGTTTAGAAAGGTCTTATGTGGTCCTTATTATGCATGCATAGTATTTCACTGTGCCAATTAACTATGCTTTGTTCATTCAGAAACCTCTTGATGGATATTTGATTTTTCCCCCTTTTTTTAGATATATTTATTTGAAAGAGAGAAAAGAGAGTGAGCATGGGAAGGGAGGGGCAGAGGAAGAAAGAGAGGAAGAGGGAGAATTCCAGTCAGACTCTGCACTGATTGTGGAGCCCCAAACAGGGTTTGATCTCATGATGACGAGATCCTGACCCCAGCCAAAACCAAAAGCTGGATGCCAAACCAACTGAGCCACACAGGCACCCCTGAATTTCTTCTTCAATATGCTGCTCTTGCAATAGATATTCTGGGCTGCAGAGAAGAATTTTAAGTACATATCTAAACATACTTTCCCATCCTTTATCAGTTTCCTGTTGATTTCAGGAGCTCTCACCAGAATCAGTGAAATCCTGGCAATCTGGTGGATGTTTAGTTTCATGGTAAGTGAATGCCCACTCTGGGTCAAGTGTTCAGCATACAAAGATTTACAGGATTGTCTTTTGCCTTGTAGAGCTTACGGTTTAGCTGGGAGATTGAAGTAAACAAGTTGTTATCATGGTTCTTGAGCAAGACCAGAGCTGGATTTTGGTAGAGTTAGAAGACGTTTCCCACTGCAGAAGACACTGGTGCTCTGGCAATGTCATTCGTACTTTGACGAGCTCCAAAGCAGAGATGTGTGCTGAAAGAAAGATGAATCATTCCATGCTCCTCTTTGAGTGTCTTTTTGTCAATCACTTCTAGAACCAGAATATAGGATCCTTGAAACGGAATGTTAGGCAGTCAGAGATTTATTGTGGCCTTATCTTCCTTTGTGTTCTTGTAAAAGGAGATGTAAATGCTTCCCTTGGATAGTCCTTCTCAGGATTATGGAAAGACCTTTACAGTCAGCTCTCTCCCATCTGGACTCCTGAATTTGGTCTTGGCTACTTTAGCTCTTCTTAACAAAGGAATGGAAACTACTTATTCTGTACTTGTGTCCCAGATAATGAACTATCCTGTCTCAATGTTTGTCTCATTTAATACACATGATTAAGTGTAAGGTAGAGATCACTTCTTGCTTGTATTTTGAGAAAACAGAGGTTCAGAGAGGTTGAAGAGCATGTTCAAGCATCACTCATCTAGTAAGTCCTAGATGTAGGAACTAGGTTTAGATCTGGGTGAGTCCCAGCTTTTTCATCAGAATGTACCAAAACAGTACCTGCTATGAAGGTACTCCTAAAGACTTCATAAATACTTCTAACAGCAACCAAACCCTGACCACAAACCCCATAGCCCTCTTCCCTTTAGTGATTTTGGTGTGGAGTCCCCTTTCTTCTCTCCTCTGCCCAGAAGGCAGGCACACCTGGCTTGTTCACACCTTCCCCTATGCCCCACAATGCTAGGGTCTGGGTTTCCATGTGAACTTCTCTCCCAGAACCACCCGTGAATGCCTTGAGCTCCAGGTCCAGAGTGTCATTTAACCTCATACACTTCGTCCTAACTTCCCAGTCCCTAACATAATGTTCTGCACACTCCACACATCTAATACATTTTCCTTGAATAAGCCAGTGAATAACAAACCATCAAGTATGGTACAATGTGCGTGGAGTCTGGTCAAACCCTCTTGCCACCCTCCACCCCGGCCTGACCATAAAACAGATTTCCCAGGTCTCTGTGATCATACCACCTATTTTAAAGCAAGGCAAGAGAAAAATAACCCCCAAAAAGGTACATAAAAAGTAAAGGCTCCAGCGAAGTAGGAGAATAAATCACAGTCAAGTATGTTGTCTGGAAATCATAAAGCGTGGCCCGCGCAGGCAGGTGGAGTAGCGGTAATGGCCAGAAGCAGGCCCCAGCACCTGCACGCCCCTTGAGCTGCGGTGTCTGCTTCCAGCTAATGCATCGTGCAGGGGCCCGTGCAGGGGCCCTAGCAGGGGCCATAAATCGGTAATGCGCTCCCCACCAGCAGCAGAAGGCCAGAGCTGAATGCGGCCGCATCTGCAGTGGTTTGTTTTAGCGCGGCACAGATGCATTCTAGCACAGGCTGCTGATGGATGCACTTGGGAGGAAAACAGCTCCTGTGGGAATTTGAAGCCCTTTAAAGGGGTTGGAAATTGTTTTACACCAATTGTCCCACTTCCCTTTGCCGGCTGAGGAGAACATGGCATTGACCCCCTCAGCACAGGTCCCCATAACTGTTTCTGTTAATGAATTGATCCTTTCCTATGCTCCCTGAGTGGCTACATCAGGAGGGCTGATAGCAGTGGACTTTGATTTTCTTTCTGGTACCCAGGCTGTGTGCTCAACATTCCCGTGTGTTTTATTTCATTCTCACATCATCATTGCACAGTGGATTAAACCCAGTTTATAGGTGAGAAGACTGAGGCTTGGGGAGGTGAAAGGTCTCTGCAAGTATTCAGCAATGTAAGCTGGTAGTGTCCACTGAGCCTGCAGATCCTGATGCCCTCACTTTTCTTCCTTGCATCTGCCTCCCTAACCAGAGAAGCCCTTGCCAACCCGATATTTACTCAGCAGCCATTGCCTGTGATTTAAGTGGAGATATAAGGTACAAACATATGAAAAATTAAATAACTATCAATGTAAAACGACAGGAGATGTCACTAGGCTGTACATACGTAGATGGCAAATGAGTAGCACAGGCAGTGGTTTGAGGATTATTTAAGCTGTCTTTACCCTTGGCACAGAAAATTCACTTTGTCAACATAGATAACTGTACCAGAAGTGACCCCAGGGACCTTAATATAGACTTGCTTTATTACAATAGGATCATAAGTGAATTGGCACACTTTCCAAAGGACTATAAGCAGCTCCCCACAGTGATTTAAGTTCAATTAAACTGGGTATTGACAATCTGTAGACTTCCCTTCCTCCCAAGCTTTGTGATAGAAAAATTTCACATTTTTTTGGCCCTTGCAAAGAGATAGATATGTGTGTAGAATGAGGTCTTATTAATCAGAGTTATTTCTTGTCTCACTCTCCTTTTTTACTTCCTTTTGTTCTTTCTTCTGAGTGCTGATCTCCATGGTAACAAATAGAACAGCTTACATCATCTATAATTACTGCTATTAATAATAATAATCATCATATAATAATAATAATAATAGCAATCAGATAAAATGAGAGAAAAATTTTTGAAAGAAAATTAAATTGTGGCTCTGTATGTAAACAGTTTACAGTTTCTGAAATGAGAGCAAGAGAAACCAAAGGTCACAGAGAAACACAGAATGAGGGTCCATAGAGGGCTTTCTGGGGTGATGACTGGAAAAGATTTTACAACAGAGATGAAGATACAGAATGTTCTAGAGCATCCTATCATTACTACTGTGCTAGCACTTTGTGCAACCTCTTTTTCTTTTCTTTTGTTGTTGATATTGCTGGTGATCATATTAAATGTGTGTGTGTGTGTGTGTGTGTGTGTGCGTGCGTGTGTGTGTTGATCTTATAATGAAACTTCTTTTACATTTGGATCACTACACATGTATAGAAGAGCTGCTTTGGCAATGCTAGAAGAAATAACCTAGAAGAAAACAAATGGTGGTGATAAACTACTCTTGTCACTTGACAATGATTTCCTGAAGTCCTAGAAAGTGCTTGATGGCAGCCTAAGCTCTGGAGGTCTGAGGGTGAAAGACTTTTGTAGACCTGTCCATTCTCAAGGAAAACATTGTGGTCTTTCCTGGGCAAGCTCCTGTAACATCCATTCCAAACCCTGCCCCCACTAGTTCTCTGGGGCAGCCTCACTTACTTTTACTTATTAATTTTTTAGTTTTATTTATTTATTTGAGAGAGAGAGAGTGCATAAGCAGGGTGAGGGGCAAAGGGAGAAGCAGGCTCTCCACTGAGCAGGGACCTCGAATTGGGGCTTGATCCTGGGACCCTGGGATCATGATATGAGCTGAAGACAAATGCCTAACTGACTGAGCCACCCAGGCGCCCCGAGCCTTACTTTTAATCTCAAGAATACTTATGATAGCCTAAGATATTTGTCATTCTTCTGTACACAATTTTCCCCCAAAACAATTGCAAGGTTTTAGAGAGTTAGGCAGTACATCATCCTTCTGGGCAGGTATCCCTGTGGCTGACTCAGCACTAACTGGGCACATATTTGAACATAAGAATGAAGGATATACTTCATATTCTGGGAGATCTCTTAGCTTTATGGGAAGATGGACTTCAAACCTAAAGTCACAATGTAGTTTAAGAAATGCTTTGGTTGCCTCTGCAAAATACATTGTTATGTCTGTGAAATGACACTTTAGAATTTTATCACTTATGCTTCTTGATGTCCCACGGCCTGCAACTCCTTTATGTATAATGGTAGCAAATAGTGGGTGAGGGTCTTCGTCATGAGCTCATTCACACTCTTGCCGGTACATCGGGCATCCTTAAACAACATTCCTCCGTTTCTTCAAAGTTCTAGTAATTAAAACAGCACAGTACTTCCATAAAAAAAAAAAAAATAGACACATAGACCAACAGAACAGAATGAGGAACCCAGAATTACACTCCCATAGATGTGTTCAATTAGTATTTGACAAGGGAGCTAGGAACACTCATTGGGAAAGGACAGTCTCTTCAACAAATGGTGCTGGAGAAACGGGATAGTCACACGCCAAAAAAAAAAAAAAAAAAGAAAAGAAAAGAAAAAGAGGGGGCCCTATTTATACTACTCACAAAAATTAAAAATAAAAAATTTAAACAAAAGACCTGATACCATAAAAATCCTAAAAAAATATAAGGAAGTTGCTCCTTGACATTGGTCTTGGCAACAATTTTTTGGTTATGACACCAAAAGTACAAACACAAAGAATAAAAATCAACAAGTGGGACTTCATCAAACACAGCAAAGCAAGCCATCAAAAAAATAAAAATGGAACCTATGAAATGGGAGAAAATAGTTGCAAACTATGTATCAGATAAAAAAACAAATACATAATTACTGTTATTGTAAACTAAGATCTTTAGTGAATTGAATAAATCCTGTTGCCAGTTCAAAAGTCTCCAAACGCAGTTTTCCCACAAACAGTGAATTTGTCTTGGATAATTTAATACATATATTCCTTTGAACAAGTTAGAAAGATGGGGCTATGCTTCTCATCATTGGACTGAATGGCAATACACAGTAAGAAATAATGAAGAATGACCTGAGTAGCAAAAAAGTAATAGCAGAAGCAGTGTTTTTCTAGGTTTCTGGGACATGAGGACTAATCAACATATTTAATTGACAAGATTTCTGGAAGTGAAAGGGATACAAATAAATATAGAGACACATGAAATAATTTCAAAGTGAAAAGATAATTTAAAAAGATGGTAATAACTAATTATACACAGTAACAGCTATATTACAAGAAATTGCAGCCCAGCCCATTGGTTATCTTCATTTGCTGGATGAGTTCCCCACCCTCAATTCCCTAAAAACCAAAGTTGCGGTCCTCAGTCTCATGTTATAGAAAAGTTTCAATGTATAAATTCTTTTTTTATTTACTTTTTTGCATGACAGAAAGCCTGTTATATGTCCATGTGAAACATGATGCTGAATCACTATATATTATCATGGATAAAAAGATTGATATTAATATCCCATTTTCCAAAGTGGAAATTTCAGAAGTTAATGACTTGCCCAAATCCTTACTGGTGACATGTAGCAGAACAGTTTCCAATCAGGCAGGCAGGTTTCTAAAGCCAGGTTGTCTCATGGCACCTGGAAGCACTAAAAGCATCTCCAGAGATGAGAATATATGCCCTGTGGCAGAGGGTCCTGTCTGGGGGCAGACCAGCCGAGGGTGGTGCTTGGAGCCTGGAGGGTTTTATGATGTTCTTCCAATCATAGAATTTAAATAATCTACTCCTCCACCCCTGAGTGTAACTGGACTTTCTTAGGTTATAGGCAAATCTCTAGAGGTTTCCTTGTGTGAGAGTTCAGGTTCATAGAACTTCAGGAAGAGTCCATTTCCTGTTCCAGGTCTCTTGAAACTGGTGTGTTTTCCTCATGGATCTGCAGAGAAATGGTCAGCTTTAGTGTGTCCCTACCCCCTTCTTGAGATGACTCGTGTCTTACTTTATATTCTGGGAAAGATTTCTGTTAACAAAAACTATTGTGAGAACCACCAGAGGCCATCTCCTCCTTGAAGTTATTGTTAAAAATAGCAGCCTTTGATATCTGCAGGATCCTTGGGACAGAGAGGATATATCTTTTATATAATAAGCATATACAGATTACTGTGGAATGTTTAATAATTCCACTAATAATGAGCTTTCTCACACAAACCCCCTCACTTAATCTTTACAACTCTCCTGTAGAGCTGGTATCGTTTCTGCTTTCCAGATACTGCTACTGAGGAAACAGATCTTTAGAGAAGTAATGATTTGACCAAGGCTGCTTGACCAGTAAGTGCTGAGATGGCACACAAATCCATATCTTCTCACTGCAGAGCCCAATCTGTGTCCGTAAATATCCATGCACCCATTGACTTAATTGACTATCTTTAACATTTAGCTTCATGGGTTCAATTTCAGTTAAAGCACATGTACATTCATGAGTGGATTCCCACCAACATCTACCTAAAAGACTGTTTAAAATGAGTATGACTTGTTTGAAAATCCTTAGAGCTAAACTTCACATACACATTCCCTAGCTAAAACCACATGTCCCTATCTTAGACCAGACATCAAGAGCATCAGGCACCAAAGCCAACCTACATGAGTGGCATCGACCTCTAGCCTTTTTATATTTTGTCAGAGTGCAGAACTTAATCTGTACCTGCTATCAATGAAACTGTGAGAAGGAAAAAAAAAAAAAAAGGCAAAAAGAAATAGTATCCAATTACCTCCTTCTTTCCAATCTTTCTTCTGCTATCTCCCAGGAGGAAAAAATAGTCCAAGGACAAAGGGCATCTTTGAAAGCTAAAAGGCCTAGGTTTCATGTAATCATCTCTCCTCTTGTTACTCATACTGTGTTTGCAGGGCTTGTGAATCATGGAGAGCACTTCAGAGCTCTTAATTGTTCCTTTGTATCTTCTGTATATTTGCATATATCAAAAAGTGCCAATACTTGAGTTGTTAGAACTTCCATTCACCCTCAGGTTCCAGAAGGCAGGGCTGGCAACATTAGTGGCTTTAAAATGAAAGGTTGTCTCTCCTACACATTTTCCTATTCCATCTTGCTAAAGATAGAATATGATTCTGGCAAAATGAGTCAGTGAGTAAATGAATAAGCAAATTAATGAATGACTGTATGAATAAGTAGATGAATGGATATATGGATATAAGAATCTGTGTGTATTTGTAAGGAAATCTAAATTCATATGATTTAATGATGCTATTTGGACCACTTCTGGCATCAGACTGGACACAAGAGACTGGGGACAAGTTTATTTTCTCTCTCTAAGGCTTCATATGTCTATACCACTATGTGTATATGTATATGTCTATGTCTTTATCTATAGCTATATCTCTGTTTATATATATGTGTGTGTGTGTGTGTGTGTGTGTGTACATATCATATATCTACATTGGAGATAGATAGATAGATAGATATCTACATATCTATCTATCTATCTATCTATCTATCTACATATATATCTACATTGACATCTACAATGGAGAATTGTTATCTGTACCAGATATAAGGTATATAAAATGACCTCACATGAAACTAACACAGCATCTATACATTAGACTGGGTGGTTCTGTTTTTCTTCTACATACCATGGACATTTCAAAACTGTCACTCTTTATTTCTCTTTCTATGCTATTGTGTTATTATTAAATAATTACTTTTCTCTGATAATTTATCAGAGTTTGTCTATATTAGAACGTGCAATTTTGGAGTAACAGGTTAATTATTTGTGTAATATTACTGTTATTGCCAATTAGAATTTATGTCCTGTTATTACTTCCAAAGTCAGAACCTAATAACCTTCAGTCTGATTTGTTTTTCAGACTTTATAGAAAATGTAATTCTTCCTCCATTAAACATTGGAGACATGGTTATCACTGGACTGGTTATAGGAAATAGTCTGAAGATGAATCAGAATGCTTGAACAGTTTACTATTTTTGCTGCAAGAAATATTTCCTTTTCTGGAGTTGGAAAATTCCTTAGAGATAATGGAAACAAAGCTTTCTTTCTCTCCCCTCTCTTTCTAATACAGTGAAACAGAAGTGTAAGCAATGATGTTACTTCTCCCAAGTCACATACAGAGTTAGGGTAGAGAAAGTATTAAAACTGGGGATCTAGCTTGCCTGTGCTTTTCCTTTTTACCTAAATATGCTGACAGCTGTGATTCTGCTTCTTAGTGGTACTAATTAATAATAGTTATTTTTAGCGTGGGCAGTCATCACTATGGTCTGATAGAAGTGTGTTGGGTCATTTCTTTACTTCCTAGACCTTGGTTTCCTCCTTTATAAACACTAGGAGGGTAAAGTAGGAGGGAAACCACATGATAGCTATGTTAAGTTATTTTTCAGCTCTGAGAATCTATGAAGAGTAATGGTGTTATTATGTGGGTAAGATTCTCGGATGACAAAAGCTTTTCAAGTCTTCCTATTTCCTCCTTTATTTGTGAGCATGTTCAGAATGAAATTCTATGTCCAATTGCAGTAAATGTTTCAGTCTAGGTTATTAGTACAGAATGTCTGATAGAACTCAGACAGATCTATCTCTTAGTATAGAATGTCTGATAGATCTCAGCCTTGCAACTTCATCTGTTTGCTTGTTATTCCATAGAAACAGCCCTGCTGCTGGGATTGCCATCTTCTTCTTCTTCTTTTATTTTTATAATAAAACTGAGCCCTAGAAAAGTGAAGGGATTTGTCCAAGCTTCTTGTTGGCAGAGATAGGTTTCAAATACACATCTCTCAAGCTGTAAAACTCAAATTTCTCTTCTCTCTCTTCACCTCACATTCCTACCTGTAGTAGGTAAAGTGTGACCTCCAAATGTGTCGTGAAGGTCCTCATCTCTGCATGTTATTTTATTGTAAACCTCTTAAAATAATTTTTTGGCAAAGAGAGGAAGCATAGGGAATTAAAAAAAAGAACTTCAGTTAGGTGCCTTGTATGTATAGTGTAGATCATACAATCTCATCATTGTTAATTAGGTGTATTTTACAGGTACTTTCTATATGGAGATCTTTCTGTGTACAGGAAACATTCGATGTGATACTTGTGTTTCTATGAGATAGTTATCGGTGCTAGTGTTTGTCTCATGGGGGAGTGTGTGTCAGTAGCTGGAAGCATGAGTTTTGCAGTCAGACACCCTGGTTTCCTGTTCTTGCTTGGTCACTTGCACAGGGTTAAGCTGCTCAACCCTGCTCATTCACTTTTCCTTCATTTCTAACATGGCATTTCTAACTTCTTCAGATTTAGGTAATGTCTGTTTAAAATGATATGATGGGCATTAAATGTTAAGCATAAAGTGTTCCACAAATTTAATTCTTATAATTACTAACCCCCATATTAACTCTGGGAGGAACTTTATGAGAAACAGAAATTCTCTGTCGTTTTTATTTGCGTAAGTGGAGCATTCAGGTGGATCGATTGCCCCATGTTCAGCCAAGCATCACATTGCTTATGAGATCCTCTTCTGGACCCTCCCTCCCCCAGCTTTATTGGGTTATATAAGCATGGTCCTCTTTTGACCTTCCCTTCTAATCTTTCCTTCCTTATGTTTTCTGGACAGAGGACAAGATTTGGACATCAGTGCAGCACAATAACACAGAGCTGACCCATGTGCGGGGTGCAGACCCTGAGAAGCCCTACACCATGGCCTTGGATTATGGTGGCAGCATGGAGCAGCTGGAAGCCATGATTGACAGCTCAGAGCACTGTGAGCAGGAGGTGGCCTACCATTGCAGAAGGTCCCGCCTGCTCAACACGCCAGGTAAGGCTCAACCCCTCTCCTCTGCATGAACCATACAGGATGACTACAGATAGGCCTGGAAAACATGGAATGTCAAGGAGGGGGTGTCTGCAGTGACGGCTGTTCACTGTGCAGTTGAAAGAAATAAAATCAGGAAAAGACTGGCGATGGACTCATCCTGGCTTTGATTCCCAAGTGTGACCTAAGGGAAGGCTCTCATGGTAGCCTCTCAAGGTTCCATCCTCATCTTCAAGAAGAAAATGGTGACAACATGCATCCTTCAACAGTTGAGAGAATGAGAGGTTTCTTGAGCTCAACAGCCCTTGAAGAGAGCATTGAATTAGACATAGGTGGTATGGAGGTGGGAAGGGCTGTTTCTGGGAAAGGGACCAGCACATGAGAAACCACAAAGGATCTCGGCATATTCACAAAAGAACAGTGAGTTATGTCCAGGGCAAGAGATGCAGAGGGAAGTGGTATCAGGCAAGGGGGCCAGCAGGGCAGGCAAGAACAGCCCTGTGTGTTTGCATCGTTCATGTTGCCCGGAGAGTGCACGCCTCAATGGAAATGACTCTTTTTAAAAATAGTTTGCTTTTAGAAAAATCAAAACAAGACAAAATGACAAACAAAGAAAACTTTACAACTGAAATGGCCTTTTGTAAAATGTCCAGAGGGCTTTGTCAAAGTTCATAGATGCCCCTGGGAGTCAGTCATTTTTGTGAATATCTTCATCGTTTTTTTCATGGCACTTGCGTGTGCACACAGGTATACACACATGCACAAGCGGAGAATCATAAGGATATGGAATATCCAAGAATGGTCTCACAATCTGTTGCCTTAAGAAATTCTCAATCCCATGCCTGGAGGTTAGGAATTTTGAAAGGCTTGAGAAGATTAGACAGTGGAATGTCAACAAAGGAGAAGTGATAGAAGCCTAACTAAATATAACACTCTGCCTCACTGATCTAGAATCTTTAGGAAAGACGTTGTTCCACATAAGTGAATTTTCCAGATAACTGTCACTTATCCCTTTAAGCACCAAAAATGTTTTCAAAGAATTTTTAACTATTTGAAATGAAAATCTTTCTCAAATGGATTATACGCTTCCCTGCCTTCTTAAACAGAGGGTTCTGAACATAAAATGTAACCTTTTCTTGATGACTCAGGATCATCATTGTGAAAATCAATTACTGTACTCTCCTTGGATTCAGCCGTGCTCACAGGGCTGATTAGATCTGAGGCATTGGTTGCTGTCCCTCTTCCCGGTGTTCTTAGACAGGGCTGCTTGAGAGGCTCAATGTGTGTACTTGCTGGTATTTCTCTCCGTCTGGGCTGTCAAGCCTGCACCTGTCACTCTTGGCACTATTCAATATACCTGTGTCTGGATAAAACAACCTACTCTCTTTTCACTGTGTGGTTTTTAGTTTTCTAAGAATTGGGTTTGATGGAATTTTAACAAAAATGGGATTCTGTTCATTCTGACCATGGATTTCCTTTGGTCTATATATTATTATGTGATATCAGTTTGGTAATACTATTACCTTTGCACACTTTTCCCCCCCTTAACTCAACTGTCATGAATTCCCTGAGCATATTCAAGTAGAAGGGCATGGATTTGGGGGCAGGCCCTACTGAGAGTGACTCTGCCTCTTACTGCTTATACAAACTTGTGCAAGTTGTTAAATTTCCAATAGTAATTTCAACACCTAAGCAATTTACCCAAAGATCCTCAACTAATAAGGTTGATATGAGGAGTGCAGGAAAAATGTACTCTGTATCCTGTACTGTGCCTGGTACTCATTAGGTGTTCAACAAATGCCAGGGTCTTATTTCTTTCCTCCTTCACAACTTCCACCCCAGCAGGGAAGGTCTAAATTTGCACTGTAATGAGAAACAAGCTCAAAGGAACACTTTATTTCTACTTTAATGGTGTAAATAGAATAACTATAATAATTGTAACTCATGCATGCAGATAATCTCACCACCCAGAGACACCAATGTTGGATCTAGTTGCGCATCGTTCCAGACATTTTCCCATTTTGTGCACATTCACAAAAACACAGTAAAAACATATTGTCTATACGTTGGGGTTGAGAATACTCATTAATTCTCTTTCCCCCATGCTTTATGAATCAAATGAGGTAGATGAAGGAAGATAATGGGCATGGGTGCACAATGCTACTTTTTTTTGGTGGGCTAGCTTACAGAACATGGTGTAGACCAGACACTGCTGTGTGGGGTATGGGACTGCAGACAGACAGCCCCATAGAGATGTGGCCCCAACCTCACATCCCTCAGTTCAGAGATGAGCACTGACTCATTTAGGCTTACCACACAGAAACAGGCACAGAAACAACAATGTGCACCACTGTAGGCATGTGAATCCCAGAGCCATGGCTAGTGTACTACCTTTGTTGAGCTGCTATAACAGTGCGGAGTTTCCTCAAAAAAATCAAAATAGAGCTAACCTATGTCACAGCAATTGCATTAATGTATTTATCCCAAAGATACAGATGTAGTGAAAAGAAGGGGCACATGCACTCCAATGTTCATAGCAGCAATGTCCATAACAGCCAAAATTTGGAAGGAGCCAAGATGTCCTTCAACAGAAGAATGGATAAAGACCATATGGTCCATATATACAATGGAGTATTTCTCAGCCATCACAAAGGATGAATACCCAACTTTTACATCAACATGGATGGGACTAGAGGGGATTACGCTGAGTGAAATAAGTCAAGCAGAGAAAGTCAATTATCATATGGTTTCACTTACTTGTGGATCATACAGAATAGCATGGAGGACATTAGGAGAAGGAAAGGAAAAATGAAGGGGGTGAAATTGGGGAGGGAACAACCCATGAAAGACTATGGACTCCAGGAAAAAAAATGAGGATTTTAGAAGGGAGGGGGTGTGGGAATGGGTTAGCCCCATGATGGGTATTAAGGAGGACATGTATTGCATGGAGCACTGGGTGTTACAGGTAAACAATGAATCATGGAACACTACATCAAAAACTAATGATGTACTCTATGGTGAATAACATGACATAATAAAAATAAATAAATAAGCCTAGTTAAAAATATGACAGACTGATGGGCTTAAAAAAACACAAATTTATGTTTCATAGTTCCAGAGCCTGGAAGTCCATGATTAGTGTGCCAGGATCTGTGGATTCTGGTGAAGGCCCTCTTCAGGTCACTGACAACTCATTTTTTGTTATATCCTCACATGCCAGAAAGAGAGTGAAAGACCTTCTGGGAGTCCCTTTAGAAGGGGACTAATCCCATACATGAGGGCTCTACCCTCATGACTTAATCACCTTCCAGGTGGCAACCTCCTAATATCATCATATTAAGGATTAAAATTGTGACATATGAATTTTAGAGGGACATTAATATTCAGTTGTTAATAGGCACACACTTTCGAGATTGTTTTCTTCGTCTATTTAGGCAACGCCTCTCCTATTGGGAAGACCACAGAAAGAAGGGGAGATGAGTAGAATCCATCTCCTCCTTACCTACCTGCTGTGTGGAAGAGTGGAACAAGTCCCTTCCTTACCTGCTGAAGCCAGAGCCCCTCCTCCACCCTGTGATACTGTTTTATTACCTTATTTGTCACACACACACACACACAGTACACATAGCTTTCCATATTAGTAAATATGACCCTATATCATAATGTTTATTGACAACCGTCTTCCACTTTATGGACATACCACAACAGATATACAAAATGAACACATCTATTTTGGACCTTTAGTTCTCTCTCTCTCTCTTTTTTCCAATACAGATGCGCAAGAACATTTTTTGCACAAAAATTTTGTGAACAAAGCTGATTATATCCCCAGGATAAATTCCTTGAGGTGCCATTGCCAGGGTGAAAAGCGTACATATTTTTAAGGCTTTTGCCATATTGACTTCGGCAACATATTAAGTTTATACCAATTTATACTCCCAAGAATACTGTGGGATTGAGGACCCACTTGTCAGCAACATGTATCTTATTTTCCCTTTGCTAATCTGAAAAATGCAGAAGGGGGTCAAAGGCAATTATAGTTTTGTTTAATTAAAACAATGTATAGCGTGGTTCCCTTAGGTTGTTGGAGGGAGATACTACTGGTAGTCAGGGTTAATAGAAGCTATAAAGTGTTATAAATTGTGGCAGCTGTGGACTTAAATCAATAAGGAGAGAATGTGGAGGATGCTTTATTTGCTATAGAGCCTCCTCCATCTTATACGCAATGGATAATATAGAGAGGAAATAAAAGAAGACAAGATGAGGGAAAAATAAATAACTCTTCTAATGGCCACCAATGACTAAGCATTTCTCCTGTTAGCAGCTATGTCTGGGGAGCCATATAAGCATTATCTCTAATCCAGACAAGGGCTCTGCACAGTAAGGATTGTTATCCCCGTCTGGCATCTCAGGAAAGAGTACCTCAGAGACAGGAACGTGCTGGATTAAGCTACACAGCCCGGGAGGGACAGATCAGTTTCTTGGGCTGGGCTGCATCTGTAGTCCAAACAAGGCTGCTCTTTCCGATACCCTGCAGATTTCAAAGGGCCAGAAGTTAGGGTAAACATGGTCAGGGTAAACATGAGTTTCTAAGATCTTCCTTATTTTGTAAGAAAATGTAGAAAGACAGAGAAGACAGAGAAGAGGAGCCAGAGCCCTCTTCGCCAAGGCCCTGTGATTGTGAGGGTGGCTTGAATTAGGGCAAATTCCTGGGGAGCTACAAAAAGTTTCAGAATCTTTGCTGAGTGCAGGAGCTCCCAGGGCTCACGCACCCCCTCCCAGGGTGGCCCTGAGGACCACAACGGCATTCCCAGAGCCTCTTTCTGCCTGCTCTCAGCTCTGGCTTTGGTTCTATTCATCTGGAATAGAGAGGAAAATTAAGACAGGCAAGCTGAGTTCAGGCCTGGTTAGTTCACGACTGTGTATTTTTCATTCAGTCAGTGACTGAACCATGACACTGTCATTTTCTGACAAGTTTCCTCTGATATTCTTCCTCAGAGTGGCTGATAAGCGCCAGCCAATGGAATGTGTCATCTGTCTCTTTAACTGAAGGTTTATGCTAGAAACTCTCTGAAGGACCAGGATTCCAAGCCACAGGGGTTCCTGGGAAAGGTGTCTTTGCTATTCCCATGCATCTTTTTGGTTGTCTTTCCTATGCTTCTACTTATTACTTTGAGCTTTATGCAGGGCTACAGAAAAGTTTCCAAGACAAGAATCATCAGCCTGCCTGTGCTCAGGGCACTTTGTCACCAGGAGAGGAGGGGTCCACTTGTCCCCAGGAACAAGGGCTGCCTTGTTTGAGCCCAGCCTTTGTCACCATCAGCATCTTTTTAGGAATTTTGCCCAAAGCCGGGGTCTCGGTAACATGTAATGAGTTATATGAAATAAAGTAGAACCCAGCTCAGGAAACACACAGAAGATGCAGAAAGAAATATCAAATCCACAGTCTGGAGGATGCTTTAATCATGTGGCCAATGAGCTCTATAACCTACAACTTCCCCCTGCAAGGAAGATAAGATTGAAAAGGGCTTTGGAAAGTAATCACCTGGGGAGGCCCAATGCCCAGGTTTCTGCTAGGAGTGAGGATAGAAGGTCCTACCGATCCCAAATCTCTTCCATAGACTCCATGGAACCATGACATTACTCCCTAGATTTCCTCAATGAAGTGTATCCGATGTATGTATCTTTTGTGTTTATACTCCACATAGTAAACGTTTTTATTTGGGAATACCTTCCCAGATATATTTATTTGGAAATACCCTCCCCAATAAAGCTGTGAGCTTTCTAAGGCAGATGTAAAAAGTCATATTTGAAATATGAAACCACTGAAATGGCTTGAAATATATATGAAAATTGAGACTCCATTACTTTGAAATCTAATAGCCATAGGACAGCTTGAGCTGGAGTTTACCTTGGTTCTGAAAAGAAAGCATTTGCCAAGCAAACCCGTCATATAAATAAGATTGCCACGAGGATCTACATGAGGTTCCTCAGTAGAACTAATTACTCAGTGCCATCAATGCTTCAGAGTCCTCATCTCCCTGCCTGTAATGGGTGAACATCATTCCTGTTCACTCATTCAGGCCAGCAGGGACTTGAGTGATTTCCATCCGGGGTCACTTGTTTTATTGTTTTACCTAGTTGTGTTCCCATGGATTGGAAAGCACTGAAATCCTTATTTATTTATTTATTTATATTTATTTAGAGAGGGAAGGGGGAGGCAGGGGCAAAGAGAGAGAGAATCTTAAGCAGGCTCTACACCCAGCACAGAGCCTAACTTGACTCCATCTAATGACCCTCAGATCATGAGCTGAGACAAAATCAAGAGTTAGATGCTTAGCCAACTGAGTCCCTGAAATCATATTTCTTTTAAAGTCTTCCTAAACTTTCTATTTTCTTCTTTTCCCTTAATTAATGATAATTTAGTGAGTATGTGGCTAACTGGTTATATATAATATATATATGTGATATATAGTTTAAATTATATATAAATATATAGTGTAGCATGTAGGAATATATTATATATACACACTATGCATTATAGTGTACATACTATATAATATATAATATGTGATTTATGTATACTCATTATATACTTTTTATATCTCCAAATATATCTATAAATGCACTTGTGTGTATAAACCCTCATGACTATCCTCGATATTTGGCTTAAGATGTGTACAAAGGAATGATCAGACTTAGAAATCTAGGTAAGGAATTGTGATGGAGAAAAGTCAAATTATGGATAGAAAAAAAGTAGTTTTTCAGGATATGCTGGGTTTTATTAAACTTAAAACTCTTTGTCCACAGTATTTGTACAAAACATAATAAATTTACAGATGATTACATTTTCTTTCAAACAATAAGTATCTACTCATTTTGATTGTGACAAAAGTATTTTGTCACATACTTTTCTGTCCAGGGGGAATGAAATATTGAAAAAATGGAGTTCCTGCCTACCTGATTGTAGCAGGGGTATAAGAAAGACAAGCCAAACACACATGTGCACCCTCACCCCCAAACATACTCAGTTCATGATGAACATAAGGAAGAAAAATCAAGAAGCAAAAGAAAATTGAAAATGAGCAGGCATTGGGAATTCTGCTTCATACGGGGGTAAGAAAGCCTCCTGGGCTAAGAGGGGTGCACCACAGAGTCTTGGGTGAAGGGAGGGTGTGGGCCATGTGATATCCAGGACCAAAGATTCTAGGCAGAGGAATAGCAAGAGGGCCAGTGTGCCTAGTGGAGAGAGAAGAGGGAGTGAGAATCATAAGAGAATGAGCCTGGGGTGTCCAGAGACCATATCATGACAGGCCTAGTGCTATGGATTTTTATCCTAAGTGTGCAGGGAAGTCCTGAAAGAATTAAGCAAAGGATTACTCTTCTTCTTCCTATTTTAAATCCAAAGACTCATGTCAGTTTATTTAAGTCAGGCTAAACTGGGTATCCATTTTTTGTTAAATCCATTTTAGGTCACTCCCTATGCCTAGTGAACTAGAAATAGCTATGAGCTCCCTGAGGACAAAAGCTTTGTCTTATACAGTCCTGATCCCTACAGTCTAGCACAGCACTGTCAGCAAAAGGCTTAGAGGCCCTTATGGTTACTTCTGTTTCATGGAAGTACTTTTGTACTTGTTCCCTAATTACACTGAGTTGAGATTGCCTTGGCCCCTTCACCTACTATTTTACTACTTTCCACTTACCCAGACTGCACTCACAAATCCGAGAGGTCTCTGTTGGAGCTGGAATCCTTGTCCTCTGCAGAACGTCCCCTCCCTCCCTTCCTCCCTTCTTCTCTTTCTTCCTTCTTTCCTTCCTCTCTTCCTCCCTCCCTCTCTCCATTCCTTCCTTCCTTCCTTCCTTCCTTCCTTCCTTCCTTCCTTCCTTCCTCCATTCCTTTCTTCCTTCCTTCTTATATTCCTTCCTCCCTTCCTTCCATCCTCTATCCTTCCCTCCCTTACTACAACACACACACACACACACACACACACAATAGATAGATAGATAGATAGAACTGATCCCAAAGTCCATCATGGTCCTTTCATTATGACATGTTGTCAACATACTACTTAAGAAGAAAAAGTCTCACAGAGAGAAGGAAAATAATAAAAGGAAGATTCAGGTACCCAAGAAAAATTTCATTTTTAAAATTATTATTTTTTAAAAAATTATTAATTATTATTAAATTAAACGATCAATTATTATGTAACAAACCACCATAAAACTTAGTGCTTTAAAATGATGGTAACATCCATCTTGCCCACCCATCTGCAATTTAGTCATGTGCCAGTAGGATTTGCCCATTTCTGCTTCAGCCTGGGTTGCTAGAAGCTGGGACCAAAGCTGCATCTGCAGTCCTCAAGGGCTCACTCACCAGTTGTCATGGCTGTTGGCTGGGTCCTTGGTTGGGCATGGGGTCTTTCCATGTGGCTGTCTGGTTTTCTCATAACAGAGTGGCTGGGGCTCAGGGTCAAACGCCCCAAGAGAGAGAGAAGGACAGGTGGGACCTCTACTGCTTTTTCTTACCTAGTGTTGAAAGTCATGCGTTATTATTTTTGTCACTTTCTAATTCTTAGATGATGGTCAGTTAGGCTAGCCCACATTAAATAGGAGGCAAATTCCATTCCATCTTTTCATGGGGTGAGTGAATGAACATATTTTAAGACTACCATGTCCTCTTCAAAATTTGGCATGGGTAGTCAACTAGTGTAAGGAAATAGAGCAAATGGAGGGCAGAATCAGGAGGTCATATATCTCCAACTTGCAATCTGATGTCCTGCTGGCCATTGAACATTCAGTTCTAGTTTAGGCTAGAAATGTGTCTGACTTTCCATTTTTCCTTCTTAGGGACTTCTGTTACCCTTAAAGTAATATGGCTAAAATCTGTTTATAAGAGTTTGCCATAGGCCTTAAAAAATATAAGGAGACTATAACATGAATCAAATCAGTGCATTTTACTGTGCATGAAAGCCACCTTTCCTAATGTCCTAATAATTCACTCTTGGTGTTTTGCTGGGGACATAAAGTCAAAATTAGAGGTGGGTGGATTTTACAAAGAAGACATACACCTTAGGGAAGCTAGGGATGTGAGTGTGTATCTAAGGAAAATAAAAACTATCCCACATAAATTCAAGAGATGATAAGTGCCTGGTTGCAAATGAATTGCTTTCCAGACCATTAATTACTTTCGTAGTCAATGTAGATTACTCAACAATCAACATTTGGACCCCACGTGAGACAAAGTTTTTATTTTTCTCACTGCTCTATGAAAGAATGTGTTTGCTTAATTTATCTTGAATGTACATATAGGATAAAAGGGGTTTTTTTTTGGTTATTTTATTTTTTTGTTTTGTTTTTCTACTCTTAAGACATAGTACAATGGCAGCAACATGAAAAGAGCATGAATTTTGGAATCACAGAAAATTGTATGATATTTTACTTTTTCTACTTCTTGGCTCTGAGAATGTGAGCATGTTACATGGACTTTCTGAGCCTCTGTTTCCTTAGCTGTAAATGTAATAATGATAGATGCTGTGTCTTGCTTATAGTAGACATTCAAAATACTATGTTTTTTTTTTTTGTCAGTATTTTATCATACTTTCAAAAGATCAAGGAGAATATTAGTTCTCCTAGCTGTCAGGAGAGGGTCTCAGAATCCAGCTATATGTCTGGTGAAAAAAATGAATTTGGGGATCTGCCTCTTGTTGGTTTATGGGCAAACTTACTTTTAAATGGAAGGTTAGGTATTTGTAAATGTGATATGTATCCATCTAATAGCACTGTTGAAAGTGGTAAAGTTGAGTCTGTATCCACTCCCTCACCGCTAACCACTCAACTCCAATCATCTTTCTATTTTTCTCATTTCAGTAAATGACTCCATCCAGGTTCTCAAGCCAAAATCTAGCCCCAAATCCCTCATTATCATTCCCAGTCCTATCCAGTCTATCAACAATACCGCCTCATCAGTCAGACCTGACTCTTACCCCAGCCTCTTCCCTTATTTCCACTGGTTCCACTTACGTTCAGAACTCATCCTCTCCAGACTGGACAAGTGCATCATATTTCTGCTTCTCTCCTGTCACACCCTTACCCCACCTCACTACAATTTCTATCTCACACAGCAGACAATGTAATGGTCTTTCCAAAATGAGGTTGTATAAATCTGACTTTAAATCCTTCTCCGTGCCCTTGAAACAGAATCCTGACTCCTTACCATGGCCTAGAGAGCTCTGCAGGCTGAGCCCACTCCCCAGTTCCCTAAACATAGCCTGATATCCTATTATTCTGCTCCCTGCCAAAATAGCCCTCTACATCTTAAACTGATGCACTAGCCACTCTCCCTATTAAAAACTTTCATTCCTCTTCCCATGCTTAGCTCTCAGCTTCAGTTTTACATACATACACACTATGATTCTTTATAGCACTTCATTCTATTTTAGTATTCTGTGTAGAAGTTATTACTGCCCAATATTTTCTATTTGTTTATTGTTTATCTCTGTCAGTAGAATATGAGCTTCATGAGGGAGAGAACTTTTTTGACTAACTCAACATTTTGTGCCCCAAATGCCGAGAATAATAGCTGACACCTAGCAAACATTTAGTTAGTAGTTGTTGAATAGAAGATTCCACCTCAATTAATGATATCACTAATGTCCATATTATATTAGAGGACCCATGATAAAGCAAGCACATTTCGCTAAGCCTGCTGTTACAGAAACCCCTGCTAGCAGAGAGCAGTTTGTGAATGGGAAGGGCGAGACTGGGAGGTGGGAGACACTGTCCCACTTCTGGCTCCAGGACAGTCTCTCTGTGACCTTGAACAACTTTCTTATATTTTAATGGGCCTCAAGTTCCTCCTCTTTATTTATTTATTTATTTATTTATTTATTTTTTAGGTTTTATTTATTTACTTGAGAGTGAGAGAGCATGAGAGGGGAGAGGAGGGTTAGAGGGAGAAGCAGACTCTCTGCTGAGCAGGGAACCCAGTGCAGGACTCGATCCCAGGACTTCAGGATCATGACCTAAGCTGAAGGCAGTCACTTAACCAACTGAGCCACCCAGCTGTCCCAAGTTTCTCTTCTTTAATCCTAGTGGGTTATATGTGATTTTCTCCAAGTGTCCTCCCACTGTGATACCTCATGACTGTATTAGCCACTACAAAGTGAGTTAAAAAAACACATTACAGTTTATTACTTTCTTGTTACCATAAGGAACTAGAGGAGTTGGTAAAACACACACACATACAAAGAGAGAGAGAGAGAACTTTCTGACTCTTAAGACAATGAAATATGGTAATTTATTTATTTGGTAGGTGACATTTTTAATACCTTCATACACCTGAACTTTTCAGAATGTATTTTCCATATGGTAATACTCATTTGTATAGATAACATGTGAAACTTCCCCAAGGTCATAACAAGTCAAGAGTAGTGGGGATTACAGTTTCTTGCCTTACAGTATGTACACATGTATCAGAGTATTCATTTTATAAACACCTCAGTGGTTGTGAGGTAGTATAGAAATGTTATGATACCAGCTGCACTGATGAGGCCTGCCAGTCCACATAGACTTTGTGCATAATAGCATCTCATCTTCTTATGGAGAGTTAGGGCTGATGCTGGATTTCTTTCCTGCCTGGGCCCTCACAGGAATGCATTATGGCATTTTAATTCCTCCATGCTTTCCTGAGTGTGTGCGTGTGTGTATGTGTTCCTGTGCATGCCTGTGTGTGTGCATGCGTGCATGTCCACGTGCAAGCCCTTGATTGTAGGATTTTATGAGAAATACCAAGCCGTGTTTTAGGTGGTGTAGAGATGTCAAGCCATAATCTTAGTATTGCACAGTGGAAACATTTTAGGTTCTAAAGCCATAGATAGATAGATAGAGAGATAGATAGATGATAAATAGGTGATAAAAATAAAAATACTGAACTGCCCCACTCTGCTACTTCTCTGCTGAATGGCTGTTGTCAAGCCGTATAACCAAAGTCCTGAGGCATTTTCTCATCTGCAAAATAAGTAATATATTAACCCAGTTTGAGACTTTTTCATGGATGCAATGATTTTGTAAAGGGATTGCCCATAGTGGCTACTACAATTTAAAGAGCCTATGCCCTTCTCAGGAGAGCTAGAGACAATATTTATAAGTCAGAAAGATAGAGAAAGCTCTGGAAAGGAAAAATCAATTCTGGTTAAATGAATCTCAGAGATCTTCCGTGGAAAAGAATCACTTCTTTTTAGACACAGCATGGGTAGTAGTCACTGTGATGGGGAAGGGCATGGAGGGAGACCATTCTTAGGGAATGAGGGAGAGTAATTTTTAGGAATGAAGCAGTTGAGGCTGTTACTGCTTATTTCAGTGAGGGGGAACAAAGGATGAGAAAGAAAATAGGTAGGAAAGATGGAGAGCATTCTGTGTTGTAGATACTTTGCAACATGTTTCTGTAGATGAACTCCATTACCTCCATTCGTGGAGTGTGATATAATAGGAAGATTAGCCATGTGGTTATAAAGAAACCTGACTAGATCAGAAGGAGACTATTGACAAGGAGACAAGTTAGGTCTATCTCTCTGTCAAAGAAAGAGGTAAAAAGTGTGGGGACATAGAAATAGGAAGGGAGGGGTGCTTGGGTGGCTCTGTCAGTTAAGCTTCTGCCTTCAGCTCAGGTCATGATCCTGGGATGCTGGGATCAAGCCCCACGTCTGGGTCCTTGCTCAGTAGGGAGCTGGCTTTTCCCTCTGCCTCTGCATGCCACTCACCCTGCTTGTGCTCTCTCTCTCTCTCTCACGCTCTCTCTCTCTGTGTCAAATAAATAAATAAAATCTTAAAAAAAAAGAAATAAGAAGACAAACAAAAGAATGATTGCTCTTGATGAACAAAATAGACTTAAGCAATGCTATTCAATGGAAACTTTGCAATTTTCTAATAGCTACATTATAAACATAAAAAGAAATAGATGAAATGAATTTAATACTATGTTTTATTTGTGACAATATATCCCAAATAGTATCCATTTGATGTGTAATCAGCAAAGGAAAATTATTAATATTTATTTTATATTATTTTTTATTCCAAATCTTCAAAATCTGGTGCACATTTTGCTTTTACAACACATTTTAATTCACATTGACCACATTTCAAGAGCTGAATAATTACATGCAGCTAGTAGCTACCATATTGGATAGTGCTGGTCAAAAAATGTTTTCATTCTGGATAAGTCTTTCAATGCAAGACCAATAAACAGAAACACTGGAGTTAAGAAACTGGAGGGAGTTGATTCTAGTAGGGAATAAATTAGATTTTGATTAGATATGTTGATTTCGAGATGTGGGGTGGGCAGTCAGGTCCACAGGTGGTGCTGAAGCCTGAGGTTAGAGATCAGAAGTGATAGGGTGGCAAGCAACCAGAGTAGGAGGCATCAGGTACTTTAAAGAGTGCAGGAGGGGCATGCAGCTAAGGGAAAGCATGTATGTGGTGGGGGGTGGGGGTGGGGGTGGTACAAGAATGCTGTAAGCAGTGAGAGTAGGGACCTGAGTTCACGTGATAAAGGAAGCGTTGTAGGAGGCAAACAATGCCTGAGCCCTGGAGCTCATGTAAGTGCAGAGAGCAAATGCTCTAAGTAGCAGTCACAGAAATATTGTAGTGGGGAGTCTCTGCAGCTCTAAGGATGGCTTACTTTAAGGAATCTATACTCTCACAGGTTGGAAAGTTGTTGTAAAGGCACAGAGGGGGTCCAAAGCCCCTGCATCCAGATGTGGAAGACCAGTCAACAAGAGAATCAAGAAATACCACTATTACTAATTATTATAATAATAACAACCCCAAGAGTGATGTCTGTACCTGCTATCTGCTAACATATGTGTATGTGCATACGTATGTAATATGGATGTATACATACAAGCATATATATGTGTGTGTACATATATTTACATGCACACAATATTATATTCTCACGTGAACCACTGAATAAGATGTTATTATTCCAGGTATATGAACGAGGGAATGAGACTTCAAGGTAAATAACTTGCCCTAGGTCTTACAGGGAAGATCCTAATAGCTCTAACTTCAAAGCTAATGCTCCTGATGTCAAGAGAAGAGGAAGGAAAAGCAGGATTAAGATCCTGAGTCCAGATACCTTGTTCTGAGTGCTGGTTCTGCCAATGAAGAGAGCTCTCTCTGAAGAGAGCATATTGGTGTAGGCTACATGAAGTTTGCTGCAATATGTCATGTGTATATACATATGTAAAACAAACCCAACTTACATATACCTATATATGATATGATATATTATATATGATATATACAAGCCTTTACATATATATACCTGTATATGATATATGTGCATACATATTGTGTATATATGCATTTTCCTGTTCAGGTTCCTAATAATCCCCATGTAGGAGATACTTAAAATACTTGGAAAAAAGGAAAGGAGCAACATTGCATTAAGCCTAACTTTTGAATCTAAAAACTTTAATGTGCCAGGATTTTTAATATATGTTTTTAATTCCTGGTATAGATGGATTGTATAACCATCTCATTTAATCTTTATGATCCCATGTAAAAGTTTTTTACTGATAAACAAACCAAGGGTCAAAGAGATAAAGTAAGAACAACATGACCCTATCCATATCTGAAAAAAATATAAATGAGTCTAATAAAACCTGTTGTGATTAAATTCAGTTTGATAGACAAATGAAAGTAATCCTTGTTTTTATTCTGCCAAGTCACCAGCTACTCAGATGCCAGTTATATAACATCCCTGAACAGAATCAAGTCAAGGCTGGATTTTGCCTAGTAAGCCAGTATTATATGTACAGTCAGGTAACTACAAAATCTATCTGGGCAATCGATTCATAAGATGTCCCCAAGAATAGAAAACTAATTCTCTCTGTGAACACGTCACTGACAGGGGAAAGAAGTCAGATAAGGAGAAAATCAGAAATGAAGTTGCTGACACTCTAACAATGCATCTGTATATTCAGCAACGTTTTTGGATTGGGTTTAGAGAGGATAAAACATTGCAATATTGAAGTAGCTGCAGAAACCACCTTGGGAAGATTAAGCCAGAGGAAGGAAGGAAGGAAGGAAGGAGGGAAGAAAAATAGGAAGGAAGGAAGGAAGGAAAAAAAGAAAGGAGAGAAAAATAGGTGGCGAGGGAGAGAGGGTGGAGGTGGGGAGAGAAAGAAAAACAACTCTCTGGGGAATTGTCTCTGAAGTAGAATCCTGTATTCTGTCTGATCGAATAGATTCTCAACTTGGAGGCATGATCCTGGGCAAAAAGCCCTTATGTGATCCTCCCAAGGGCGTCAGGTTATGATGGTGAAAACGAATCCATGACAGTAGACATGTACATGACAACTAATCTAAACAGCTTATCTTAACAATGAGTTTCTTAAAGGGAGAAATGAATATGGTGGCAGTAGGAGCCCAGAGATGGCAATTTGTTGGGAGCTGAGAGGCACAGAGGACATCCACTTCCTCAGTGGCAGAATTGAAATAAACATTCTTTTCTTTTTTCTTTAAGATTTTTTTTTTTATATTTATCTATTTGACAGAGAGAGAACAAGCAGGGAGAGTAGCAGGCAGAGGGAGTGGGAGAAGCAAGTACACCGTAGGAGGAGAGCCCAATGTGGGCTTGATCCCAGGACCCTGGGATCGTGACCTGAGCCAAAGGCAGATGTTTAACCAACTGAGCCACCCAGGTGCCCCTAAAAATTATTTCCAAGTGAGACTTTTCCATCTCTGAGTTTTTAAGAATAACTACTTGGTCTTACTCATTTCTGAACATTTCTAGAGCCTTGTCTGATGCCTGACAAAAAGTAGGTGCTCAACATTATTTCTTGTCTGTGAGAATCATGTGAGAATATGATTTTTTAAAAAGTACTTTCCTTTATCAGATAGGATAGGCTAAATATTTGATGACCAGCTACTCATCAGGGAGTGGCTGGTGGCTCTACTCTGTGTCTTCTTCCTGCATGACCCAGAGTGATGAAGTAGCTCCCCTCAGGGGTCTCTGGTCACCTTGGAAGAGGAGGAGAACTCTGGAGTGCCTCAAAGTTGCTACAGCCTGGGGTGTCATATGTCACTTTTGTTTGCAATTCATTGCCCAGAATGAAATATTTAGGAGAGGAAAAATAATTTTCCCTCAAAACTTTTGAGTTTCTTGGCTAAGACCCCTTTAAGAAAAGACAGAGGAACAGGAGAAAAACAGAAGTTTATCAACATGTATCTCATGTATACATAGGAGATGTTCAGGGGAAAATGAACAATTCAAAGAAATGGCTAATAACTCTTGCTTATATGGTATCTTCAGTAAAGAATGGTCAATCTGTGGAGAAGTGATAAGACAAAGGAAAACAGTTTTAGGTTTCCAAGTGTAAAGATAAAGGCTAGTTAGTAAAATTTGTTATGTAGATTTCTCTGGTGCCTTATCTAGTCTGAGAGGGTCTGATACTGTTTCCAAATGGTTAACTTTTGTCCTCCTGGCAAAGAAGGAAGTAGGGAGACTTTTGTAAATTTGTGTCCTTCTTTCAGGCAAATTTAGAGAGGATGGGAGCTTTGTCTGTCTCTACTTCTCAGTTACCTTCAGCTCAAAATAATCCTTAGGGCAAATGGCATATTTTGAAGTGGCATATTGTGCTAGCCTTCAAATGCCTATAACCCCAAGAGGACCAGGAAGTATAATGCCACCATATGCCCGGAAGGTGAAGAAGCAGAAATAATTGGTGCATAGCCTCAATGCCTATAACACACAAGGGGAGGGGGAAAGGGAAGAACAGGTGCAAAAAAGCAAAAAGAAAGTCATATCCACATTGAAATGAAATAAAAGAGTATGCTTGTAACATCACTTTTCTCTTCTCATTGACTACAAGATGTATTATTTTTTTAATGTAAGACACACCAAAAAGAAAAATGTATCAGATCTCTAAACTACTATAATCTATTTTGAAACCTGCGAGTTTATTTATAGATCCTCATGTATGAATATATATAGCATGAATTTTGGTTTCAGCTAAGATCAAATATTTGATTAATATCAAAATTAGCTTTACTATTTAATTAATATTACAGTTTTAGTGTTAGTTCATGGTAATGTCAATATAAATTGTAGGGCTAATATTTAGAAAGTATTAAAATCCTTTTTTTAAATCAAAGCAAATTTTCAAGTTTAATTATGTAATTAGTCAAGAAGCCCTAACATATGTGTGGATAAAAAATGTGTCTGTATACATGTGTTGATGTATAGTTGGAAACATTATATACATTTTGATTCACACAAATGTTTTGATTCACAGAAATGTCACACAAATGTGTTACTTTTATGAATCTGTTTGCCTCTGAAATATCATTCTTATGTGTGTGTGTATTTGTGCAAATGTATAGAACAGGACCTTGCAGTGCCCCGTTGATGTGGTTTCCCTCATGCTCTGAATGCTAGCATTCTCACTCTGGCATCTGAAGAGCTGACAAAGCAGATGGTGCTGGACACTTCACCAACAGGGCTGGCGCACCGTACTGCAAATGCCCCAGGGCGACAAGCGCACCACCAGGCCATCTTGAACTGAGTACATTCCAGTAGCTTGGGTTACTCTCCCACAGTGGCCTCTTCTGCTGCTCCATATTTTATGTTTAGGGGAGTTGCTTTGATATTTCAAAACTTTCAAATGTGTTCAGGTGATTGGGCATGAACTGCAGCGAAGAACCAAAGGGAGATTATTACTCTGGTTGTTATAAGATAAACATTTTATGGCAGCTAAAAGTGCTTTCTGAAAAAGATTTGGGGAACTCTAAAATGACCAGGCAGTTAGAGGTTGGTAGAAATCCTTCCATACCAGGAAGAACTTTAACCGTTGTGGTGAAGATTAACCAATAAATGAATGAAGAGAACTAAAAGAAAAGATATCCTGGGGTGGTTCATGCTGCAAGCAATTTGAATGTGTCTAAAGGGTCAGATTATCATATTGATGGAGTAGCAACAGAAAAACATCCCTACTTCCTGCTGAATGAAGGACAGAAGGGTGAAGTCTCTGTGCTGTCTCTGAGTATCCTTATTCCACAAAACTGGGCTCTGGGTGCCACAGAATCATGTGCCCTTGATTTGATGATTCACGCCTCTGGTGTCTCAGCAATAGCGTGTTTCTTCCAGTTTCAGTACTAAGCCTGCTCCATCCCACCTGCTCTGTGGTATTATTTTGGCCGAAGTAAGTATAATTCCTGCCCCGGTTATTCATCAGTGCCCTTGGGTCTTTGGGAGATATGTTCTTCCCTGCCTCAGGGCCATGCTAATTTCATTTCTCATCCTCCATCGTGCCTGAATACACAGTTTACCTAAAGGTTAAGAATTATGAGTCTAATTAGGAGGATGGAGCAATTCCACTACATTAACATTAATAGTGCATGGAAAGCACTCCCCATGGCTTCATTTTTTAAGCAGTAGCTATTTCTATGTCTCTTCTCCCTTTCCTATTTTTCTTTCCTGCACCACTTAATGATAATCTAATGGTAGCAATGGTACCTATGTTGATAGAAGAGAAAAGGTGATAATTGTTCCTGCCTATCTCTTTCTCATTCCCCCACTGCTAAGGGCAGCGTCCTTGAGACAGGTTTGTTTTACTGATCAAAGGCAGTCCATGGGAAAAGAGGCCCAAAGGAATGGGGAATTGTCAAGAAAGCTCTGCTGCAGACAAATATGATGGAACTCATTCATCAAGTGATAAAATGTGAACTTCTCTTTCATCCTGGATTTGAAAGGTCATTATCGTGAAGAGTCGGTTTTATAAAGGTTAAAAGTAAGTGACCGATGGTGATGTATCATGGAATTCCCTGGTTGTGGAACACTACCTACGTCAGGCTCTCTTGCCCTGCTTCAAGTTTAAACAACTAACAGGGCCTCTGAACCAGTAGAGAAAGCATGCTTTAGTCATGCGTCTGTCCAGGAAATCCTCTGGCATCAGGAGCTTCCATGGGGAGCAAGCCTGGAATTCCCACTCTGTTGTAGATTTCCTTCAGATTTTCCTCAGGGAGCCTGCAAAGGAGGGACTAAGGTCTGAGATCTTTAGCTACTAATTGCAAGGTTTAGGAGCAACTATTTAGCATGACATGTGTTCCAGAGGCATTGAGAGGAAAATAACAAATTGAACACATGTCGAATCATTACTAGAAGGAAAAAAATTGTCCAGGAAACTGGACGATGTGGAGTGAGCTTTCAAAAATATTTTATTTATCAAGACTTGGCAGGCTGCAGCTTATCTTCCCCCCATGGGTACCTTATTGTCCTCATTTATTTATGTACTATCCTTACATATTATTCATTAATCTATCATTATTTAAATATTATTTATTTATTATCTTATTTTCCTCCATGGGTCCTTCCTGATACTATATACTTGAGCTCAGGGATTCACAAAGCATGAAATGCAAGAATATTTGATGTAGTATTTGGACTTTTCAAAAATATTATTTGTATTTTTATGTTAATATATGTTAGAAGAAATGCATACAATTAACATATTAACCACATGATTTTAAATCTCTTGTTACTAAGAGAATAGTATAAGTTGAAAAGAAGTTAGTAAATTTTTCTAAAGATTTTAGTTGTTAGAGAGAGAGGCAGGCAGAGGGAGAATCAGGCTCCTCACTGAGCAAGGAATCTGAAGCAGGACTCCATCCCAGGACTCTGGGATTATGACCTGAACTGAAGTCAGACGCTTAACCAACTGAGCCACCAGGTGTCCCAGAAGCTAGTAAACTTAAGGTAAATTAATTTTTTAAAAAATATGTGAAATAATAGTGCAGGTAACAAACTCAAATTTGGTTCTGCTACGACAGAAGGAGGAAGTATTTGGATGCTTTTCCTTCCCCAACAGCTTGGCTGTGTTACATTACCATGTCTTACTCATTCCTGGTCCCACTTCCAGAGTTCCCTGCCCCATACAGCACTGCTGGTGACATTTCTCCTTCCCCAGGTCTACTCCCCTGTGAAGCCAACTCTGGTCTGTGTGGGCCAAGTTAGTGTCTGCTCTTCTTGGCTCTTTTTACTTGGTTCATATGGTCACTGTATTAAGTATCCACTTTTGTTGAAACGGGTTACATACTTAGAGCAAATGGTGTTCATTTATATATTCCTAATGCAAAGCCCTGCATTTAGAAAATGCTACATAATTTGTTTTGAATACAAAACTGATTTATCTAAGAACTTCTCTTAGGAAGCTTACCAGTGAGCTTCACAATTGCCTAATTTCATGGGGATGATAGGAGATCTTCTCTTGATGTAGCAGTATTTGGCAACCCCAGTCTGAAATACATGCTTCACTTGACATTGAAGACGCCTCACCTTCCTACCTGACTGTGCTTTCACTATTCTTCACTGGTTCTTTCTTTTCTCCTCACAACTGAAATGAGGGGTCATCCTTGGGGATCAGTCCTTGGCTCTCTTCTTCTCCTTTGGGGTTACAGTCTGTTCACATGCTGGAGATTCTCAAATTTAGATCTCCAACCAAGATTCCTTTTCTGATTGTAAGATTCAGATACCCACCTGCCTACTGGTCTTGTGTCCAAAAATAATTTTCTGGGGATGCCTTGGTGGCTCAGTTGTTTAAACGTCTGCCTTACACTCAGGTCATGAACCCAGGGTCCTGGGATAGAGTCCTGCATTGGGCTCCCTGCTCAGTGAGGAGTCTGCTTCTCCCTCTCCCTCCGCTGCTCTCCCTGCTTGAACTCTCTCTCTCTCAAATAAATAAATAAAATCTTAAAAAAAATAAAAAATAATTTTCTGATCTTCCTCCTCCACATCTACTGTCCAGTATTCTTGCACAGCTCTATAAAAGGCAACTTAACTCTGTCGAGTGCTAACACTGAAAACCCCTGCAATTATACCTTGATCCCTCTTTTTCCCATGCCTGAATCCCACTGACTGTGATCAAAATATATAGGGAATTTAACCACTCTCACCACCACACTGGTCACTCCCGGGGGTCCAAGATGCATCATCTCTCATTAGGATTATAACTGTATTTACTTGCTCCTTCCTAACACACCCTTCAGTTTGTTCTCAACATACATGTCAGTGTGTGTTTCTTCCTGACACAATGATTCAGTGTTTCTCTGTCTCACTTAAAGTAAGACTAGGGACTTCTTGGGCCTTCCATATTTTGGAACCACTTGATTCCTTTAGCAACTTGTTACCTTCTTTTTTTTTCTATTGTAATCATCCTACCGGGAAGGGAGTGATGATCTCATTATGGTTTTTGGTTTGCATTTCTTTAACAATTAATGATGTCAATCATCTTTTCATGTGTTTGTTGGTCATTTGGATATCTTCTTTGGAGAAATATTTCCTCAAACCCTTTGCCCATTTTTTAGTGGGGTTGTCTTTTTGTCATTGAGTGCTAAGAGTTACTTACAAATTCTAGACACTAGACTCTTACCAGATATGATTGAAACTATATTTTCTGCCATTCCCTAGTTCACTTTTTTCATGGTATGTGTCCTTTATTGTAAGATTTCTAATGAAGTCTAATTTCTCTGTTTCTTCCTTTGTTGTTTGAAATTTTGGTTTCCAATTACTTGTTCCTCTACCTGCAAAGTTCTTTTCCAATTTACCACATGCCTTACTACTTTATCTCTTCCGGAACGTGGCATAAATACAACTTCCTACCAGGGCCTTCAATATTGACCTTATTTGACCTTATTGACCTTCACTATTAACCAGGTAAACCTTCCTGGCCTCAGCACTCCCTATCCCATTTTCCTGTTCTCTTTTTCTTGATCAGTCATTTTCTCATGATACGATTTACTTACTTATGGGTACATAGAGACTTCAGCTAAAAAAGGCAGGTTTTAGTGGCTGATAATATTCTGCCCCAGTTCTCGTGCCTGGAGCAGAGCCTGTTCCAGAGGAGGTGATCATTATACTGACTGGCAAGAGAGTTCGTCCTGTCACCAGAGAGCTGATTCTCCCTGTGGGTAAGCAATTTTATGTCTTCTTGCTCATCTATCTTTGACTTCCAAGTATTACATCATCATTGGTGTAATTATCAGCATAATCATCACTACCAAGCAATATTTAGAAAGGTTCCACCTCCTCATGGTGCTAAACTAAGTATAGCTGTGGAAGCATGCATCTGGGACTTTCCAGGACAACCTCGATTTAAAAATAAATTTATTAAACAATGTAACCCAGTTTTCCCTCAAAAAAAAAAAAAAAAGGCCTAAGAGACAGCAATTTTCCATCACTGCTTATGAGCTGAGCTTCTGACCTGACATCAATGTCATGGCTCTCCTAAGCTACAGTTTCCTCATCTATAAAATGAGGTTGATGTGAGGAGTAAGGAAAATCATTTCTCACAATGGGAACTGTGTGCTCAGTTTCACTCACTGGTGAGACAGGAACAGAATACTTAAAATGGTAGCTATTTTAAGAAGTATTAAGCTTATTAGTAATAATAACTGTGATGTCTTGGTTGAAGAATTGGAGTACTCAATCTGAAAGCACTACATCATCTTGAAAAATTAACTTGTGCTCAGAATGTGCTTTCTTTATGGATTTAATTTAGTGATTACAGTAGCGGTGATGGTACTGATGATCATCATTAAAATGATAGATACTGAATTAAGAATCCACAGTTCCTGATTGGGTAGTAGTTAATACAGTGTCATAAACTATGTCAAGGATTTGTGAGATACATTTCTTTTCTGCCTATTTCCCTGAGTTCCTAAATATTTCAACTAACTCATGTTTTTTTAAGGCCCCATGTGAAGGTACGTGTCATAGTCCGAATAGGGTTTGTTTGTCGGGACCCGATAAACAAAATAAAGTATGTACCGGCATAATGAAAGCAGAATCCAGTTGTTGAATACCTACTCTGGGCTAGAAAACCAGGCTAATTATTTTGTGCTTTAGATAACATAATCATCCCATATACTAGTTTTCTGATTTTATAGAGAAGCACCTGAGGCACAGAAAAAAAAAAACAAAAACAAGGAATTGCTGCAGTTACATAGCTATAAAGGGAAAGTGGAAATTTCAACTCAGTTTTTTTTTTTCCTGACTCCAAAGCTCTAAAATATTTTTCACAATGATGAGGTGCTATTTTTTTTTACAGTTTTATTAAAATAAATTTAACAGGCCATAAAATTTGGCCAAAGTCTATAGTTTGTGGTTTGGGGTATATTTAGAGTGGTAAACATCACCATAGTCTAATTTTAGAACATTTTTTAACATCTCCAGAATAATACCACCTATATATTTACAGTCATTCTCCACTGCTTCTTTGCCTACAATGCCCCAACCCCAGGCAAATACTAATCTACCTTCTGTACTCACATATTTACCTGTTCTAGACATTTCGTGTAAATGTAATCAATGTGTGATTTTTTTTTTTGTAACTGGATTTTTTTACTTAGCATAAAGTTTTTAAAATTAGTTCAAATTATAGGGTGTGTTAGTATTTTATTATTTTCTATTGCTAATTAATAATCCATACATTATTAATGCTTTATTAATATATGGATATACCACATTTTCTTTATCCATTTCTCAGATTATGAACATTTTATTTTTTTTTATTTTTATTTTTTTTATTTTTATTTTTTAAAGATTTTATTTATCTATCCGACAGAGAGAGATCACAAGTAGATGGAGAGGCAGGCAGAGAGAGAGAGAGAGAGGGAAGCAGGCCCCCCGCCGAGCAGAGAGCCCGACGCGGGACTCGATCCCAGGACCCCGAGACCATGACCCGAGCCGAAGGCAGCGGCCCAACCCACTGAGCCACCCAGGTGCCCCATCAGATTATGAACATTTTAAATTGTTCCCACATTTTTGGCCATTACGAATAATGCCATTGTAAACATTAAGGCCAAAATAGGTTTTCCTTTCTCTTGGATTATATGAATAGAGTAAAATAAGTGGGTCATATAGAAATTATATGTTTAGCCCTTTGAGGAACCATAAAACCATTTTCCAAAGCTGCTGAACCATTTTATGTATCCATCAGCTGCATAGGAGTTTTCCAACTTCAACAGCTCTTTGCCAACATGTGTTATTGTCCGTCTTGCTTATTTTAGTTGATTGAGAGGGTGTGAAGTGAGATCTCATTGAAGCTTTGTCATATTTCTCAATCACTAATGTTGACCAACATTACGTGCTACTGAGAACTTTAAGATCTTCTTTAGAGAAATGTCTATATAAATTATTAATCTATCTTTAAACCAGATTAATTGTTTTTTTCATTTTTTAAATTTTAAGTGTTCTTTATATAATCTGGAGAATACTTCATTACTAGATATACCATTTGAAAAATCTCTTTCCCATCTGTAAGATGCAGTTTTACTTCTTTTTTTTTTTTAATTAGAACAGCTTTTTTAATTTCTTTATTTTTTCAGCATAACAGTATTCATTATTTTTGCACCACACCCAGTGCTCCATGCAATCTGTGCCCTCTACAATACCCACCACCTGGTGCCCCCAACCTCCCACCCCCCACCCCTTCAAAATTCTCAGATCGTTTTTCAGAGTCCATAGTCTCTCATGGTTCACCTCCCCTTCCAATTTCCCTCAACTCCCTTCTCCTCTCCATCTCCCCTTGTCCTCCATGCTATTTGTTATGCTCCACAAATAAGTGAAACCATATGATAATTGACTCTCTCTGCTTGACTTATTTCACTCAGCATAATCTCTTCCAGTCCCGTCCATGTTGCTACAAAACTTGGGTATTCATCCTTTCTTTCTTTTTTTTTTTTTTACAGCTTTATAAACATATATTTTTATCCCCAGGGGTACAGGTCTGCGAATCGCCAGGTTTACACACTTCACAACACTCACCATAGCACATACCCTCCCCAATATCCATAACCCCACCCCCTCTCCCAACCCCCTCCCCCCATCAACCCTCAGTTTGTTTAGTGAGATTAAGAGTCACTTATGGTTTGTCTCCCTCCCAATCCCATCTTGTTTCATTTACTCTTCTCCTACCCCCTCAACCCCCCATGTTGCATCTCCTCTCCCTCATATCAGGGAGATCATATGATAGTTGTCTTTCTCCGATTGACTTATTTCGCTAAGCATGATACCCTCTAGTTCCATCCACGTCGTCGCAAATGGCAAGATTTCATTTCTTTTGATGGCTGCATAGTATTCCATTGTGTATATATACCACCTCTTCTTTATCCATTCGTCTGTAGATGGACATCTAGGTTCTTTCCATAGTTTGGCTATTGTAGACATTGCTGCTATAAACATTCGGGTGCAGGTGCCCCTTCGGATCACTACCTTTGTATCTTTAGGGTAAATACCCAGCAGTGCAATTGCTGGGTCATAGGGTAGTTCTATTTTCAACATTTTGAGGAACCTCCATGCTGTTTTCCAGAGTGGTTGCACCAGCTTGCATTCCCACCAACAGTGTAGGAGGGTTCCCCTTTCTCCGCATCCTCAGATGCTGGCGAGGATGCAGTTTTACTTCTTGATAGTGAACTTTGATGTTCAGTTTTTTTTTTGTTTGTTTGTTTTGTTTTGTTTTAATTTCAGTTACGTCCAAATTACCTATATGTGCTTTTGTCTCTTATTTTTGATGTCATATATAAGAAACCATTATTTAGACCAATACTTCAGATTTTTTTCTATGTTTTCCTCTAGAATTTTTATAGTTTCAGCTCTTAAATTTAGAGTTATGACCCAATTTCAGTTAAATTTTGTTTTTGGTGTGAGGTAGGGGTTGACTTTATACTGGCACCATTTGTTTAAAGGGCTAATATTTCCTATTGTGTTGTCTTTGTGCCCTTGTCAAAGATTATTTGATCATAAATGTGGAGGTTTATCTCCACACTCTCAATTATATTCCATTGGTCTATTTGTCTGTCCTTAATCCAAAATCACAGTCTCAATTACTATAGAACTGGACTAAGTTGTGATATGGATAAATACTAGTTCTTTAACCATTAAATCCCTTTCAAAATTGGTTTGGCTATTTTATGTCTCTTGCATTCCATGTGAATTTTCAAACTCATATGTTTCTTTTTTTTTAGATTTTATTTATTTGACAGAGAGAGAGATGACTAGACAGGAAAGATGACTAGACAAGAGGAGAGGGAGAAGCAGGCTTTCTGAGGAGCAGGGAGCCCTAGAGAGCCCAATGCAGGTCTCAATCCCAGGACCTTGGGATCATGATCTGAGCTGAAAGGTGGTCACTTAAGGACTGAGCCACCCAGGTGCCCCTGTTGTGTCAGTTTCTTAAAGAAAAAGCTTTGATTTTTTATAAAGATGATGTTGGTTTATAGATTAATTTGAAAATTGTCATTATCTTAAAAATATTAACTCTTCTGATCCACAAACATGAGATGTCTTTCCCTTTATTTAGATCTTCTTCAGATTATTTCAGCAGTATTTTCCAGTGTATGTATCTTGCAATTCTTTTGTTAAATTTATTCCTAGTCATTTCCTGTTTATTAATGCTATTATAAATGTTTTCTTATTTTCCTTTTTTACATATCTGTTTATTTTTCATGTGTTATGTTCTTAACCAACTGAGCCACCCAGGCATCCCTCATATATTATGTTCTTAATTTATTTTTATATTTTTCATTGCCAATGTATAAAAATACATTTAATTCCTTATATTGATCTTGTATCCCGTCACAGTCTTAAAGTATTTTATTAGTTGTATAACTCTTTATTTGATTCCTTAGCATTTTGTATACACAAGATTGTATCATCTGAAAATAGTGAGCTTTACTTCTTTCTTTCTAATGTAGTTGATTATTTCTTCTGCTTGCCTGATTGCCCTACTTAGAAACTTCAGGACAGTATTGACTAGAAGTAGCAAAAGCAGAAAGACATCCTTGACTTGTTCCTGATCTTAGAAGGAAAATAATCTTTCCTCATTATATATAATGGTAGCCATAGGTACCCTTTACCAGGTTCAGAAAAATTTCCTTCTAAACCTGGTGTATGGCTTTTTTTTTTAACTACTTAAAAATTATTTTTATGAAAATGTGTTGAGTTTTGCAAAATGCTTTGAATGAGTTTACTGAGATGATTATATAGTTCTTTTATTTTGTTTCATACTATCAATTTTCACATACCAATGAATTTGTCATGTTGTATAATCTTTTTATATGTTGTTGAATTTGCTTTGCTAGTATTTCCTTGGATGTTTTTACATCAATATTCATCAGTGATGTTGGTCTATAGATACTATTTCTTGTGATGTCTTTGTTTGGATTGAGTGTCAGCATAATGCTGGCTCATAGAATAGAATGTGAATTGTCCCCTTTACTGTATTTTTTGGAAAAGTTCAGGAAAGGAAGGCATTAATGGTAGAACTCCTGGATAAAGCCATCAGGACCAGGGCTCATGTGTGTATGCGTGGTTGGGGTAGGAGGGACAGAGTATTTTTTGTTTGTTTTTCAATAATTTAAATTCTTTGTTAGAAGTATATTCAAATTTTATGTTTCTTCTTGAATCAGGCTCAATATCTTTTTTGTTTCTAGAATTTTCCATCTCATCTACATTATCTAGTCTATTTCTATACAATTTTTCATAATATTTCATTTCTGTCCTATATATTTCTGTAAGAACAGTAGTGATGTATCTTCTTACGTTCCCAATGGTAGTAATTTTAGATTTTGATTTGTTGTTTTTGTTGCTGTGCTCGGTATAGCTAAAGTTTTATAAAATGTGTGAATCTTTTTAAAGAATCTTTTGGTTTCATTGATTTTTCTCTATCATTTTGCTATTATCTATTTCATTGATTTATTCTTTAATCTTTTTTATTTCCTTTTTTCTACTTGATTTTGGCTTAGTTTGATCTTTTCTTAGTATCTTAAGGTAAAAAGTAAGGTTATTCATTGGAGATCCTTCTTTCTTCTTTTCTTTTCTTTCTTTTTTTTTTTTTTAATATAGGCATTTAAAGCTGTAGATTTCCCTCTAAGCTTTATTTAACCGCATCCTGTAAATTGTCTTTTCTACTTTAGTTTTTTTTTTTTTTTAAGAATTTATTTATTTATTTGACAGAGATCACAAGCAGGCAGAGAAGCAGGCAGAGAGAGAGGAGGAAGCAGGCTCCCCGCTGAGCAGAGAGCCCGATGCGGGGCTCCATCCCAGAACCCTGGGATCATGACCCAAGCAGAAGGCAGAGGCTTTAACCCGCTGGGCCACCCAGGCGCCCCTGTACTTTAGTTTTAATTTGTCTCAAAGATTTTTCTTATTTCTTTTGTGATTTATTTTTTGACTCATTGGTTAGGTATATGATGTTAATTTTCACTTATGTGACTTTCCCCATTTTATTTTTTAAATTTTTACTTTAATTGCAAGATCTTTGATTAACATACTTTGTATGATATCAGTAATTTTAAATGTATAGTGTCTTGTTTATTTCCTAGCATATAATTTATTTTGGAGAATGTTTCTTATGTACTTGAGATTATATATTCTGCTGTAATTGTTGAACATTCAATTGATGTCTGTTAGATCTAGATGGTGTTAGATCTGGATGATATTAGATCTAGATGATGTTAGTTAGATCTAGATCTAACTTATACCATCGAAACTTCTGTTTTCTTTTTGATCTTCTACCTAGTTCTATCCTTTATTTACACTGGGATATTGAATTATCCAATTATGATTGAATTATCTATCACTATCACTCCAACCCTTTATGTTTTTGATTCAATATTTTCAGGCTCTTTTGTTAGTTGTATTTATGGTTATAATTATTGTATCTTCCTAATGATTCGATCTCTTGTCATTATAAAATTCCCCCTTTTCGTCTCTAGTAACAATTCCTTAATATTTGTTTTATCTAATATTAGTATAGCTATTCTACTTCTCTTTTAGTTATGTTTGCATAGTATATACTTTCCCATCCATTTATTTTCAACGTATTTGTGTTTTAAAATACAACTTGCGGGAGGGCTTGGGTGGCTCAGTGGGTTAAGCCTATGCCTTCGGCTCAGGTCATGGTCTCAGGGTCCTGGGATCCAGCCACGCATCAGGTTCTCTGCTCAGTGGGGAGCCTGCTTTCCCCTCTCCCTCTGCCTGCCTTTCAGCCTACTTGCGATATCTCTCTCTGTCAAATAAATAAATAAATAATCTTAAAAAAATACAACTTACATCTCTTATAGATAACATATATCTGGATCTTGGGTTTTTTGGTGTATGTCTATTTTCTCTCTGTATTTATCTCTAACTTTGATTGGGCTATTTAATCTATTTCTTATATAATGTAATTACAATACAATAGGATATATAGCTCCTGTTTTCTATTTGTTTCTATATGTCTTATGACCTTCTCCCCAATTTTTGATTCCCGCCTTACTTTTTTTAGATAGTTATTTTTTAGAATATCTCTTACTTTTTTTTTTTTCATGTTTCTCTTACTATATTATTTGTTTCACTTTCTTACTAGTTATCCAGGGGATTACAGTTAGCATCTTAATTTAAAACAATCTATTTTATATTAATGCTAACTTAAGTTTAATAATAAATAAAAACTTTTCTGTAACATGCTTTTGTTCCCCTTCCCACCTTGGTATTATCATTGTAATACTAATTAAATATTTATACCTTATAATCCCATCCTTATAGTTTTCTATTTATTACTCTTTTGAGATACCATTGTTTAGTTCCTTTTAATTCTTTTTTTCCTTTTACTTCTTTAGACATGGATATCTTTCTTTATTTGAAACGTAGTTAAAAACACTGGTTTAAAGGCTTTTTCTAATTAGTCCAATATTTGGGCTTCCACGGGGACATTTTTTATTTACTGTTTGTTTTTGTATGGGCCATAATTTCCTGTTTATATTTTGTTTTGTTTTGTTTGTTTCCTTAAAAAGCAGACATTTTAAATAATACAATGTAGCAGCTCAGAATCAGCTGTCTCCTCCTCAGGTTTTGTTTTTTGTTGCTGTTTTCTTGTTGTTTTATTTATCACACTGTTGTTGTTTGTTTAGTGACTTTCCTAGACTAATTATAAAGAGTTTATACTCCTTCTACTTTTCACACATGGTCACTGAAGTTTCTGCTCAGTTAGCATTTTTTTACAGCTAATGATTGAGCAGTTTTCCTTAAATCCTCAACACCAAAGAGTCTTCTAGTCTTTGTTAAGGGTCTCTGAGTATGTGTTGGGGCATTTACTTCAATGTAAGCAGTTTACAGCTCTGCCATTGCCTTCACATCCTGCTTTTGCATATCCTTAAAGTCAGCTATATGTGAGAAGTTAGGACTTTTTAGGTCTGTCCTGAGAGGGTGCACAGCCTTGTACATGCACATAACCTTCTTGATTTCCAGAAATCTGCTGAAGTTTTCCACCCTCTGTAGATTTCTCTTTCCTAATTCCTTTTACATTTTTAGTCATCCTCTTGGTAGTCCCACCTGACAAAATGGATATTAAACAATTCCCATTGATTATTTTCAAAACATATCCTCAGATAGGGATATTCACACAGAGTGAGCAGTGAGTCAGGTCATAATAGAGAGAAGCTCTGAGACTGGTTTATTTCAGGGAGCTTTCAGACAGATCAAATAATGACAGTTCTCTGGGGTGCGACTTTTGGGAAAAATCAGACTCATTCTACTCCCTTGAGTGGCTATTAGGCTATGGTAGTTGTAAAGCTGTTAGTTTTCAAGGATCCCATGTTTCTGAAGAGGAGATGAGAATAGGCAGGTTAAACATCTGTATAACTTGTTCTTCATCAAGATTCAGTTACAGTCTTAAATACATGCTCCTCAGACTGTTGCAAAGTTTTCGTTAATTTCCAGACCTCTAGCAAAGTGGATTTTTGACAACATTCTCATTACTTTTATGGAAGAGTAGCTTTTCAGAGGTCTTTACTGCAACTTTCTGGAAGTGTTTTCTTGAATTGGGATCTCCTGTGAGACATGACACTTAAGTTTTCTTAAGGTAATTTCCTGTGACGGGAGCTGCCTGGTCCAACAAGCACTCCCAATGTGAGTCTAGAAAAGTATACATTATAGCAAAATTAACCCTGTGCTAAGTAAGGAGAGGCTAGGAAGGGAAGGTACCTGATTTTGTCTTGGTTTCCTCTTTTGATTGTTCTCTACTTGGCTTTTGGCCTCTCTGATCTCATTTCATGCTTCTGCTTATCTTTATTCCAGCTCTCACTACCCAGTACCTTAACTGTTGCTTCTGTATCCCTTTGTTAGAAAAAGAGCTTCCTCAAGGACAGGAACAGTGATGATTGTTGCTTTATATCCCCATCCATGGCTTTTATCAGGACTGGTACACAATAGGCACTCAGTAAATGTTTATGAAATAAAGTGAACTGCATACACCTTTCATTTCAGAATGCCAAACATATGTCAGGAAGGGCATGTTGAAATCTCTGCTACAAACTCATTTCCAGCAGGAAAATGAAAAAGGGAGAAATGTCAGCAACACCCACATTCTCCTTATTAGAGGGGTGAGTGGCCTGAGGCAAAGCCATTAAACAAATAAAACAAAACAAAAAGGGCAAGGAGTTGGTCCTTAAGGCACAGCAGAATGCATCTCCTAGTTTGGGAGGCACCTCTGTGGTAAGTAAGACAAAAACCTGTTAAATGGCAAGTCTCCTCAAGTTGTTGAGCTAAGCTGAGCTAAGAGCTGGTACACACCTGGGGAAGGCAGAGTCTAAGACCCAGGAATCTGTCTTCTCCTTTCCTAATAGGGCAAGCCTGGCATGCCAGTTTTTTTTTTTTTTTTTGTGGCTAAAAAGACAATCCTTATCACCATTATTACCTCATCACTTTTGATTCTAAGAGACTTCAAGGTTTACAAAAGTCTCACCTACCATGATGTGCCTATTATAAGGGGCAGAGGTCAAGTACACTTCACTCTTTACAGGTGAGAAGACTGAAGCCAAGGATCTTTCCTTAAATCATTTGTCAAAGTAAGTGAAAGAACTGAGCCTAGAACCCAGGTTTCTGGCTGGTGGTCCCGTTTCTTGTATTGTTTCTCTTAAATTCAATGCAAAACGAATTTCCCTGTGAATTCCTTGAGGTACATAACTATTCACATTCTCATATGGCTCAACATCAGCTCTGTGACTGGCTCTCCCACCTCTCCATCCTCTCTTTAGTCAATGGATACATGAGCTGTTACAATCTTTCCCTTGAAGTTTTGAAGGAGTGAGCATTTTATCTCATGCTCAGATGGGCATCTAGATAAATGTATCTCTTTTCTAGCCAGATGCCTTCAAGTTTGTCAAACTTCTCCTTCCTGTGAGGGTCAGTCCAACTCCTCTCTGTCCTTCAAGATTCAGTTAGGAGGTATATCCTCTGGAAGCTTGTTTTGCATTCCCCATTCTAGAACAGATTCCTCTTTCCTCAGCTTCTACAGCATCCTGTACTTTTCTCCACAGAAATATTAGCAATATGACTCTGTGCTGTCACTACTCGGAATATTTTTTCCTCTCCTTCCCCTTACCTGGCTGAGTCAGCAGCAAGGATAGGAAGAATAGAAAAGTTAAGAATGACTTAATATTCCCAGCCATATTCCTGTGCTTCACACACAGGCTGACACATTTTAGGCTCCCATAAACATTTTCCAAATGACTGACATTTATCTTCTCCCAGCCATCCTAGCTCTGAGTTCAACAGTCACTACACTGTGAAAACAAAGATTTCCGGGGGAAATGCATTTTGGACAAAACATTCTGGACAAAATGTTGACCATAGTCTGATGATGATGATGGTGTTTTTAATGGAACTGTGGATCTCTCTATTGTCTGAAAGATTGCAAGTTATTGGCTACTAAGCCACTGAACTTGGGCGGGAGAGAAAACAGAACATCATATACATCCCTACTGTCTTCATGAGGTTCAGTAATTTCACTTGGATAGGCAATTTTTAGTCGGTTCTGTGGCTTAGGTTAATTACCAGAGTTCTGAAATGGTTGATTTTAGTCGTTCTGCCTGCAGTTTTGTGTTTTAGAGGGAGAGGGAGTTCAGCAAGGTCCTCACTCTGCCATTTTGGAAGAGTTGCTAATTTTATGATTTTGAACTTGTGAGAGTATGGCTGAGTTTGGAATGAATTGCGCCCTGTTACCAGCTACAGAAAAAGTTGTTGGCTAATTAGTGATGCAGAAATAGGAGACAAGCCATTTAGGTACTTAACGAAACAAATTGTTTCAATCACTTTGTAAGTATTTACTTGTAAGCAAACAACTATAGTGATCATCATAAACTTCTTCATCTATTTAAAATGATTTTATGGGTGGTTGTTGCTGCAATTGGTGATAGTGGTCCTGGTGGCAGGTGTGTGGGTGTATTGTGTATGTTTGGGGTGTTCATTTTAACTTGAGAACATTTTATGGACAGTAAAATCAACTATTTTCAGAACTTAACAGCAATAATCTGTGTTTCCTCCAGTTAATATAAATTATTCAGGAGTCTCTGAAAGCACAGTGTGGCTGAACATTATCTGCTATTGGGGATCATCGTGCTCACTCTTTCCCAAACACTATGTAGCTGGGTACTTCCGACTGCTTGGCTAGTCCACTGTCAGCTCTTCAAACTAGGTGGTGGTGGGGTCTATGACGCATCTTTCAATAATTTATTGTTATCCATTAATCACCAGAAGGGAATATTTGTGGCTTTGCTCATTTTAAATTCTGTAATATGAAGTTATGTATGTACTACATTAGTTTTTCTATCCTTTTCTTGATAAAAAGGAAAGAAAATAGTCCTCTAGTCAATCCTCCAAAATGTTAGGCAACTAACATTTATTGACTGACTAATCACCTTACTTTATTGAGTGAGTAATCATCTTATCTACACGATGCCACCGGGGAGGTAGTAAATAGTGAAACACCACCTTGGACAACTCATTTTCTTTCTCTGAACAAGGCTCGGGGATCCTTCTAGCCAGATTGTGCTGAAGAATGTCATGTTTCCAAAGGATAAGCTTTATCTTCCGTGAAACAGACCATTTGCAAAATTAATAGGTAAATTAGCAAAGTGTAACAGCCCATTAGACCCACTGTCATAGTTTAGAATCTGGGCTGGGGAAAGGAAGCAAAAGCTAAGTGTGTAAACAGAAGTTCCCTGAAATGACAGGAACTATCTGTCTGTTTGGAGAGTTGTGGCCACTCAAATGGAGCCCACAAACTGCTATTAACATGTGGTCCACAGTATCTCAGTACACCTGCACCAGGGGCAAGCTCTTGAGCTTGCAGACTGGAGCTAGTAATCTTACTTTGCGTGTGCTGGAAGCACTACATTGCAGAAAAAGTGCTACAGCCTACTCTATTAACCATTTTCCTCATTTTTTTCAAAAAGTATCTACTGAATTTTAGGGGCACCTCGGTGGTTCAGTCGTTAAGCATCTGCCTTCTGCTCAGGTTATGAGCCCAGGGTCCTGGGATCAACCCTCTCATAGGGCTCCCTGCTTTGTGGGGAGCCTACTTCTCCCTCTCCCTCTCACCTTGCTTGTGTTCCTCTCTTGCTATGTCTCTCTCTGTCAAATAAAATAAAATCTTTAATTAAAGAAAGTATCTACGGAATTTTAATAATCCTTACCATGTACCAAGGCCTGCATATGGCCACTGTTTTCCACTTGGAGAGCTAACTCTTTCAGTGTAGACTAGAAACTGCTGCCCTCCTGACAAAAAGACTGTGGGCCATACTAGCTAAAATCAGGAACTTTACAATCAAATAGACTACTGTGTGACCTTGGGAACTTCTGTGACCTCTTTTTAAGTCCTACTTTCATTAGATGTAAAGTGAGGATAATATCACTCCATGGGGTGGTTTTAATTGTAGTAATTAAATTTTAAAAGGCTTATGCCAGTAGTGACCACAGGTAACTCTTACTGAATTCTTAGTATGTGCCAGGTAGAATGTTAAGAGATTTATGTGCTCTATGTCACTTAGGTCTCACAACTAACCTATAAGTTGGGAACTATTATTATGTACATCTTACATTTGGAGAAACTGAGGTTGGAGACATCAAACAGCTTGCCCAGTGTCACTGAGCAAGTGAGCAATGAAGGTGGACTTCAGCTCTAAGACGTCTGGCCCCAGAGCTTTGATCAGCCTTGACAGTTCATCATCAGACATTATTGTGTTTGTGAATAGTAGCTCTCAACCAGTGCCAAGTTCCTTCCTTTGCTCTTATTATCAGTTCCATTTCTCATATCTACCAGAGGGATTAAAACTCTATTTGAGTACTTTTCTAGCTAACCTCAGAGGTACACTATCTTCACATTGGTTAATAAAGCCTCTTGATCTTCAAAATGTAAATTACTTGAGTGCTGAGGTGCACCTGGATGAAAATCCCCTTGGATGCTTCTTTTAATTCCAGCTGCCAAAGTGCAAGGGGTTCATTTCCCTTTTGCCTCCCATATAAATTAAAGAAGACACATTATTTCCATTTTCCTTTCTCAGATCTCATCTTCTTCACTATTTTGGAGGCAGTGCAGAATAAATACCATAAAATGGCTCATTTCTGCTTACACTTTATTTCTTAGTACCCACATAGATCATCTCAATCACCTATAGAAATATTTGTGTCAAAGGCTAAGGCAGCTGATAAAATTTTTTCCTTGTAGGTTATGATTCTGAGTATCCCAGCATCTCTGCATTGAAAGAAAAATAGTTACATTCGGTGTTTGTGATGACTTGAGGTAGTGAAAATATTTTTACTGCCAACAAAAGCAGTTTTATGGTGTTCAATCCTGAATCACTAAAATCTGATTTTCAGTACAGCAAATTGCACTGCTTACAACTGAGGTTTTTTTTTGTTTGTTTGTTTTGTTTTTTTTTAAATGAGTGCAGTTTATTATTTAGGCAGTCTTCACTGGCAAGTTTTTCTATATGGTTAACGTCTTTGAAGAGACAAAAGACACGCAGCACCTCAAGTGTGTGTATGTATGTCATTGTCTATTCCTGTAAGAAAGAGCAAATGAAATGTAAGTGAAAATGCTGACCTTGTAAGCAATATAAGGTCCAGACCCCTCAGGTTGTAATTTCTCTGAGAGTTGTCATTTTTGTTATTATTTCTTTGTAGTGTTTTTTATTTCTCATTCCATAGTTAAATTTTCTTAGATTTAAGCCATATTTACAATTACATTATGAAGATCTTACAGTTCTTTTTGAAGCAATATGATGTAGTGGTACAATAGATCTGAAATTTAGGCCTTCGTTTATTTAACTACAAAGTTTATTGTCATACTACCCTTGACAGAAATCGATGGATGCTCTTCTGCTTTTGAACAGACCCAGTGGTGTTTGGGATGGGTGGCTATGGAGGACATAGTCAATCCATTCTTTTACTTATTAATGAATTAAATTTCTTTTTATATATCTTTTTTTTTTAATTTTATTTTTTATAAACATATATTTTTATCCCCAGGGGTACAGGTCTGTGAATCACCAGGTTTACACACTTCACAGCACTCACCATAGCACATACCCTCCCCAGTGTCCATAATCCCACCCCCCTCCCAACCCTCCTCCCCCCATCAACCCTCAGTTTGTTTTGTGAAATTAGGAGTCACTAAAGGTATGTCTCCCTCCCAATTCCATCTTGTTTCATTTACTCTTCTCCTACCCCCTTAACCCCACATGTTGCATCTCCTCTCCCTCATATCAGGGAGATCATATGATAGTTGTCTTTCTCCGATTGACTGATTTCGCTAAGCATGATACCCTCTAGTTCCATCCACGTCGTCGCAAATGGCAAGATTTCATTTCTTTTGATGGCTGCATAGTATTCCATTGTGTATATATACCACATCTTCTTTATCCATTTGTCTGTTGATGGACATCGAGATTCTTTCCATAGTTTGGCTATTGTGGACATTGCTGCTATAAACATTCAGGTGCACGTGCCCCTTTGGATCACTACGTTTGTATCTTTAGGATAAATACCCAGCAGTGCAATTACTGGGTGATAGGGTAGTTCTATTTTCAACATTTTGAGGAACCTCCATGCTGTTTTGCAGAGTGGTTGCACCAGCTTGCATTCCCACCAACAGTGTAGGAGGGTTCCCCTTTCTCCGCATCCTCGCCAGCATCTGTCATTTCCTGACTTGTTAATTTTAGCCATTCTGACTGGTGTGAGGTGATATCTCATTGTGGTTTTGATTTGTATTTCCCTGATGCCGAGTGATGTGGAGCACTTTTTCATGTGTCTGTTGGCCATCTGGATGTCTTCTTTGCAGAAATGTCTGTTCATGTCCTCTGCCCATTTCTTGATTGGATTATTTGTTCTTTGGGTGTTGAGTTTGGTAAGTTCTTTATAGATTTTGGACACTAGCCCTCTATCTGATATGTCATTTGCAAATATCTTCTCCCATTCTGTCAGTTGTCTTTTGGTTTTGTTAACTATTTCCTTAGCTGTGCAAAAGCTTTTGATCTTGATAAAATCCCAATAGTTCATTTTTGCCCTTGCTTCCCTTGCTTTTGGTGATGTTCCTAGGAAGATGTTGCTGCGGCTGAGGTCGAAGAGGTTGTTGCCTGTGTTCTCCTCAAGGATTTTGATGGATTCCTTTCTCACATTGAGATCCTTCATCCATTTTGAGTCTATTTTTGTGTGTGGTGTAAGGAGATGATCCAATTTCATTTTTCTGCATGTGGCTGTCCAATTTTCCCAACAGCATTTATTGAAGAGGCTGTCTTTTTCCATTGGACATTCTTTCCTGCTTTGTCGAAGATGAGTTGACCATAGAGTTCAGGGTCTATTTCTGGGCTCTCTATTCTGTTCCATTGATCTATGTGTCTGTTTTTGTGCCAGTACCATGCTGTCTTGATGATGACAGCTTTGTAATAGAGCTTGAAGTCCGGAATTGTGATGCCACCAACTTTGGCTTTCTTTTTCAATATTCCTTTGGCTATTCGAGGTCTTTTCTGGTTCCATATAAATTTTAGGATTATTTGTTCCATTTCTTTGAAAAAAATGGATGGTACTTTGATAGGAATTGCATTAAATGTGTAGATTGCTTTAGGAAGCATAGACATTTTCACAATATTTATTCTTCCAATCCAGGAGCATGGAACATTTTTCCATTTCTTTGTGTCTTCCTCAATTTCTTTCATGAGTACTTTATAGTTTTCTGAGTATAGATTCTTTGTCTCTTTGGTTAGGTTTATTCCTAGGTATCTTATAGTTTTGGGTGCAATTGTAAATGGGATGGACTCCTTAATTTCTCTTTCTTCTGTCTTGTTGTTGGTGTAGAGAAATGCAACTGATTTCTGTGCATTGATTTTATATCCTGACACTTTACTGAATTCCTGTACAAGTTCTAGCAGTTTTGGAGTGGAATCTTTTGGGTTTTCCACATATAGTATCATATCATCTGCGAAGAGTGATAGTTTGACTTCTTCTTTGCCGATTTGGATGCCTTTAATTTCCTTTTGTTGTCTGATTGCTGAGGCTAGGACTTCTAGTACTATGTTGAATAGCAGTGGTGATAACGGACATCCCTGCCGTGTTCCTGACCTTAGCGGAAAAGCTTTCAGTTTTTCTCCATTGAGAATGATATTTGCGGTGGGTTTTTCATAGATGGCTTTGATAATATTGAGGTATGTGCCCTCTATCCCTACACATTGAAGAATTTTGATCAGGAAGCGATGCTGTACTTTGTCAAATGCTTTTTCAGCATCTATGGAGAGTATCATATGGTTCTTGTTCTTTCTTTTATTAATGTGTTGTATCACATTGATTGATTTGCAGATGTTGAACCAGACTTGCAGCCCTGGAATAAATCCCACTTGGTCATGGTAAATAATCCTTTTAATGTACTGTTGAATCCTACTGGCTAGTATTTTGGTGAGAATGTTTGCATCTGTGTTCATCAAGGATATTGGTATGTAGTTCTCTTTTTTGATGGGATCCTTGTCTGGTTTTGGGATCAAGGTGATGCTGGCCTCATAAAATGAGTTTGGAAGTTTTCCTTCTATTTCTATTTTTTGGAACAGTTTCAGGAGAATAGGAATTAGTTCTTCTTTAAATGTTTGGTAGAATTCCCCCGGGAAGCCATCTGGCCCTGGGCTTTTGTTTGTTTGGAGATTTTTGATGACTGTTTCAATCTCCTTACTGGTTATGGGTCTGTTGAGGCTTTCTATTTCTTCCTGGTTCAGTTGTGGTAGTTTATATGTCTCTAGGAATGCATCCATTTCTTCCAGATTGTCAAATTTGTTGGCGTAGAGTTGCTCATAGTATGTTCTTATAATTGTCTGTATTTCTTTGGTGTTAGTTGTGATCTCTCCTCTTTCATTCATGATTTTATTTATTTGGGTCCTCTCTCTTTTCTTTTTGATAAGTCTAGCCAGGGGTTTATCAATCTTATTAATTCTTTCAAAGAACCAGCTCCTAGTTTCGTTGATTTGTTCTATTGTTTTTTTTGGTTTCTATTTCATTGATTTCTGCTCTGATCTTTATGAATTCTCTTCTCCTGCTGGGTTTAGGGTTTCTTTCTTGTTCTTTCTCCAGCTCCTTTATGTGTAGGGTTAGGTTGTGTACCTGAGACCTTTCTTGTTTCTTGAGAAAGGCTTGTACCGCTATATATTTTCCTCTCAGGACTGCCTTTGTTGTGTCCCACAGATTTTGAACCGTTGTGTTTTCATTATCATTTGTTTCCATGATTTTTTCAATTCTTCTTTAATTTCCTGGTTGACCCATTCATTCTTTAGAAGGATGCTGTTTAGTCTCCATGTATTTGGGTTCTTTCCAAATTTCCTCTTGTGATTGAGTTCTACCTTCAGAGCATTGTGGTCTGAAAATATGCAGGGAATGATTCCAATCTTTTGATAACGTTTGAGACCTGATTTAGGACCAAGAATGTGATCTATTCTGGAGAATGTTCCATGTGCACTAGAGAAGAATGTGTATTCTGTTGCTTTTGGATGGAATGTTCTGAATATATCTGTGATGTCCATCTGGTCCAGTATGTCATTTAAGGCCTTTATTTCCTTGTTGATCTTTTGCTTGGATGATCTGTCCATTTCAGTGAGGGGAGTGTTAACGTTCCCTACTATTATTGTATTATTGTTGATATGTTTCTTTGATTTTGTTATTAATAGGTTTATATAGTTGGCTGCTCCCACGTTAGGGGAATAGATATTTAAAATTGTTAGATCTTCTTGTTGGATAGTTCCTTTGAGTATGATATAGTGTCCTTCCTCATCTCTTATTATAGTCTTTGGCTTAAAATCTAATTGATCTGATATAAGGATTGCCACTCCTGCTTTCTTCTGATGTCCATTAGCATGGTAAATTCTTTTCCACCCCCTCACTTTAAATCTGGAGGTGTCTTCAGGTTTAAGATGAGTTTCTTGTAGGCAACATATAGATGGGTTTTTTTTTTTTTTATCCATTCTGATACCCTGTGTCTTTTGATTGGGGCATTTAGCCCATTAACATTCAGGGTAAGTATTGAGAGATATGAATTTAGTGGCATTGTATTGCCTGTAAGGTGACTGTTATTGTATATTGTCTCTGTTTCTTTCTGATCTACTTCTTTTAGGGTCTCTCTTTGCTTAGAGGACCCCTTTCAATATTTCCTGTAGAGCTGGTTTGGTGTTTGCAAATTCTTTCAGTTTTTGTTTGTCCTGGAAGCTTTTAATCTCTCCTTCTATTTTCAATGATAGCCTAGCTGGATATAGTATTCTTGGCTGCATGTTTTTCTCGTTTAGTACTCTGAATATATCATGCCAGCTCTTTCTGACCTGCCAGGTCTCTGTGGATAAATCTGCTGCCAATCTAATATTTTTACCATTGTACGTTATAGACTTCTTTTCCCGGGCTGCTTTCAGGATCTTCTCTTTGTCACTAAGACTTGTCAATTTTACTATTAGGTGACGGGGTGTGGACCTATTCTTATTGATCTTGAGGGGGGTTCTCTGAACCTCCTGGATTTTGATGCTTGTTCCCTTTGCCATATTGGGGAAATTCTCTCCAATAATTCTCTCCAATATACCTTCTGCTCCCCTCTCTGTTTCCTCTTCTTCTGGAATCCCAATTATTCTAATGTTGTTTCGTCTTATGGTGTCACTTATCTCTCGAATTCTCCCCTCATGATCCAGTAGCTGTTTGTCCCTCTTTTGCTCAGCTTCTTTATTCTCTGTCATTTGGTCTTCTATATCGCTAATTCTTTCTTCTGCCTCATTTATCCTAGCAGTGAGAGCCTCCATTTTTGTTTGCACCTCATTAATAGCTTTTTTGATTTCAACTTGGTTAGATTTTAGTTCTTTTATTTCTCCAGAAAGGGCTTTTATATCTCCCGAGAGGGTTTCTCTAATATCTTCCATGCCTTTTTCGAGCCCGGCTAGAACCTTGAGAATCGTCATTCTGAACTCTATATCTGACATATTACCAATGTCTGTATTGATTAGGTCCCTAGCCTTTGGTACTGCCTCTTGTTCTTTTTTTTGTTGTGAATTTTTCCACCTTGTCATTTTGTCCAGATAAGAGTATATGAAGGAGCAATAAAATACTAAAAGGGTGGCAAAAACCCCAGGAAAATATGCTTTAGCCAAATCAGAAGAGATCCCAAATCGTGAGGGGGGAGAAAGGGGATAAAAAGGGGTTCAGAAAGAAAGAAAAAAAAGTAAAAAAAGAAAACCAATAAAGAAAAAGTATAAAAAGGAAAAAAAAATATATATATTAGATAAACTAGTTAAAAATGTTAAAAAAGAAAAGGGTAAAAGTTAAAAAAATTTAGCAGAAGAAGAAAAAAAATTGAAAAAGAAAAAAAAATTAAATTAACTGCAAGGCTAAAGAATCATGGGGAGAAAGCCATGAGTTCAATGCTTTGCTTTCTCCTCCTCTGGAATTCCGCTGCTCTCCTTGGTATTGAAACTACACTCCTTGGTAGTAAACTTTGTCCTGGCTGGGTTTCTTGCTGATCTTCTAGGGGAGGGGCCTGTTGTAGTGATTCTTAAGCGTCTTAGCCCCAGACGGAGTTGCATCACCCTTACCGGGGGCCGGGCTGAGTAGTCGGGTTTGCTTTCAGGAGCTTTTGTTCCCTGAGCGCTTTCCATAGAGTTCCAGAGGGTGGGAATGAAGATGGCTGCCTCCCAGTCTCCGGCCCAGAGGAACCGAGAGCCCAGGGCCCCACTCCTCAGTGCGCCCCCAGAGAACAGCGCCCAATGACTCCCGCTACCCTGGCCTCCGGCCGCCCTCCGAGCTGACCGAGCCTGCGACTGGTTCAAGGTAACCGAGCTGAGAGTCACTCCTCGGCTCTGTCTCTGTAGCCGGCTTCCCTGTTCTAATACCTGTGAGCTCTGCAACACTCAGACACCCCGATCCTTCTGTGACCCTGCGGGACCTGAGGCCACGCTGACCCTGCTCGGGCTTCACCCCAGTTAAGCCTCTGGAGCGATGTCCCTCAGCGGAACAGACTTTTAAAAGTCCCGATTTTGTGCTCTGTTGCTCCGCTGCTTGCCGGGAGCCGGCCCCTCCCCCCGAGGTCTATCTTCCAGTCACTTTGGATTCACTTCTCCGCCAGTCCTACCTTTCAGAGAGTGGTTGATTTTCTGTTTCTAGAGTTGCTGTTCTTCTTCTCTTTGATCTCCCATTGGATTTGTAGGTGTTTGCAATCTTTAGATAAGCTATCTAGCTGATCTCCCGCTACCTGAAGTAGTCTCAGCCTGCTACTTCTCCACCATCTTGACTCCTCTTAATGAATTAATTTGTGCATAATGTTCAGCTAAATACTGGAAGGCTGGGAGAGGTACACAGATCCTAGATATTTAGGACTCAATTCCTTTAAGAAACTTAACACTATTTTGGTGGAGTGGGGTGGGAAAAAAAAGGTATGAATTCAAGAAAGATGTGATGGATAACATAATACTTACACGAATTTATATGAAGGCCAAAAGCAAAGTAGCCTTATGCAAGTTTATAGAAATTATGAACTGAAGTGGTATATCACTTCATGGAGGACTGTAATTTATAAATGTATTAGAAGTTCTCCATAGAAGGCTCACCTGCAAAGGAAGAGGACCTAGGACAGCATGGTGAAAGGTGGGGAGAATAGGCCAGAGAGAGAGAGACCCAGCTTACTCAGTTTTCCAGACAAGCTCAGCTTTTCCAACATGCTGGTATGCCCATCATGGAGGTAGTCAACAGTCATGGGGGTGAGGTCATCTTGACATTCCAACTTCAGCTGACATCTCATCACAAGTATGAGAAACTCTCAGTGAGACTAGAAAGAGAATAGTCCAGCTGAAACCTGGTCAACTCACAGGATTGTGAGAAGGAATAAAATAATTATTTAAAGCCACAAAATGTTGGGTTGGCTGGTTATGCAGCAATGGATAAGTGAAACACTGGAGCTTTGAAATGGGTAATTTGAATAGATAGGAACAATAAGCATCAGAAGTTATGAGAAATAATTTAATATATATTTATTTATTTATTACTTTTTATTGAGTTAGTTAAGATTGTAAATAAATTATCTAATTCATAACTGTCTAATAGAACTTAGTGCAATGGTGGAATATTCTTTAGTTACCTTCTCCAATATAGTAATCCCTTGCCACACGTGGCTGTGGAGCACTTGCAGTATAGTAATTGTGAATGAGAAGTTGAACTTTTAATTTTAATTAATTTAACTTTAAATGGAAATAACTATATACAACTATACTTTTAGACAATATAGCTCTAAAGCTTTGGAAGTGGGTACCTTTGAGTGGTAGATGTCATTAATTCCTAGCTTTTGCAATCAGAACTTGAGTTGGTGGGACAGGAATTGGCTGACTTGGTGGCTGTGTTCCTTCTAGGTTTGCATGTGACTAGGTGGATGTCTAGGGCCAGCGCTATATAAGGAAGGAGTGGTATATTGACTACTAAAAGACTTGTAAGTGTAGCTTAAATTGTGGCCTAAAAGTTTGGGGTGTCCATTAACAATGGTCCACCATGGTGGTTTTATTTGAAGGGCCTAAGCACTACATTATAAGGAGGACCCTGGCTGACATGGTATAGGTACACAGATCCTAGACATTTAGGTATAACCTGACATAACCTGATCATAGCTCTTATTAAATGATCAATTTACTATGTCTGTGGGTCGTGAAACAGGCCTCTTAAACAGTTAGTAAGCATTTCATAGGTATGTTTGACATTCTTTGGGAAACTTTTCCTTTTCTTTTCTCTCCTTTTTCCTTTTCTTTTCTTTTCTTTTCTTTTTTCTTTCTTGATTGCTTTTTCTTTTCTTTTATCTGAAGTGCGCTGCTCTGGAAGTCTCATAGGTTCATGGGTTTCCTTTTCAACCAGAATTACATTTTTCTTAAGTTCCTCCCTTGAGTGCTTAGAGAATATTGATGTGAAAAGTGGTTGGTAATCATAGGAAGCAATTTCTATATTCTATACTTCCTGTGCATGGAAACTACAGAGAAACCCATAAGCAGCAGACAGGAAGATCCGACTGAATTACAAATTGTCTGTCATGAAAAACAGTTATTTTTCTTTATAACATATATTCCCTTCTGCGAATCTACTCTTGGTTTTAGTAAATACAGAAGATCATTTGTAGTTTTTGGTCACCAGGTACATACAATTAGAGTACTGAAATCTTAGGGAATACTATGGCATCTTAGTAAGTTAATTTTGCCCTATTTGTACTGAGTTAGACATTTACTTATTAAAGTATTTACTCAAAAATTGAAGAATTTGTTCAAGTAAATTTTACTAGCCCTAATTCTGAGCTAATGGGGCCCAAATACATGAAACTGCCCTATTCATGAGAAACGTGCTGGGTTCCTAGAGTCACATGCTCTCTAGACCTTAGTTTCTTTCTCATATATATTGGAGGAAATATTGCTGTCTAATTACTGAGATTTATCTATGAAACTCTACTCCAAATCCCATTCTTCCCCCCCCCTTACGATTTTATTTATTTATTTTACAGAGAGAGACACAGTGAGAGAGGGAACACAAGCAGGGGGAGTGAGAGAGGAAGAAGCAGGTTTCCTGCTCAGCTGGGAGCCTGGCATGAGGCTCTATCCGAGGACCTTGGGATCAGGACCTGAGCCAAAGGCAGGGGCTTAACAACTGAGCCACCCAGGCACCCCACAAATCCCATTCTTTAGCCAATAAGTTCTATAATGTTTGCTGACAACAGCATCTCAAATCGGTCTTTGTTTTGTGAAAACTAAATCATGATTAAGACTTTGGCGATGATATTTTTGGAACTGGTGGTTTATTTATATATTTATTTTTTTTTTAACAAGCAGAATCCTGAGAACATTTGGGGGACTCAGGGTGGGGGGTTTCTGGAGTAGGCTAAGCAATCATGTGACATGGTCTGGTTCCTGGCTTGAAATTCTCAGCAGAGTTGACTTGAGGGGAGAGGCTGCGAAGAGGAGCCTGGTTGGGAGCCTGGTGTTGCTGTCCCAGTCAGAGATACTGAGACCCAACCTGGGGCACTTTCAGTAGCTGGGGTAGAGAATGGGGCCAATTTCAGGAAAAGTTTGTCAGCTTCCATGACTATATAAGAAGATGGAGAGAACAGTGAAGTGAGGCAGACAGAATGTTCTGGGGTTCAAGAATATGTTCTAGAATTTTGACTTCATGAAAGAGGTAAATGTTGATACAGCTCATTCAGAGGGGAGGGAGACTCCCTGGTGTGACTGGAAATACACTGATTTCATTTGGAGACATGCAGTTAGCCAGTGAGTGTTAAATCTTGGGGCATAGGGAGGAATTAAAAAGCAAAGGTGTGAAATATGGCATCAGATGAGGCTGTTAAGCAATAATGTATTGCCAAACTGATGAAAAGTCATTACCCTTAAATAATGGCCCACATCTGAAAGTTAATTATTACAGGGTGAGATTATGGGTGCCTCTTGCAGACAAGGTCAATTATCTTATACATTTAAAATGTATTATGAATAATTCACAGGTAAAAGTTGGTTATAAAACATGTTAAAAAATAAATGTGGGGAAAACATTGAATTCAGTAGTAATGTATTTTGATAATAGCAGGTAGATAATTATACATGGATAATGTTCATACTTAGGTTATAAAGAATTACTCATTAGAGTGAAGACGTTCAACCCTTGACATTATCCTGCTCCTGGAAATTGTGATATTATTGTTCCTACTACCGTCACTATTTTCATTTTGCAATTGACCACACCCAGCACAATAACCATTTATCAAGCATTTACTCTTTGCCCGGTTTTATGGCTTTATGTTAACTCCCAGGGATATAATGGTAAGTAATGCAACAGCACTACTCCTCAGGAGTTCAGTCTAATAGAGGAGATAAGTCAGTAAACAAATAATTTTAAATAAAATAATCATTCTTGGGACAGAGGTAGAGAGGACTGACCTTGGAAATGGATTCTTAAGTGAGATTAGATCAAAAGCAAGTTTTGAAGGACCAGTGGGAATTAGGCAAACTAAGGTAAACACAGAAGATGGGGTGGCTGGGGAGTGAAGCTGAGCCAATAGCATAGGGTCTGCAGTAATGAACAGCATTGTACATAGACATGCGTGCATGTGTGTGTGTGTGTATGTGTGGGTGTGAATATGCATATGTGTTTATGTGTATGTATATGTGCCGTGTGTGTGTGTGTGTGTGTGTGTGTGTGTGTGGTGTTTATGAGGCTGGGGGAGGGTGGTGGGACCAGAGGTAACTGGTTTATCTCTAGAGTATAGGTCAGAAGGCATTCAGTCTCGATTTACAATCTCCATGGTGTTTTCTTTTCTCATTTCAGTTGGTTTTGCCCTCAGTGCTAACCCAGAGATTGCTATAAGAAATACAATTAACATTATTATTTCTTTTTATTTCTGTTCTGCCTGCTTGTGCCCAGGGTAGGATGATGAATTCTCACACTTGTGGGAGTGAAGGAGGGACACAGAAGAGCCTAGAAGGGGAAGTTTTCCTGTTGTCCCTTCCCTCTCCCTCTTTGTATCACTCTTTCCTCTTTGGAAAAATTATCTATAATGAATGAATACATGTTATTTATATAACTTGAGAAGAAGTAGGAGGTGCTTTTAAAACATGTTTAAAAACTTTATATTTAGCACTAATATGACTTCTTGCTTGGAGTTTAAAAAAAAAACCACAAACACACAGCAGTCACTACCTGTTTTTTTTTTTAATTTTTTAATTTTTTTAATAAAAATATACTGTATTATTAGCCCCAGGGGTGTAGGTTTGTGAATTGCCAGGTTTACACACTTCACAGCACTCACCATATCACATACGCTTCCCAATGAGACTCTACCTGTTTAAAATGTTAAGTGTCTGTACAAGATTCCTTATTGAAGTTAAAGGTACTTTAATTCTTGAAGGTCAGATTAATTTTTTGGATTTTTTCAGATGGAAGCTTTATTCCAGTAACCTTGCTACAAGACAACACGCTTTGTATTTGTTATTTCTTCGTGTACTCTTCCTTGCACATTATTCTTCCTTTTCATCAAAATCTCCCGAAACAGATTTCCCCCTCACTGAGCAGGATGAATAAACAAAAATGTCAAAATGTGTTTTCTTGTTGTTTTTTTTTTTCCCAAGTGGCCATCAAATCCCACCTGTAGTACTTTAATTGGCTTCAAACAGGTATCTCTGTATCTTGTTTCTCATTCACCAATTTCTGTTCTATACTGTTGCTTGAAATTCTTAACATTCTGAAATCCTGCCTCAGATCACTTTTGCCTACAGGGTGAATGTCACTCAAGGCCTCTGGGGCTGTTCCAGGCTGGGCCCTCCAGCCCCTTCCTTACCATTTGTGCAAGCCCTTGCTGCTTCCTCCCATTTCCACACTATTTTTTCTGACTAGGACTCCCTACATCTTGTCCATCGTGTCAACCGCTCCTTATTCATTAAGATTTTGTTCTCACATTATCTCTTCCTCAAACCTTCCTTTGCATCTCTAGGCAGAATCCCCTTCAGTGTGTCCTGCTGCTTCTTTGATCACTCACTTTTCTACTCTAGAATGTATTATGTTGTTGAAATTCTTTTCTTTCAGCCACATCTTTTTCATATCAAGTGAACTTGATGAGGGAAAAGTGTCTGTCTCTATCTGTGTCCTTGGCATTCTAGCACAGTGACTGGCACTTATGGAAAACTGAGTCAGTATTGGAGAAATGGATTATTCCTTTCTGTACACTCAGTGATCCTACTTTCCTTTAGTTAGATCCTGAACTTCTGTGACCTGAAACCTCTGAACACACCATTATTTTATGATAAATTATGTGATAAATAAATGTGATAAGTCCTGTGTTAGGTTGTTTGTAAATGTGGCTGCTGATAATCCCTCTCATTCTTGTATGTGCTCTTCCCATAAGGAGACAGAACCTATTTCCTTTCCTCCTGAGGCTAAGCTATCTTGTTGTTATGACTTGCTTTGACCACAGATTTAGCCCTGTGCTAATTTTCTGCCCTGGCACCAGGAAGCCTAACAGTTTTTATTTTTGTACTTTTGGAAATCTGTCTAACTTCCATGTAAAGAAGTGTAAGCTGGACTGGATGAAGGAGGCTGTATGAGAAAAGAAAGGGACAGAAAGTCCCCAGCTGTTCCAACCACTCCAGATGAGGCACGAGACATGTAACTGAAGCCTTTTGGCATGTTCCAGCCCGAGCCAAGCTCTTCAGTTAATATGGTCATAACCAATATCCCACAGAAAGAATAATAGCCCAAACTGTGAGAAATAATGAATTGTTGTATTCCACAATGGGTAAACAAACTATAGCCCATGTGGCCCATTGCTTACTCTCTTTTAATAAAGAGTTATTGGAACACAGACATGCATATTTGTTTATATGTTAACTATTGCTGCTTTTGCTACCAGGACAGAGTTGAGTAATTATGAGGGAGACCAACTGTATGGCTTTCAAAGTCTAAAATATATATTATCTGGTTCTTTACAGGAAAATATGGGGATCCTTTATATATATATACATATATGTATATATGTATATATATTTTAAATATATATATATTTTAAAATTTTGTGTTATTTTTAACATCTAAAACAGTAGCTATTTATTAGATAATCAGTTTATGAGAGTTATGAATCAGGAGTGGCTCAGTTATGTTATTCTCGTTCAAGATTTCTCATGAGGTTGCAAACAAGTATCAGCTGGGGCTGCATCATCTGAAGGCTTGATTGAGGCTGGAGAGGATCTGTATTTTAAGGCACTAAAAGTGGAAATATAATAAATAATAAATACTCATAAAAATGTGTTTTTGTTCTTCTTATAATGAAAATGTTTTGTTTTGTTTTACTGTGCTCAGATACGACCTCATTCAGTGTTCAAAATAAAAATCCCAGAAATACTGCTGCTTTCCCAAAACAGTTTAACAGTGATGACCATTTGGCATAGTTTACTAAGCAGTAATGGATCATCACCATGAAGGTTGTCAGATATCAGCTGATCCCTGGAGGGAGAAGGGGTAAAGAAAGATGTCACAGGTGAGATGAGCTAAAGGGAAGTCTTTAATGTACAATTATTGATAAGACTCTAGGACATAAGAGTTAGTACAAAGAAAAATCAATGCCTTTTTTTGTTCTAGATCCTTTTCTTTTTCCCTTTCTTGCTAATGTTAGAAGAGAAAATATGAACACAGAGTAAGAGAAATTAAGTCAATATATTTCCCAATTATGTGCAGGTGACAGGATTTAAGTTGCTCTAAGTAATGTTTTCTGATATTACCAAAGGGAATCTAAGAATGAACTATTCAAAATCTAGGACAATAAGTTATAATGGGCTCTGGGGAATGTCCCATTTGATTAATAGGCCCTTTCTGGTTTAGCTTCCTTTGCTAGCTCTCAGCCTTTCCTTGTTGTTCCCCAAAGGAGTAATCTATCCTTTCTTTTGAAATCAGATAGAGATTTTTTTTTTCTATGACACATGAATCTTTTCTGGTGAATTCTGAAATTCTTCACAGACATATCTAGAGTATGGAAAGAAGGCATAATGCCTTAGTGGCAAGAATGTGAGTTTTGAAGATCCGTAGTTCCAGGTTCAAATCCTGGCTTCACCAATTACTTGGTGTGTGTACCTGGGCAACAAATTTTAACTTTTTTTTTTTTTTTTTTTTTTTTAAGATTTTATTTATTTATTTGACAGAGAGAGATCACAAGTAGACGGAGAGGCAGGCAGAGAGAGAGAGAGAGGGAAGCAGGCTTCCCGCTGAGCAGAGAGCCCGATGTGGGACTCGATCCCAGGACCCTGAGATCATGACCTGAGCCGAAGGCAGCGGCTTAACCCACTGAGCCACCCAGGCGCCCAAATTTTAACTTTTCTATGCATCACTTTTCTATATAGTATGGACAAAAGTGGAAACACAGTTGGCACATAATATATGCTTTTTTGTCCTTTTTATAATGCAAATGTATTATTTTACTATGTTCAGAGATGATCTCATTCAGTATTCAAAATAAAAATCCCAGGAATATCACTGTTTCTCCAGAACAGCTTAACAGTGATAACCATTTGTTGAGAACATAATGCATCCAAGATATTGTGCCAAGCTCTGAAATTACCAAAATGAATATCATAAGTGAAAAAAAAAAAAAAAAAAACCTCTTTAATATGAAGAACCAGAGATTTTAACTGTTACATCTACTGGGATTTAGGATCAGACTGCATTTTATCTAGTATTTTCTGAAATAAGAATGTGAACAGGGGCACCTGGGTGGCTCAGTGGTTAAAGCCTCTGCCTTCAGCTCAGGTCATGATCTCAGGGTCCTGGGATCGAGCCCCACATCGGGCTCTCTGCTCACAGCAGGGAGCCTGCCTCCTCCTCCTCTCTCTCTCTGCCTGCCTCTCTGCCTACTCATGATCTGTCTGTCAAATTAAAAAAAAAAAAAAAAAAAAAAAAAAAAAGAATGTGAACAACTAGGGCTCCTGGGTGGCTCAGTTGGTTAAGTGTCTTCAGCTCAAGTCATGATCCCAGAGTCCTGGGATCAATCCCCTCATCAGGCTCCCTGCTCAGCGGGGAGTCTGCTTCTCTCTGGAGCAAGAGCATGAATAAGGGAGAACAAGAGCAGGGGGAGGGGCAGAGGCAGAAGGAGAAGCCGACTCTCCGCTGAACAGGGATCACAACCTGAGCCTAAGGCACACGCTTAGCCGACTGAGCCACACTGGCACCCCCAAAATAGTATCTTTAAAAAAAGTAAACAGCTGACATCCATCAAGTGTTGACTGAATGCTTAATTCTAAGCACTTTGCATACATTAGTTTATTTCTGGGTTCCTTATGGAATCCATGATTGTGACATAAGTATGCCATAGTGGGCTGTACTTTTGCTACTTAGAATCATGTCCTTACTGTCCTATCAATGGCTTAGGCCAATCTAATTTCAATATGGCTGCATAACACCTCTGGGTATTCCTGCAGAATTTGGATACAGGAAAAATATAATCTCAGTTTTGACTTAGACTCTAAAATATGCCCCTAAACTATCAGACATATTCAAATCATCTAAAAGAGACCAAGCATCTCTTAAACAAAGTAGGATATAAAGAATAGCTAAAGAAGGGGTGCTCAGTGGCTCAGTTGGTTAGGCATCTGCCTTTGGCTCAGGTCATGATCCCAAGGCCCTGGGATCCAGCCCTGTGTCAGGCTCCCTGCTCAGTGGGGAGCCTGCTTCTCCCTCTCCCTTTGCTCGCTCACTTTCTCTATCTCTCTCTGTGAAATAAATGAATAAAATCTTAAGACAAAAAGAATAGCTCAAAAAAATAGTGTGTTAATCAAACAGGAGCTGATCAGCCTAGGAACCAGATAACCACATTAGGCCCAGATAGAGGAAGCCTGGCCCACCATGCTAATGCCCCCACCCTGGGGCTGTCCTTATAGAGAGAATAGATGGAAGCTCACATTCTCAGTGGTTTCCTGGCAAGTATTCCAGGGAACTGGAGAATATTATTGCAGGGGATTGGAGAAAGCTCACTACTGTCATAATTTCCTTATGTAAGTTTTTGCTTATGTTAAAGCAAATCTCCTAGGTAACAGTATTGTTCCCATTCTTAAAGTAATAAAACTGAGGTTAAAGAAAAGTGAAATAGTGTGTTCAAAATCACTTACCAAGTTAAGAGGTAAGCTATCAGAATGTGAACCCAGAGACTCTAAAGCCTTCATTTTTTTATCCTGAAGATCGATTAATTGATTGATTGACTGATTTTTGAGATTTATTTATTTTAGAGAGAGCAAGCAAGCAGGGCGAGGGGCAGAGGGAGAGACAGAATCCTGGATCAGAATCTCCACTGAGCATGGAGTCTGATGTGGGGCCAGATCCCAGGACACTGAGATCATAACCTGGGCTGAAATCAAAAGTCGACCTCTTAACCAACTGAATCATCCAGCCATTCCTTACCCTGTAGAGTTAGCTAGAGAAGACAAAACAAAACAAAGCAAAAACATGATTACTTTGGATGGTAAGTATATGTCTTGGTGCCACTAAGATCAGCCTCTCAGAAAAAATGTGGTCTTTAAACGATCAGTATGATTCCTATTAAAAGTGAAGAAATGTTATCAGTAGAAATTTTGGTATATTTAGGAGTATTTGCTTTCAAGGTTCTGGTTGAGGAGGAAAGTTTTTCCAAGTTTTCTTGTGCCTTTGTTTAAAAACTTTATCCTTTGCAGATAAGTCAGAGAAGCAGGTAATTATGATTTAAATGTCCCTGATCTCATTTCTTCCTCTTGCACTTTTATCCTAGAGTTGAAATTCAGATTAAAAAAAAAAAAAAAAAAGGCTTGGAATCTTTTCTTTCCTAGAGAAATAACTCCTTTGATTTCCCATCTCATCTTAAATGCACTTATTTTATTTTTTCCTTCTGCCTCTCAGTAAAATGTCATCTTTAAAGGACCAGCAAAAAGCTAATTATTTCCTTGGAATCTTACTCAGCTCTAACTTCTCTCAAGGTATTCTGTTCTGGTTTAAATCATTGAGTTTGTGTTCTTGAAGGGGAGCAAGGATGTTGAGTTCATTTGATTCCCTAGAACAGTATGGAGATTCCTCAAAAAGTTGAAAATTGAGCAACGTAGCAATAGCACTACTGGGTATTTACCCTAAAGATACAAATTTAGTGATCCGAAGGGACACCTGCACCTCAATGTTTATACCAGCAATGTCCACAACAGTCAAACTGTGAAAAGAACCTAGATGTCCATCAACAGACGAATGGATAAAGAAGATGTGGTGTATCCATATCTGAAACAAATAATACATTATATGTTAATAAAAATAAAATAAAAATTAAAAAATCCCCCCAAATAGTTTCTTTATCTGTAAATCAATGAAATCATGAAGACAACCATAGCTCAGACTGATTTGCTGACTTTTGAAGCATCCTAAATGAGTAAGTGACATTCTTCAATTATTTTTTTAAGTTTTTATTTAAGTTCTAGTTAGTTAACATACAGTGTAATATTAGTTTCAGGTATATAATATAGTGATTCAATACTTCTATACAACAACTGGTGCTCATCACAAATGTGCTCCTTAATCTCCCAACACCTATTTCCCCTATCCCCGCCTCCCTCTGGTAACCATCAGTTTGTTCTCTCTATAATTAAAAGTCTGTTTCTTGGTTTTCCTCTCTCTTTGTTTCCCCTATGATCGTTGGTTTTATTTCTTAAATTCCATGTGTGAGTGAAATTATGATATTTGTCTTTCTCTTTACCTTGCTTAGTTTACTGATCTCTAGCTCCATCAACATTGTTGCAAATACACCACTGTGTATGTATATGTATATGTGTGTGTATGTGTGTATATATGTATTATGTAAATGGATATATATGCATATGATATATATATCCACATATATGTGTGTATATGTATATATGTATGTATGTGTGTGTATGTGTGTGTGTGTGTATATATATGTATATATATATATATATCACTCTTTTATCCATTAACCAGTTGATGAAAACTTGGGCTGTTTCCATAATTTGTCTCTTGTTAATAATGCTGTTATAAATATTCTTCAGCTCTTAAATCTATACCCATCCCTGACAAATCACATCATTAAATACACAAACACACATAAAAACATACTCACAAGTTCATTTTTCTTTTAATTTCCAGATTAAGATTTGCTTCAACAAAATGTTACTTGATACAGCTATTTCATCACTTATGAACTGAGTCTTTTCTCTCACAAATTCATGGCATTTTAGAATTTTGTGAGAAAGTAAATTTTGTTCCTTTAACCACCTCTTTGCATGAAGAAATATCTCAGAAAGGTTAATTAATCTAAGCCACAGTCATGCATTTACTCAATGATGGGTCTGTTTATACATCTAAGATACCTTGATTTTTTAAGTTATTAGAATATAATGTATTATTTGCTTCAGGGGTACAGGTCTGTGATTCATCAGTTTTACACAATTCGCAGTGCTCACCATTGCACATACCCTCCCCAATGTCCATCACCCAGCCGCCCCATCCCTCCTACCCTCCTCTCCTCCAGCAACCCTTAGTTTGTTTCCTGAGATTAAGAGTCTTTTATGGCTTGTCTTCCTCTCTGGTTTCATCTCCTTTAAATTTTCCTCTCTTCCCCTGTAATTCTCTGCCTTGTTTCTCAAATTCCACATATCAGTGAGATCATCAAATGATAATTGTCTTTCTCTGATTGATTTAATTCACTTAGAATAATATATTCTAGTTCCATCCACATCATTGCAAATGGCAAGATTTCATTTTTGATGGCTGCATAATATTCCACTGTGTGTGTGTGTGTGTGTGTGTGTGTGTGTGTGTGTGTGTGTACCATCTTTATCCATTCATCTGTTGATGGACATATGGGCTCTTTCCATAGTTGGCTATGGTGGACATTGCTGCTATAAACATTGGGGTGCATGTGTCCCTTCAAATTACTACAATTGTATCTTTACAGTAAATGCCCAGCAGTGCATTTGCTGTGTTGTAGCGTAGCTCTATTTTCAATTTTTTGAGGAACCTCCATACTGTTTTCCAGAGTGGTTGCAGCAGCTTGCATTCCCACCAACAGTGTAGGAGAGTTCCCCATTCTCCACAACCTCTCCAACCTGTTGTTTCCTGACTTGTTAATTTTAGCCATTCTGACTGGTGTGAGGTGGTATCTCATTGTGATTTTGATTTGTATTTCCCTGATGCCAAGTGACGATGAACACTTTTTCATGTGTCTGTTGGCTATTTGGATGTCTTCTTTGCAGAAATGTCTGTTCATGTCTCCTGACCATTTCTTGATTGGATTATTTGTTCTTTGGGTGTTCTTGATAAGTTATTTATAGATTTTGGATACTAGACCTTTATCTTATATGTCATTTGCAAGTATCTTTACTCATTCTTTACGTTGTCTTTTGGTTTTGTTGACTATTTCTTTTGCTCTGCAAAAGCTTTTTATCTTGATAAGGTCCCAATAATTTACTTTTACCCTTGTTTCCCTTGTCTTCAGCGATGTGTCTAGGAGGAAGTTGCTGCAGCTGAGGTAGAAGAGGTTGCTACCTGTGTTCTCCTCAAGGATTTTGATGGATTCCTGTCTCACATTCTTTCATACATTTTGAGTCTCTTTTTGTATATAGCATAAAGAAATAGTCCAGTTTCATTCTTCTGCATGTGTCTGTCTGATTTTCCCAATACCATTTGTTGAAGAGACTTCTTTTTTTTTTTAAAGATTTTATTTATTTATTTGATAGACAGAGATGACAAGTAGGCAGAGAGGCAGGCAGAGAGAGAGGAGGAAGCAGGTTCTCCGCTGAGCAGAGAGCCCAATGCAGGGCTCAATCCTAAAGACCCTGAGATCATGACTTGAGCCAAAGGCAGAGGCTTCAACCCACTGAGCCACCCAGGTGCTCCAAGAGACTTCTTTCTATTGGATATTCTTTCTTGCTTTGTTGAAGATTAGTGGACCATAGAGTTGAGGGTTCATTTCTGAGTTCTGTATTCTGTTTCATTGATTTATGTGTCTGTTTTTATGCCAGTATCAAACTGTCTTGATGATTACATCTTTATACTAGAGCTTGACATCTGAAATTGTGATGCCACCAGCTTTAATTTTCTTTTTCAACATTCCTCTGGCTATTAAGGGCCTTTTGTGGTTCCATACAAATTTTAGGATTATTTGTTCCTTTTCTGTGAAAAAAGTTGGTGGTTTATTTTTTAAGATTTTATTTACTTATTTGATAGAAAGAGAGGGAGAGAGAGAGAAAGGTTAAGCAGTGGGAGTGACAGGCAGAGGGGGAGGGAGAAGCAGGTTCCCAGCAGAATAGGGAGCCTGATGTAGGGCTTGATGCCAGGAGTTGAGATCATGACCTGAGCTAAAGGCAGACATTTAACTGACTGAGCCACTCAGGAGCTCCAAGTTGATGGTATTTTGGTAGGGACTCCATTAAACATGTAGATTGCTCTAGGTAGCATAGTCATTTTAACAATATTGGTTCTTCCAATCCATGAACATAGAATGTTTTTCCATTTCCTTGTGTCTTTCTCATTTTCTGTCATGAGTATTCTATAGTTTTCTGAGTACAGATTCTTTGCCCCTTTGGTTAGATTTTTTCCTAGGTATCTTATGGCTTTGGGTGCAATTTTAAATGGGATTAACTCCTTAATTTCTCTTTCTTCTGTCTGATTGTTGATGTATAAAAATGCCACTGATTTCTGTGCATTGATTTTATATCCTGCCACTTTACTGAATTCCTGTATGAGTTGTAGTAGTTTTGGAGTAGAATCTTTTGGGTTTTCCACTTAAAATATCATATCATCTGCAAAGAGTGAGAGCTTGACTTCTTTTTTGCTGATTTGGATGCCTTTTATTTCTTTTTGTTGTCTGACTATTAAGGCTAGGATGCCTTGATTTTTTTAAGACTATTTTTTGGAACAGCTTTAGGTTCACAGCAAAATAGAAAAGAAAGGACAAAAAATTCCCACATACCTCTTGCCTCAAAACATGCATAGCCTCCTTTAGTATCAACATCCCCCACCAGAGTGGTACATGTGTTAGGACTTATGGGCCTACATTGACCATGATAATCACCCAAATGTTGAGGTATAAATTAGGGTTCACTCTTCGTGTTGTACATTCTATGGATTTGGACACATATGTAATAATGGCATGAATCCCTTATTATAGTATCATACAGAATATTTTCACCACTCTAAAAATCCTCTGTGCTCTACCTATTCATCCTTCCCCCACATCCAGCCCCTAGCAACCACTGGTCTTTTTTAAGGTCAGCATAGTTTTGCCTTATCCAGAATGTCATATGGTTGGAATAATGTAATAGGTAGATTTTTCTAGATTGGTTTCTTTCACTTAGTAATATGCACTTGAGGTTCCCCCATGTCTTTTTATGGCTTGATAGCACACTTCTTAGTACTGAGTAATAGTCCATTGTACTACCATTTATTGTCCATTCACCAGCTGAAGGATATGTTGATTGCTTCCAGTTGTTGGCAGTGAATACCTAACTTTTTAAATAGTCTTAATTTTTAGAATAATTTTAGATTTCTGAAAAGTTGAGAAGATTAAAACAAAGTTTCCATATACCTTGTACCTAGTAGTATGATAATTTTTGTGTTGGAGCAGAGGAAGAAAGAGAGAAGCAGACTCCCCACTGATCAGGGAGCCCAACACCACTAGGCTCATACCAGGACCTTGAAATCATGACCTGAGCCAAAGGCAGATGCTTAACTCACTGAGCCAAAGGCAGATGCTTAAGTCACTGAGGCACCCAAATTAAAACAAATAATTTGTTTTAATTTATGAACCTATATCAATATATATTTTTTAAAGATTTTATCTACTTGACAGAGAGATAGAGAGAGAACACAAGTAGGCAGAGTGGCAGGCAGTGGGAGAGGGAGAAGCAGTCTCTCCACTGAGCAGGGAGCCCAAGGCGAGGCTCAATCCCAGGACCCTGAATTATGACCTGAACTGAAGGCAGCCACTTAACTGACTAAGCCACCCAGGAGCCCCATCAATACATTTTATTTTATTTTATTATTTTTAATACATTTTTATTAACAAAAATCCATACTTTATTTTGATTTCCTTAGTTTTGCTTACTGTCCCTTTCTATTTCAGGATCCCCTCCAGCATACCACGTTACATTTACTTGTCATGGTCTCCTTAGGCACCTCTTGTCTGTGACAATTTCTCAGACTTTCCTTAGTTTTGATGATCTTGACAGTTTTGAGGAGTGTTGGTCAGGTGTTTTACAGGATGATGCCGTGATTTTGAATACAGTGTTATTTCTGGATTCATTCAATACTGACTTTGTTTTTTTTAAATGGGAACTTCAGCAAGGCTTATATTAAGTGAGCAATGTTAATGAATGATTTGATGGAAAATCCCTCTCTTAATTAAAAAGAAGGAAGAGATGAAAGAGGAGAGGAAGAAGAAGTAGAAGCAGAAGAAGCAGAAGCAGAAGAAGAGAAGGGGGGGAGGAGGAGGAGAAGAAAAGGAAATGGAGAAGGAGAAGAAGAAAAAGAAAAGGAAAAAGAAAAAAGAAAGCAGGGTCATTGTGGGGGTGGCGGAGGGAAGCCATCTACCTTCAAAAGCCTGGCATAATGCCTGAGTATCCTCCAGAGATTCGTTCATCTGGAGTGTTCTCTGGAGTGCAGATACTTCCCAAGCTGAAGCAGCGAATTAACCCTCTGTCATCTGTTAATAACCTAGCATGATTGCTTTTGTTTGTTTGTTTAACTCTCCCTACTACATACCTGATACTGTTCTATACACTTGTGTTAAACATTGCAACAGTACAATGCAGAAGTTTCAATTAATATATTCCTTTTATGGAATTTCCTTTTTAAGGAAACTAAATCATATAGCAAGCACCAAGACCCAGTGGAGAGGCAAAGGGTGGATTCTTGGAAAACTACTAAGCATTTCAGGGCACCTGAAGCCTGGAGAGGAGTGAATGGTAAATGGTGGGGCTAGCAGGAGGAGCAGGGACTGCATCCTAGGGACCCTTTCTGGCCATCCTAAAGCCATCAGATCTTCCTCAAGGAAATAGATCGTACTGACAGGGTTATAAAAAGGAACATGGAATGCTTTATTTTGTCAGGTAATCCCTTTTCCTCCAGTGCACAGAATGGGTTTGAGATGGACCAGAATAGAACAGGGAGGCTGTTACCCAGGACAGGTGAGAGAGATGGTGGTCAACATGAAGGCAGGAGCAATGGGTACATGCCCGTTTTTGGAAATTTTGCTTTAGGGAGACCTCACTCACCCTCATTTTCCTACAGATACTGCTGAAGTTGCAGCTGGAAAACTCATACATTCAATAATCCAAAAACTATTATATATGTGGGTATACGTGGATATGTGTGTATGTGTGTGTGCGTGTGTGTCCATCATGGGGTATTTGACTAATAGCAAATATACTTCATATATTTCATAAACTTTGGAAAACATAAATAGAATCTTTTTGTATTTCTTCATTTCAAATTGAATCTGAATCTAGGCTAGTGTGACAATACATGCAGTGTTGGTGATTTTTGGGTAATCCTACCTGGGCATGAGGAATTAGGGAAGCTCATACAGTATTCTATAATGGAGGAAGGGCTTCTAAGCTTCTGTTTATCATGGTCACCACTAATATTTCCATTATGCAAATGAGTGCATCCATTGCTAACTCCTTGGTAATACAGGTCAGAACTGTTGTCTTTGCTAGTAATGCTGAGGTCCCGAGTCCAGCCATCCTCAATAAACCAGGAGACTTTCTCTCTGAGAACTTCCTACTCCCAGCCCATTGTATAGGCTGCCTGAGAGACCCACTTTATCTTTTTCCCATGGACAAACATCTCTCTTTCTCCTACTGTTTCTGCCTCTACCTCTCGCAAGGAGGTGCAGCGTGTGTCCCATGGGACATTCTGTGATGGTGGAAATGTTCTATTCTACACTGTCTAACATTGTAGCCATTGCCCACATGTGGCTATTGATCACTTAAAATATGTCTAGTGCCAATGAGGGACTAAATATTTAATTTTAATTAATTTTATTATGTAAGTTTAAATAGCCTCCCATGGCTATTAGCTACAATATCAGACAGTACAAGACAGAGAAAAGCCAGTAAGTCAGTTGTTCTAAGTAGCTTTCACTTTCCTTGAGATGTACATCACCCCCCAGACTGGGAACACAGAGGCATGGTTGCCTTCTTAAAACAGGGAGGGAAGGATACTGTTTGCTATCTCAATAAACATCCTGACACAGATATATTCTCTTCAGTCCTTACATGGTTTGGATGTAGTACCTACTTACAGGTTGGGAGAGGAGCTCAGACTAATAATTGAAGCACCACCAGGAGGCTTCTCCAAACCCTGTGCTGCCCCCTCAGCACAACAACTGGAAACCTGGCTGGAATGACACAGAACTTCAGGACATTCAAAGGTGGGCCAGCTCAGCTTTAGCATCACTTCTGTCCACAGAGTCAAGTGAACAGGCTGTTCTATGAAGTGAGATTCCTCAGGTTCCCATAGCACGTGCCCGATGTGACCACCACTCAGCTCCTTTGTTCACTCACTTACCCTTCTCTGTGCCATCCCTCACTGCTCCTTGAATCACTTCCTTACAAAGCATAAACACCATCCTTTGCAAGCCCATAAGGTTAGCTGGTTGAGATGGTCAAGGCAAACAGCTATCACTGCAGTCATGCCAATAAAGTCACTTGCAGGCTCTTTATACACTCATCTCAATTTTAGATTCCTATGTTTGATTTGTTTTTTTTTTTCATTCTTTTTTTTTTTTCTTTTTTACTATTGGGATGTAACTTCATACCATAAAACTCACTATTTTATACATTCTTAGGGTTTTGATAAGGAGTCATAACTATAATCACTTTCATTCCAGAGCAACCTAAACTGAAACCCCATACTCATTAGTTTCTTTCCATTCCTCTTTCCTCCCAGCCCATTTTAACCATTAATCTACTATCTTTATGGATTCAACTTACTGGATATTTCACATAAATAATAACATGGGATATGTTGCCTTTCTTTTCTGGCTTCTTTTACTTTTTGTAATTTCTTTTCATGGTTCATTCCTGTTGGAGCATGTATCAGTTCTTCATTCTTTTGTATGGCCAGATAATACTCCACTGTATGGACATACCACCTTTCATATATCCATTCATCAGTTAATGAGCATTTGGGTTATTTCTACTTTGGAGCTATTGTGAATAATGCTGCTATGAAGATTATATATTTTACATGAACGTTAAGTGTTCATTTCTCTTAGATGTATATGTACAAGTGAAATGGCTGGATCATATGGTAATTCTATGTTTCAGTTTAAAGAAATTGCCAAACTATTTTCAGTTTGAGGAAATTACCAAATTATTTTATCAGCAATGTTTGCTAATTTTTCCACATTCTTGCCAATGCTTGCTTGTGTTTATCTATTTTATTGTAGTCCTCCTAGTCAGTGAACTGGTATCTCAATGTGCTTTTGATTTGCATTTTCCTAATGACCAAGGATGTTCAGCATCTTTTCATGGAAAAGGATTTGCTGTGTGTGTGTGTGTGTGTGTGTGTGTTTAAATTCAATTATGTGCTTTGCATTTTTCTTTGTTGAGTTATTTGTTACTTGTAGTAGTTCTCTTTATATTTTGCTCACTAGATCCTTGTCAGATATGTGATTTGAAATATTTTTTTCCTTTTTTGTGAGTTGTCTTTTCCTATTACTGTATGATTAATTCAAGGAGAATTTCTATCCTATTTTTTCCAACATGATATTGTAAACTTTTCAAATATACATACATATAAACATTTCAAAATTGTATAGTGGACACTGATACCTATTACTCTGATTCTACAATTAATATTCTGTTCTTTTTTGCATTATCACCTGCCTTTAATCTGCTGATGTTACCTTGATTCTTCCTTCAGCCTTTCCGGGCATCTCTGGTGCAACCTCTCTCCTTCCTAAACGTTAATACTTCTTTTTCTCAACATCTTCCAAGGCATTAAGCCACTCAAGACCAGGGGCAAAAGAACAATAATAACAACAAAACCAAATTGTTCTGCTTAAAATAAAGACATTTACTTTGAAGATTTAAATTTAAAGGGTCCTGTCAGTTGTTTTAAGAATTTCATTGAGTGCTAGCACTCTATCTTTCAGATCATTTGGGATTCAGATTATGATGCCCTCCTGCATCATAATGCATAATGATGAGGATGTATTAATGATTCCTTCTCCTTTGGTAGCGAAGGACTTCCCAGGGAGAAAAGACTGATAACACAACCTCAACTCTGTGTGCACTCCAACAGCTAAGGTGATCGCTTAGGGATGTGGACTTTTTTTTAAAGGTTTTTGTGAATAGGAAGTTATCTCCTCTAGTGCCTTATTTTATGTCCCTGAATTTAATAGCACCAATTCCATGGCTGTTGAGTTTACCTGCTTTATTTGCTCTAAAGAGAATGTTCAGCAGAATTTCAGAAGGGGCTGGAGAATTGCATGTCAAGCTACACCTGCCCTTTATCAATTTTGCATAGCACCAGGGAAAGAGAACTGAAATGAAATTTCCCATTATGTAAAATCAGCTATTACGAAGATGCAAGTGAAGTTAAGATGATTGGCAAAGGAATGGGATGCAGCATTAAAGGAGAGTTGGGGGCACAGTTAAAAGATTTATTTTCCCCTTTCCATGTTCTCTCTTTCTGATCCTGTCATTTACTTCAGAGGCTATCAAAAAACACTGTTTTAAAACCAACCTGAATTTTTGAGCATTACCATCTGATGTGCTTATTTCAACACATGAACATGAGCAGATGTTTACATTATCATGTTTAATGTACCAGCTGTTTTTATGTCAGAATAAGCATCTGTGCATTTTATTTAAAAGTAAAACAAAGTTTTTAAAACTCTTTGCTCTCAAACATATGAATAAATGACACTTTCCTTCCTTTCTTCTTTTTTCTTCTCTCTTGAAAAACAAAAAGACAAAAATAAAAACAAAACAGAACAACAACAACAACCAAAAAAAAAACAAGGTTTCTTGGAATGTTATGTGCCATTTTTGGATCTATGACAGATAAGTGCCTGATGGTGTCAGCTAGTCAATGGCATGCTTTCATTGTTCACAGGACAAAATCGAGTTTAAGAAATTTGTACCAGATAGTTAGGCTTGACTTTTTAAGATCTCATCCACAGCTGTGAAAGGCTGGTTATATGGCCGTAGGCATATGTCCATGAATTGTGATAGCTGTCACGACCTGAGTAGTCTTGTCTGTCAGGCTCGCTCCCCCTGCCCACCCCGGTTTGTGCACAAACCAGGAAAGCAGGGATTATTATTATTCTGTATTACTTATTAAGATATAAAATGAAGGATTTCAGTATTCATTCTAATAAATGCATGGGGGATAACTTGATTCACAGGATCAGAATAGGCGGCCTCAATCTAACGTGGTGGTTACAAGTGCCAGGTATTCCCCTAGGGCGCTAACTAAGGTGCTTCTATCTGGAAAAGCAGAAGGTCTGCTTTAAAAAGATCATTAATGCTTAAGTTAAGTGTTTTTTGTTTGTTTGTTTGTTTGCTTTGTTTTGTTTAGTTTTGTTTTTTCTTATATTTTTTTCCTGATTTTCTCAAAGTGTTAAACAGACATAACAAGGGAGTGTTTGGACATCAAGTGTGAAATTCATTATATCATTATTCCAGGAATATGCCAGAGGGTGTAGCTGTTTTAAGCATGTCTCTTTGAAAGATAAATAGAATTTATACACAGTCCTTAACTGTTTTTATACAGAATGCTTTTTATGTCATAGGAAAGTAATTTTAAAGTGTCCTTAATTGGTAGCACAGTGTACCTCATAGAGTTTTAATCTTTAATGTTTTCTCAAATATTTTAGGAAATGTTTCTCTGAGTGTAAACAGGAAAAGACAAATCAGGAGGAAAAATACCAGAATGTTTACAGTTGTCTTCTGATTATAGTGTTCTTTGTGGTGTCTACAGATACCTACATAATCTGGCTGCTTCTCTCCTTGCCCCCACTCCAACACCTAGAATCTCCTCCTTACTTGCCCTCACTCCGTAGTTAAACCAGCACGCTTGCTCTCCCTCCAGCTCTTAGCTTAACATCTTTGTGCCAGTTGGTGCTACTGCTTGGAACCTTCTCCCTGTGTGCAACTGCTTGGCGGTCCCCTCATTTCTTTCACATTTGAATCAAATACTGCTTTGCTGTGGGATATTTATGTCCCCCCAAACTCTTGTTGAACCCTAACTCTGATGGATGGCATTTGGAGGTGGGGCCTTCTGGAAGTGATTTGGTCATGAGAGTGGAGCCCTCATGAATAAGATATAAATGTCTTTACAGAAAGAGACAGGAGAGATACCATTTCTTTCTTCGGCATGTGAGGGCACAGCTAGACACCCATCTGCTGGCTTCTTTATCTTAGATTCCAGCCTCCATATCTGTAAGAAAGGTGTGTGTTTAAGCTACCCACTCTGTGTTTTGGTCAAAGCAGCATGAGCTTAGTAAAACATACTTTTTCTAAAAGGTCTATCCTCTTGGAGATACTTCTGTTTAGTACAGCCCCTGCTTTTTCTTCTCTCCATATCGAATTCCCATAAGTGTCTTCTACTTTCATTTTTTTAGTCCTTTCCTCTTAATTGTATACTATGTAATTATATTATGCAATATATGGTTATACATTGCATGCTTACATACATACATGCATACATATGTGTGTGTGTGTGTATATATAGACATAGATATATATTATAGAGTGGTGTGTATATGTATGAGTGTGTGTATGGTGGTGAGGGATAACTCCCCTTTCTGGAATCTAAATTTCATTAGAACAGGTTATGTTTGTTCTTTTTAAATCCAGTGATATATCTCATGTGCTTAGAATAGTGTCTGGCATATGGTAGGCACTTTCTTAATATTTGATAAATGAAATGGGGTTGGCATTAGATATGATTTGTAATAAGAATAGAGTAATACAGTTTGATAAAATGATGATTCTTTAAAAATGGAGAAGATATACTACATAATAAAACAAATAGCATAAAATCACAGTAAAGTTTCAAGATGTTCAAATGCCTAGAAACAGACTATGTAATTAATAAGGTAACTATTAATAATAAAACATGCTTTACTCTTGTTATCTTTCATAATATCTTTAGTTTGAAATGAACTTTCAGTTTGGTTCTTCCACTCCAGGTTTCTGGCTTTCCCAGGTACAGGGGAAATCTGACAGGTCATTCTGCCCAGGTGTCATCCCTCCCACCTACACAACACTTGCTGGGCCCAGAAGACAATAGTGAGTCTTTATAGGTTTGGCCTTGAAACTTGAACACTATGAAGCATGGTAGCTCCAATCCTAGGTTACTTTTCCATATCATATGAGATTTCATCACTAGCAACAGACTTGGCAAAACATCAAGTATCCCCTTTCAAAATGTTAGAAATAATTGGATTTGTGTGACTTGGGGCCAATGTCCATCATTTTAAAAAGAAAGGAAAATATTAAAGTTCCATGTGGCATTTACTCTTTTGTTCCTCTTAGCCATAATTGAAACCCAATTCTAATTGCTAATTTCTTGATAATTTTATTTTGGGAGAATTTACATTTGCACAAAAATGTGATAATATGTGTGTTTCCTTCAAAGTATTGTTTGCTGGACCACTGCTCATTTGTCATCATTGTTATGGCCTTTGAAGTATCCTAGGGTAGAAGAGTAAACAAACAACCATTTAGTGACACGGAGGAGAGTGGTTGGTAGTCCATGCCCAGTAGAGATCCTGAGAGGTGACCTGGTGATGGGACAAGAATACAGAGATGGGGAAAAGGGGCTTGATCCCTCTAAAAATTTCCACCAAAATCTGAAATAAAGTTCCATTTTTGATAGGGAAAAATGCCACCTTTTCAAGTAAGTAGGGATAAAAATACTTCTAGAAATAATTGCTCATTTTTGAGCCGCTTTACACATTGTATATTATCTAAGTAAATTCAGGGTGCAATAAATGTAAATAAAGTTTGAAGAAGAAAATCACCTACCCCATCATTGCCATCTCTCAGCCGTTTAGGATACCAAAAATCCAAATAAATAATCACTGTTACAACGTGGTCAGGAATTGCTTCCACATTCAGAGATGGGGGAAGGAAAGAGAATGGAAGCACCAGATTTCAGCTCAGTTCTGCAGAGGCTCAGCCTGTGACACTGAAAATGCCTAACACCTTTCTGTTTCATTTTTAATTTCTACAAAATGGGCATCTCTTCCTTTATTTTTCTTAAAATACGAAGTTTAGGTAAAAGATTTACCTAAAAACTTAATTATAAAAGAAAAGTCTCTCTCAAAGCCTCAAGTTTTAAATTTCCTTTCCATGCAAGCAAGATTACATAAAATTATGATCCGAATTTGTATCTTACAGTGTAACTGAGGGCGGATAGCTTTTTATGTACCAGTGAATGTTGGCAGGATGAAATTCAAAGTAAAAATTATATCCATAATGATGTAAATAGAAACTACTCATTTGTGTAAAGCAAATTTATATGTCAAATAACCAGTTGGACCCATATGGTGCTCTGGTGACTATTGTTATTTGTTAAATCATCTGAGTATTTACAATTGAGCTTACAATGTTCTTTGAGTTTATAATTAATAAGTTGAAAATCAAGTGGACTTTCTTTTTCATGCCTGTTAATATATAATCTAGACTTCAACTCAGTCAAAACGAAGAAGGTTTTTGTTTTCTTTTTCCTTTTATTTTTATTCGAGTATAATTAATATACAGTGGTGTATTAGTTTCAGGTATATAATACAGTGATTTAGCAACTCTATACATTTCTCTGTACTCATCATGATGAGTGTATTCTTTTTTTTTTTTTGTATTTTTTATTTATTTATTTATTTTTCTTTTTATAAACATATAATGTATTTTTATCCCCAGGGGTACAGGTCTGTGAATCACCAGGTTTACACACTTCACAGCACTCACCATAGCACATACCCTCCCCAATGTCCATAACCCCATCCCCCTCTCCTTCCCCCTCCTCCCCCCAGCAACCCTCAGTTTGTTTTGTGAAATTAGGAGTCACTTAAGGTTTGTCTCCCTCCCAATTCCATCTTGTTTCATTTATTCTTCTCCTACCCCCTTAACCCCCCCATGTTGCATCTCCACTCCCTCATATCAGGGAGATCATATGATAGTTGTCTTTCTCCGATTGACTTATTTCGCTAAGCATGATACCCTCTAGTTCTATCCAAGTCCTTGCAAATGGCAAGATTTCATTTCTTTTGATGGCTGCATAGTATTCCATTGTGTATATATACCACCTCTTCTTTATCCATTCGTCTGTTGATGGACATCTAGGTTCTTTCCATAGTTTGGCTATTGTGGACATTGCTGCTATAAACATTCAGGTGCATGTGCCCCTTTGGATCACTACATTTGTATCTTTAGGGTAAATACCCAGTAGTGCAGTTGCTGGTTATAGGGTAGTTCTATTTTCAACATTTTTGAGGAACCTCCATGCTGTTTTGCAGAGTGGTTGCACCAGCTTGGATTCCCACCAACAGTGTGGGAGGGTTCCCCTTTCTCTGCATCCTCGCCAGCATCTGTCATTTCCTGACTTGTTAATTTTAGCCATTCTGACTGGTGTGAGGTGATATCTCATTGTGGTTTTGATTTGTATTTCCCTGATGCCGAGTGATGTGGAGCACTTTTTCATGTGTCTGTTGGCCATCTGGATGTCTTCTTTGCAGAAATGTCTGTTCATGTCCTCTGCCCATTTCTTGATTGGATTATTTGTTCTTTGGGTGTTGACTTTGCTAAGGTCTTTATAGGTTTTGAACACTAGGCCTTTATCTGATATGTCATTTGCAAATATCTTCTCCCATTCTGTCAGTTGTCTTTTGTTAACCATTTCCTTTGCTGTGCAAAAGCTTTTGATCTTGATGAAATCCCAATATTTCATTTTTGTCCTTGCTTCCCTTGATTTGGTGATGTTCCTAGGAAGACATTGCTGTGGCTGAGGTCGAAGAGGTTGCTGCCTGTGTTCTCATGAAGGATTTTGATGGATTCCTTTCTCACATTGAGGTCCTTCATCCATTTTGAGTCTATTTTCGTGTGTGGTATAAGGAGATGGTCCAATTTCATTTTTCTGCATGTGGCTGTCCAATTTTCCCAACAGCATTTATTGAAGAGGCTGTCTTTTTCCATTGGACATTCTTTCCTGCTTTGTCGAAGATTAGTTGACCATAGAGTTGAGGGTCTATTTCTGGGCTCTCTATTCTGTTCCATTGATCTATGTGTCTGTTTTTGTGCCAGTACCATGCTGTCTTGATGATGACAGCTTTGTAATAGAGCTTGAAGTCTGAAATTGTGATAACACCAACTTTGGCTTTCTTTTTCAATATTCCTTTGGCTATTTGAGATCTTTTCTGGTTCCATATAAATTTTAGTATTATTTGTTCCATTTCTTTGAGAAAAATGGATGGTATTTTGATAGAATTTCTTTAAATGTATAGATAGCTTTAGGTAGCATAGACATTTTCACAATATTTGTTCTTCCTATCCATGAGCATGGAACATTTTTCCATTTCTTTATGTCTTCCTCAATTTCTTTCATGAGTACTTTATAGTTTTCTGAGTACAGATTCTTTGCCTTTTTGGTTAGGTTTATTCCTAGGTATCTTACAGTTTGGGGTGCAATTGTAAATGGGATTGACTTCTTAATTTCTCTTTCTTATGTCTTGTTGTTGGTGTAGAGAAGTGCAACGGATTTCTGTGCATTGATTTTATATCCTGACACTTTACTGAATTCCTGTACAAGTTCTAGCAGTTTTGGAGTGGAGTCTTTTGGGTTTTCCATATATAGTATCATATCATCTGTGAAGAGTGATAGTTTGACTTCTTCTTTGCCAATTTGGATGCCTTTAATTTCCTTTTGTTGTCTGATTGCTGAGGCTAGGACTTCTAGTACTATGTTGAATAGCAGTGGTGATAACAGACATCCCTGCCGTGTTCCTGACCTTAGCGGAAAAGCTTTCAGTTTTTCTCCATTGAGAATGATATTTGCGGTGGGTTTTTTATAGATGGCTTTGATAATATTGAGGTATGTGCCCTCTATCCCTACACGTTGAAGAGTTTTGATCAGGAAGGAATGCTGTACTTTGTCAAATGCTTTTTCAGCATCTATGGAGAGTATCATATGGTTCTTGTTCTTTCTTTTATTAATGTGTTGTATCACATTGATTGATTTGCGGATGTTGAACCAACCTTGCAGCCCTGGAATAAATCCCACTTGGTCATGGTGAATAATCCTTTTAATGTACTGTTGAATCCTACTGGCTAGTATATTGGCAAGAATTTTTGCATCTGTGTTCATCAAGGATATTGGTCTGTAGTTCTCTTTTTTGATGGGATCCTTGTCTGGTTTTGGGATCAAGGTGATGTTGGCCTCATAAAATGAGTTTGGAAGTTTTCCTTCTATTTCTATTTTTTGGAACAGTTTCAGGAGAATAGGAATTAGTTCTTCTTTAAATGTTTGGTAGAATTCCCCCGGGAAGCCATCTGGCCCTGGGCTTTTGTTTGTTTGGAGATTTTGGATGACTGTTTCGATCTCCTTACTGGTTATGAGTCTGTTCAGGCTTTCTATTTCTTCCTGGTTCAGTTGTGGTAGTTTATATGTCTCTAGGAATGCATCCATTTCTTCCAGATTGTCAAATTTGTTGGCGTAGAGTTGCTCATAGTATGTTCTTATAATTGTCTGTATTTCTTTGGTGTTCGTTGTGACCTCTCCTCTTTCATTCATGATTTTATTTATTTGGGTCCTTTCTCTTTTCTTTTTGATAAGTCTGGCCAGGGGTTTATCAATCTTATTAATTCTTTCAAAGAACCAGCTCCTAGTTTCATTGATTTGTTCTATTGTTTTTTTGGTTTCTATTTCATTGATTTCTGCTCTGATCTTTATGAATTCTCTTCTCCTGCTGGGTTTAGGGTTTCTTTCTTGTTCTTTCTCCAGCTCCTTTAGGTGTAGGGTTAGGTTGTGTACCTGAGACCTTTCTTGTTTCTTGAGAAAGGCTTGTACCGCTATATATTTTCCTCTCAGGACTGCCTTTGTTGTGTCCCACAGATTTTGAACCGTTGTGTTTTCATTATCATTTGTTTCCATGAATTTTTTCAATTCTTCTTTAATTTCCTGGTTGACCCATTCATTCTATAGAAGGATGCTGTTTAATCTCCACGTATTTGGGTTCTTTCCAAATTTCCTCTTGTGATTGAGTTCTACCTTCAGAGCATTGTGGTCTGAAAATATGCAGGGAATGATTCCAATCTTTTGATAACGTTTGAGACCTGATTTAGGACCAAGAATGTGATCTATTCTGGAGAATGTTCCATGTGCACTAGAGAAGAATGTGTATTCTGTTGCTTTGGGATGGAATGTTCTGAATATATCTGTGATGTCCATCTGGTCCAGGATGTCATTTAAGGCCTTTATTTTCTTGTTGATCTTTTGCTTGGATGACCTGTCCATTTCAGTGAGGGGAGTGTTAAAGTCCCCTACTATTACTGTATTATTGTTGATCTGTTTCTTTGATTTTGTTATTAATTGGTTTAAATAGTTGGCTGCTCCCACGTTAGGGGCATAGATATTTAAAATTGTTAGATCTTCTTGTTGGACAGATCCTTTGAGTATGATATAGTGTCCTTCCTCATCTCTTATTATAGTCTTTGGCTTAAAATCTAATTGATCTGATATAAGGATTGCCACCCCTGCTTTCTTCTGATGTCCATTAGCATGGTAAATTGTTTTCCACCCCCTCACTTTAAATCTGGAGGTGTCTTCGGGTCTAAAATGAGTTTCTTATAGGCAACATATGGATGGATTGTTTTTTTTTTTTTTTAATCCATTCTGATACCCTGTGTCTTTTGATTGGGGCTTTTAGCCCATTAACATTCAGGGTAACTATTGAGAGATATGAATTTAGTGCCATTGCATTTCCTGTAAGGTGACTGTTGCTGTATATTGTCTCTGTTACTTTCTGATCTACTACTTTTAGAGTCTCTCTTTACTTAGAGGACCCCTTTCAATATTTCCTGTAGAGCTGGTTTGGTGTTTGCAAATTCTTTCAGTTTTTGTTTGTCCTGGAAGCTTTTTATCTCTCCTTCTATTTTCAATGATAGCCTAGCTGGATTTAGTCTTGGCTGCATGCTTTTCTCATTTAGTGCTCTGAATTTATCAAGCCGGCTCTTTCTGGCCTGCCAGGTCTCTGTGGATAAGTCTGCTGCCAATCTAATATTTTTACTATTGTATGTTATAGACTTCTTTTCCCGGGCTGCTTTCAGGATTTTCTCTTTGCCACTAAGACTTGTAAATTTTACTATTAAGTGTTGGGGTGTGGACCTATTCTTGTTGATTTTGAGGGGGATTTTCTGCACCTCCTGGATTTTGATGCTTGTTCCCTTTGCCATATTAGGGAAATTCTCTCCAATAATTCTCTCCAATATACCTTCTGCTCCCCTCTCTCTTTCTTCTTCTTCTGGAATCCCAATTATTCTAATGTTGTTTTGTCTTATGGTGTCACTTATCTCTCGAATTCTCCCCTCATGGTCCAGTAGCTGTTTGTCCCTCTTTTGCTCAGCTTCTTTATTCTCTGTCATTGGTCTTCTATATCACTAATTCTTTCTTCTGCCTCATTTATCCTAGCAGTGAGAGCCTCCATTTTTGCATGCACCTCATTAATAGCTTTTTTGATTTCAACTTGGTTAGATTTTAGTTCTTTTATTTCTCCAGAAAGGGCTTTTATAGCTCCCAAGAGCGTTTCTCTAATATCTTCCATGCCTTTTTCAAGCCCGGCTAGAACCTTGAGAATCATCATTCTGAACTCTAGATCTGACATATTAACAATGTCTATATTGATTAGGTCCCTAGCCTTTGGTACTGCCTCTTGTTCTTTTTTTTTTTTTTTTTTTTTTTTTTGTGGTGAATTTTTCCACCTTGCCATTTTGTCCAGATAAGAGTATATGATGGAGCAAGGAAAATACTAAAAGGGTGGCAAAGACCCCAGGAAAATATGCTTTAACCAAATCAGAAGAGACCCCAAATTGAGGGGGGGGGGAGAAAGGGGATAAAAAGAAGTTCAGGAAAAAAAAAATTAAAAAAAGAAAACAAATAAAGAAAAAATATAAAAAAGAAAAAAATATATATATATTAGATAAACTAGTTAAAAATGTTAAAAAAGAAAAGGGTAAAAGTTAAAAAAAATAGGAGAAGAAGGAAAAAAATTGAAAAATTAAGTTAACTGCAAGAGTACAGTATCATGGGGAGAAAGCCATGAGTTCCATGCTTTGCTTTCTCTTCCTCTGGAATTCTGCTGCTCTCCTTGGTATTGAACCTGCACTCCTTGGTAGGTGAATTTGGTCCTGGCTGGATTTCTTGTTGATCTTCTGGGGGAGGGGCCTGTTGTAGTGATTCTCAAGTGTCTTTGCCCCAGGCGGAGTTGCACCACCCTTACCATGGGCAGAGCTGAGTAATCTGCTCGGGTTTGCTTTTGGGAGCCTTTGTTCCCTGAGTGCTTTCTGTAGAGTTCCAGAGGACGGGAATGAAAATGGCTGCCTCCCAGTCTCCGGCCCGGAGGAGCCGAGAGCTCGGGGCCCCACTCCTCAGTGCGCCCTCAGAGAATAGCGCCCAATCACTCCCGTCACCCTGGCCTCCGGCTGCGCTCTGGGCTCACCCAGCCTGCTACTGGTTTAAGGTAACCCTGAGTTGAGAGCTCACTCCTTGGCTCTGTCTCTAGCTGGATTCCCCATTCTAATACCTGCAAGCTCTTCGACACTCAGACACCCCGATCCTTCTGTGACCCTGCAGGACCTGGGGCCACACTGACCCTGTGTGGGCTTTACCTTGTTTTAGCCTCTGGAGTGATGTCCCTCAGCGGAACAGACTTTTTAAAAGTCCTGATTTAGTGCTCTGTTGCTCTGCTGTTTGCCGGGAGCTGGCCCCTCCCCCCATGGTCTATCTTCCCATCAGTTTGGATTCACTTCTCCGCCAGTCCTACCTTTCAGAAACTGGTTGATTTTCTATTTCTAGAATTGCTGTTCTGATGAGTGTATTCTTAATCCCCATCACCTATTTCACCCATCCCCCTCCCACCTCCCCTCTGATAACCATCTGTTCTCTATAATGTTTTTTTTTGCTTGTCTCATTTTTTTCTTTGTTCATTTATTTAGTTTCTCAAATTTCACATAGGCATGGAATCATATGGTATTTATCTTTCTCTGAGTGACTTATTTTACTTAGCATTATGCCCTCTAGATCTAAACATGTTGTTGCAAATGTAAGATTTCATTCTTTTCTTTATGGATAAGTAATATTCGTGTGTGTGTGTGTGTGTGTGTGTGTACTGCATCTTTTTATCCATGCATCTATTGATGGGATACTTAGGTTGCTTTCATCATTTGGCTATTTTAATTAATGTTGCAATAAGTATAAGGATGCATTTTTCTTTTTTAATTAGTTTTTTTTCATATCCTTTGAATAAATACCCAGTAGTGGAATTACTGGATTATATGGTGGTTCTATTTTTATTTCAAAGTGAACAGGCTTTAATGAAGGCATTGCTTACTGAGGTAACAGCAGGGATGGGGATACAGTCAGAAAGTGAAGACACCTAAACACTAACAAAAGCAGGGGTCAGCGCTACCCCTGCAGTTGAAGAGGAAAGTAGTGGAAGATGTCTACCAGATAAAAGTGGATTCTGTTAAGAAGCTCAATCATTAAAAAAAAAAAAAAAAAAAGAAGAAGCTCAATCATTGATAGTTCTAACAATGCAGAGGGGAAGCCAGAAAGTAATATCCTGACCTCTGTCTCCTCTGAACTTCCTGTTGGTGCTTTCATTGCCAACAGACATGGGAACCTGAGTGGGGCAGTCTGCAGAGGCAGTTCCCAAGACCACTAAGAAGGGCAAACAAAGACAGAGAATGTATCCTGTGTGTTCAAGGTACACTAGGGAATAACTAGCATGAGAAGGATGTAAATCATATTGCTGTTTATTATCATGTCAGACGCTGGCATTTATGTGTCTTTCCTGGAACTGCAGTTACAAAATAGTTTTCTGGGATTCTATAGAGTAAGGATGCTTCACATAGTTTCCTTGCTACTACCTGCTTCCTAAGAATGAATGTGATTCTGTGTTTATTGTGGCAGTGGAGTCCCACGCCATCACTTAGTGATCGTTAACCATTGGCGTTAATTGCTGAGTTCTCTGAGCCAGAATTGCTCAGCAGTTGACAATTGTGGTGAATCAGCAATTACTTATGTAGAGTTTTTCCTTCATGTGGTTTTACCTGACTATAGAGAAGCTTCAGAAATGGGTTCTTTCTGTTCTGCTCCCTGGGCAGGAGCCCAACCTGTGACATCCTTCTCTGCACATTAAATTGTAAGGAAACTCCCTCACCATGTACTGTGTTCTGTTCAACACAGTGTGGAGTACAGTCTCTCTTAAGTAGAATTGTGAAGTGAGAAATCCCTAGCGTTGCTTTTATTTGATATTTCTGCCCCCAGGCCTTTGTAAAAGTACTGTTTCCTTGAGAAATCCCTCTTGAAATTATCCACACTGAGATCTAAGTAGAGTTAACAGCTTCAAGAAGTACTGCTGGGGTGTGTGTGTGTGTGTGTGCTCATTTTGTGGGGGGTGGTGTGCTCATTTTGAGAGAGATCACCAATAGGAACGTCTATGGAGGCCAGGCAGCTAACATAAATGGAAGCATTTTCTCTACAAAGATTCATTTTGTGTAAACAAAAATACTAAGGAAAAGTTATATCTTTCTCAAAAATGTAAAATTATAATTGTCATAAAGTTAAAAACATGGCTTGCATATAAAATATGGAACAAATGCATGTGGAAGAGTTTCATCAGTCATTAATAAGGGAACCAGCAGGGTGGTAAAGCAGGTTCAGAGCTCACTTGAGAACACAAATTTACATAGTTATTCAGGAAAACATGCTACAACAAATTACCTTGTTAGAGACAAAACTGGTCAAAGTTTATAGGTCAATAAAACCATAACTTTTGGAGTTAGAAATCATTTTTATCTCTACTGGACAAAAATCCACAAGTTAACATGTATTGTGGTCCTAATCAATAGTAAAGAACAAGTCAAACAAAGATAAATCCCTTAAAGAAATAATTAATCCCCCAGATAATTAAATAATCTTTTAGAGAATTAAATTAAGTATTGGAGGGGCCTGTTAAACAGTGTTTCAATATGACCTTGAGAGAGTCTTAGTCATCATTCTGCCTTATTGCTAAATTTCAAGCAACTTTTCTTAACAAAGGGACATGCTGTCTTCTATTTTTCCTAAACCACAAAACCACCTGGCTTTCTCCAGTTTCACAGTTTTGATAGATGTAAAAGTAAAATAAATAATTACTTTCCTTTTAATTCTTCTATCAAATTACAACAACAACAACAAATAGGTATAGATCTCACTGTTTTGCCATCCATGGTGAATGAAGAGATGGTAACTGAAGCCATCCCTTAGTTTTTGAGGAGGGTATTGTGCCGGAATGAAGGAAATAGGAATTGGAAGCCCAGCTTGTCCTTAATGCAGAAACTGGTTTGTGGGAATGTGGGCCCAGTGAGGCTGGGTACCCTGGTTTTCCAAGCAGGCCCAGAAATCCAAACTTTTTATGTTAAATTTCTTGATTTTTTAAATATTGGGAAATTAGTTGGAAAAGTTAAAAACACCCATCACTGGGCTAACTGGTGATGGGTGATGGGTATTAAGGAGGGTACATATTGCATGGAGCACTGGGTGTTACATGCAAACAATTAATCAAAGAACATGACACCAAAAACTAATTATGTACTTTCTGGTGACTAACATAACATAATGGAAAGAAAGAAAGGAAGAAAGAAAGAAAGAAAGAAAAAGAAAGAGAAAGAAGGAAAGAAAAGGAAAATTAAAAACATGCCATGGGTCAAAAATTGCAGGCTACCTCTGCTCAGGGATCTTCCATCTTAGAATTTCTTAAGTAGAACAAACTATAGTATTGAAATTTTAGTTCATTTGATACCTTTGCACCTGCATTGTGATAGAAACCCAGTGAATATAGCCTATATAAATTTGGATCTTTCTTCTGGATGTTACTGCAATTTGTCTCCTAGAGGATACCTCTTTCTTTCCTTCCTAACTCCTTTGAGTTATTGTCCCTTCACTTTGCAACTTCCCTTTTTTCTGTAAGAGTTACTGGAGTGGTACCAACAGAACTGCCCCCTATCTCCTTGCACTGGACATCCAAATGGACCCTGGGTCTTTAATATAATATATGCTTAATATTCCCCAAACCACCTACTCTCTTGCTATCTCTACCTACTTTAGTTCAGGCCCTTCTCATTTTGTACTAATTATAACAGTCAAGAACCCTGTGGACAAAAGTAACAGAAAACCCAATGCAAAACAATTTAGGCAAAAAAAAAAAAAAAAAAAAAGAAAGAAAGAAAGAAAGAAAGAAAGAAAGAAAGAAAGAAAGAAAAAAGATTTCTTATCTCATTTACAAAAATTTTTATACATTTTGACAGTTCTGGGATTACATTATTATAGTTCATAATGTAATGAAACACAGTACAACGTTTTTCAATGTTCTCCTCAAGCTTCACCCTCAGGATGCCCCAGTGTATATAGGAGATTCAGCCCTCAGCAGAAAGAATAGCATCCATTAGCAGAACAAGGCCCTCCTCAGGACCCATTTTAAGCCCCTGGCTTGATATCCTTTTACATCTTATTGGCCAGAATTGTATAATACATCCCTGTCTAAAACAATTACTGAAAAGGAATTGAATTGCATCAATCAGTTTAAGCCACTTACAGTTTACCTTTCATCTGGGACCCACCTCCTCAGAGGCTCGTGTAGGATTGCTACATGAACCAAATCACAAGGACAATAATGATAGTTAAACTTGAGCATGCCAGATGTTCTTGTAAGCATTTGCTTGTATTACCTCATTCAATCCTCACAACAAGCATTATTTGGTAGGTAGAATTATCTCCATTTTTCAGAAGTGAAAACTAATGCTTAGAATGTTTAAGGGTTTGAACACATTTACATAGCTATCAGGATTTATACCCAAGCTGACTGATCCAGAGTTTTGCTCTTTATCCCCATACAGCCCACCTAATATGGGTTTTATTAGCAGCGAAAAGAGGATCTGTGGAAGAGTGTTACTGGATTGGGGGCCAACAATAGCTGCTGTATTTCTACCTCAGTGACATTCTAATAATGTTTCTGATTTCCAATATTGTTTCTCTTCTCACCTCCTTCTCAAATCAGCTTCCATAGTTCTACCAGAGTAAAGCACAAATTTTGTCATGTTATTCCTCTGATGATACATCTCTCAGAATTTCGCTATTGCCTTTAGGAGAAATTTCAACTTCTTTATGAGAGCACATATGGCCCCAGACCATCTTACACTCTAGTTCAGATAAATTTCTCTCCTTGAACGCTGTCTTTAATTTAGACTAGTTAATTACAGTTTTGAGATTATAGTGTATTCTGTCACATCCCCTCTACTTTGTCTATATCCCACATCTCCCCCTCCTTCTCTCCCCCCCCCTTCTTTTGGCCAGGAATATACCCTGGACTCTTCTTTTCCAAATTAATATGTCACATCCTTAGGTTTTCTTCGCTGACATCATTTCCATTCTTAGTTTGATGAGCCTTATTTTTGCTCCCATAGCACTCCATGTATTATGACCTATTTTGTCTTCCCATTTTGTACTTCCCATTACACCGCCTACTCTTGCAAGGTAGGGTAAGGTCCTTGAGAGTAGTTATCATGCCTTGTGCATCTTTATATCCACAGGGCACCTTGGTGTAAACATTTAGTACATTCTCTTGTTTTTGTTTGTTTGTTTTGTTTTTTTTACAAGTTTGTATTTAAATTCTAGTTAGTTAACACGTAGTACAATATTAGTTTCAGGTGTAGAATTTATTGCTTCAATATTTCCACACAATGCCTGGTGTTCATAACAAGTGCCCTCCTTAATGCCCATCACCTATTTAACCTCTCCCCCACTCATCTCCTCTCCAGTAACCATCAATTTGTTCTCTACAATTAAGAATTTGTTTCTTGGTTTTCCTCTCTTTTTTTCCCCTTCCATGTTCTTTTGTTTCTTAAATTCCATATATGAGGGGAATCATATGGTTTTAGTCTTTTTCTGACTTATTTCACTTAGCATAACACTCTCTAACTCTAACCATGTCATTGTAAAAAACAAGATTTCATTCTTTTTTATGTCAGTTGGTGGACATTTGGGCTCTTTCTATAATTTGGCTATTGTTCATAATGTTGCTATAAACATCAAGGTGCATGTATCCATTTGAATCAATATTTTTGTATCTTTTGGGTAAATACCTAGTGCAAATGCTAGATTATAGGGTAGTTCTATTTTTAACTTTTTTAGAAGAAGAAGAGAAAGAGGACAGAACTTTTATTTAGCTGAAAACTTTCCTAATCTGGGGAAGGAAACAGACATCTAGATCAAGGAGAGAGCTCTCATCAATATCAACATTTAATACTTTTTCACTGAACAGATGCAGAGACCTGCCCTCAAGGAGCTCAGAATTTAATGAGGTAAGGTAGAAATTTGAATTAGGTATTTATATAGTAAGGGAAATGTTAAAATAGATGATTTGTTTCATTTTATTTATTTATTAATTTTTTTCAGTGTTCCAAGATTCATTGTTAATGCACCATACCCAGTGCTCCATGCCATATGTGCCATCCTTAATACCCACCACTAGGTTAATCCATCCCCAAATCCCCTTCTCCTCCAAAACCCTCAATTTGTTTCTGAGAGTTCCAGGGTCTCTCATGGTTTGTCTCCCACTCCAATTTACCCTAACTGACTTTTCCTTTCCTTCTTTTAATGTCCTCCATGTTATTCCTTATGTACCACAAGTAAGTAAAAGCATATGATAATTGACTCTCTCTGCTTGACTTATTTCATTTAGCATACTGTCCTCCAGTCCTGTCCATGTTAATACAAAAGTTGGGTATTCATCCTTTCTGATGGAGGCACAATATTCCATTGTATATAAAGAGCATATCTTCTTTATCCATTTGCCTGTTGAAGGGCATCTTGGCTCTTTCCACATTTTGGTGATTGTGGCCGTTGCTGCTATGAACATTGAGGTACATATGATCCTTCATTTTACTACATCTGTATCCTTGGGTTAAATACCCAGTAGTGCAATTGCAGGGTCACAGGGTAGCTCTATTTTTAATTTTTTAAGGAATCTCCACACTGTTTTCCAAAGTGGCTGCACCAACTTGCATTTCCACCAACAGTGTAAGAGGGTTCCCCTTTCTCCACATCCTCTCCAGCACTTGTTTCCTGTCAGACACATGAAAAAATGTTCATCATAATTAGGCATCAGGGAAATTAAAATCAAAACCTCATTGAGATACCACCTTACACCAGTTAGAATGAACAAAATTAAGAGACCATTTGTTTTATTTATTTATTTATTTATTTACTTTTTTTAAAGATTTTATTTATTTATTTGACAGACAGAGATCATAGGCAGGCAGAGAGGCAGGCAGAGAGAGAGGAGGAAGCAGGCTCCTTGCTGAGCAGAGAGCCCAATGCGGGGCTCGATCCCAGGACCCTGAGATCATGACCTGAGCCGAAGGCAGTGGCTTAACCCACTGAGCCACCCAGGCGCCCCGAGACCATTTGTTTTAAAACAGAACTGCATTACAGCTAAATTACATAATTTAACTCAGCTCTTATAATTCATGTCCATTTCTTTGATGAGTTGTTACACACATTTTGTGAAATGTAAGGGCTCTACATGAAATGGGAGAACAGATAGTTACATTTTTTCATTATTTTATGCAGTGACACTCATTTATCTAGGTGCTTGAGACATGGAAATTAGAGAAGTAAAACGATGGGGCACCTGGGTAGCTTAGTCAATTGAGCTTCCATCTCTATATCTTGGCTCAGCTCTCTACCTCAGGGTCATGAGTTCAAGGTCCATGTCATGACTTTAAAGCCCATGCCCAGCATGGAGCCTACTTAAATAATAATAATAATAATAATTTTAAAAAGAAGTAAAACAAAACAAAAACCATAAATGCTGACATTGTTCTTGCAATTCCTGTCTAGGAGGAAAAGAAAAACAAGCAAATAAGTAGTAGAAGTAGGATGTGATCCACTCTGTCAGCAACATAAATCCTGGGTGGTACAGGAGCCTAAGGAAGGGTATCTAACCAACTGGGGCATGAGGAAAGGCTGTGATACTTACTGGAGAAGTCAAGCTTAAAGATCAAGTGTGTCTGTAAGTTCACTGTCAAGAAGCACATTCTGGTTGGACAATGAGGGTATGTATCAGCCTGCCTCCTTGTACGTCACCATTTATATCTCCTGTGTCCCTATTGTTGACCTTATCCCTCTGCTAAACAACTCAGCTTTAGTTTTTAACTATTGTCACCTCAAGAGGTCCATGGGCCATTTGGCTACTGATGACTGCTGCATTAAATAAACAATCCACACAGATTTCACACTGAGTGGTTTTCTGGTTGTGGCCCCTCAAGTTTCATTGTCTGAGGACACTTCAGAAAGTGTTGAGACATACTTGAACCTTGATCCCTGCAATGAGTATACACGAGTTCCATGACATTTGGGGTCCAAAACACACTGGAGTGATCATGCTAACCACTGACAACATAGATAGAATTTACACTCTTGAGCTACAGCAGACAGACTCCAATTATGAGTGTTGGAACCTGGTCCGGAAGAAAATCCTTGGGCCAAATGAGTAGTTGGACAAAGTTGACCTATGCCTTTTTAATGCCTGGTTTTGAGTCCTCACTGGGCTTATGACATCATTTATTCTCCACTGAGGGCAGGATGAGTGTCTACCTTTCACTGTCTCTCAGTTGTCTGCGATTTTGATATGAAAAGGATGGTGATGATGTGACACCTTTTTGATACTTTAGAATATTGTTTCTATACCTAAAAATAACTATTAAAAATTTAGCTTTAGTTTAAACAATTGATATTCAGTAGCTCACAGTTAAATAGACTTTAAAAACAGAATTTTTAATGTTTTTAAGTTTAAATTAAAATCTTATTCCATGTCTAAGCCTAAAAGATTTTAATAATCATAGTTAAAGGAACTTTGTATAAAAATTGGCTCCACTTACAAACCTTGTTAAGCACCTTTAAATGTTTCAATATACATTTATGAATCTTATCAGTCTAATGTCCTTTTTAACTATAGTGAAGCCTGGTAATAACACAAATTTTCATATAAAACCAGTGGTAATTGGCACCTTTTCTCAGTCTGGTCCCTCTTTCTCAAATGCTGAGGAGGAACAGGTATCACAAATAATGTGATTGATTTTATTGACTCTTTTCCCCCCTACTTCTGCCCTCAAGGGCAACGCAAAATGTTTTTTTTTTTTTTTTTTTTTTTTTTTTTGCTTTTGTTTTATTCTGTGCTTGGACATCACAACTGATTCTTTTCTTCACACCAAGTGATCACATATAATGAGGACTGTCTAGATTTTGAGTAGAAAACAAATCTTCTGGAAAATATAATCTAAAAAATGTCAGATGACTTTAGTGGTGAAAACCAGAACTTCAATTTTGAGGGTTGTGAGCTTTAGGTGTGGTCAAGTTTCAGACATGGTGTTATTTCAAAGACAAAGATATTACCTTCAAGTTGGTATCTATAATTTACTATTACTGGATATTTATAAAAAGCTTTTTTGTCTTCAACGTAAGCCCAAAGTACACATTTAGGGAATTTTGGATAGAATATTGCTTGTGGATGTAAAGCATGTAGATATAGGGGCACCTGGGTGGCTAAGTCAGATAAGGCCTACCACTCAGGTCATGGTCTCATAGTCCTGCGACTGAGAACTGCAGGGAGCCTGGGCTTTTCCCTCTCCCTCTGCTGCTCTCCCTACTTGGTGCTATTTCACTCTCTCTAGCAAATAAATAAAAGCTTAAATAAATAAAGTATATAGATATATAATAATGTGTAATATGTACATTATGTATTATGCTGTATAATACACATTATAGTATATTAAGATGTATAGATATAGATTTGATATATAATATAATGTATGATATTTGAATTATATGTTATATATGTGTATACTACATGTATAGTTATTATATATTATAGATATACTATATGTGATATTTGCATGAATGTTATGTTTATATGGGGGCACTTATATATTAAATATAAAATTATATTTTACTAGAACCACATATACATAAATTTTTGACTTTTGAAAAATATCTAAAAATCCAGAATCCAATCTGACAAACAGACAATCTGGAAAAACCTCAATCTGAAGATTTGCAAAGGCATGTTCTTGATTTACAGAAAATACCTAATTGACACTTTAGGCATAACTTTAGGCATAACTCCAACACATTTTATGTAGTAACTCCTAAGACAAATTAGAAAATACAGGTTCACAGAGGAGATGAAGAAAGGTAGGACTACTAGAAGAAGAAGACAAGACAGTAGGGAATTGTAATAAGAGACAAAACATGTTATTGGCCACGAAATTCAGTTATGTTCAATATTTGGTCAGATACACATGGCAGGTGAACTTAGTATTTCTCTGAGGAGGAAGCCATTTGAGCTTCAAGCGTTCTGCCTCAACTCTTCAAACAATTTCTGTGTATCAGACATTGACTAGGCTAGGATACAAAAACAAGTAAGACATTCCACATGGCTCTCCTGACATTGGGACCCTGTTACTTAGAAAACACATTTGACTGTGGAAGTAAAGAATCAAAATAGTAATGTCTTGAACACACGACACATTTATGTCTCTCACATAATGATCCTTGGTTATTTTAGCTCAGGCTTCTTTTTCATTGCTCTGCCATTCCCAAAATGTTGAACTTCTCTGTGTGATCTTAGACCTCTCACTGCCATGTTCCCAAGGAGGCTGCAGTACAGAAACAAGGGCTTGGTCCCTTCCTTAAAAGGGCACAAGTCATTTGTACTCATATACCACTAACCTGAACTTAGTTGCATGGGTTTACCTCTCTGCAAAGAACCATTGGAAATGCAAACTTTATCTGGGTGAAATACTCCCTTAAAATTCCACTGTTAAAGGAAAGGAAGAATGGATATGGAAGAACAACTACCAATCTCCATTACCTGGTCTGATAGAGGAAGATGGACATGTGAATAAATAGACAGACACAAATCATGATTTCCAAGTCTCCAACTCAATATACAAAGTTTATATGCTTAATTCTATCCAAGATGACCCAAGATACCAGAACCAACCAAAAATACAAGTTTATGACTCATCTAAAATTAAACCCTACTGAGATATATGTTTACATAATCCTGTGAGCCATTACATTTTCAAACTCAGGTGTACTTTGATTTAGTTCCTCTTTTATTTCTTAACTATAAGGTTGCATTAGAAAAGTCATCTATAGGGGCACCTGGGTGGCTCAGTGGGTTAAACCTCTGCCTTTGGCTCAGGTCATGATCTCGGGGTCCTGGGATCGAGCCCTGCATAGGGCTCTCTGCTCAACAGGGAACCTGCTTCCTCCCCACCCCCACCTGCCTCTCTACCTACTTGTGATCTCTGTCTGTCAAATTAAAAAAAAAGAAGTCATCTGTACTCTTCCCTTTATTTTCTATATCTTTTTCTTGTGAATGGACAGTTCTTTATTTTTAAATCCTCCTCATATTCCTGCCAAGCCCCTGTTTTGAACTATATTCTACTTTGAAAAGGTTGGGCACTTTAAAAATTGGTATAAAACATTACTATAATTATTTTTCTTAAAATTCCATAATAAAAAAGTCTACATCTGTCACTTGGGAAATGCACTTATGGATTAACTCCCTTTCTGAAATTGCTGAACCAATCATGTGTAGCAGTATAGTATTGGTAGTAGTAGCAGCTATCACCTACATGATACCTGAAAACTCTAAGTATCTTTAATAAGTTATCATCTTATGAATGTACATTTGCTTTTTAATTACATAGGGTGTAAACAATTTAAGAGAAATGAAAAATCTTTAATTTCTCTATATTCTATCCATACTTAAACAGCAATCAAACGCATGGTATGTGTAAAGACACAAGCTAGATATTGGGGATGCCTAGGTGGTTGGAAAATACAAACATACACACATTTTTTAGAATAGACAACTACTAGATGAAAAGTAAATAGGTATTGATTAGTCGATAGATTTTTCTGGCATGGTACCTAGTTAGGATGAGAGGAAATAAAATTAGGCCATTGGTCTCTGCAATTTCCAACAACCTGTGGATAAATATTCATCTCTTGGGAAATCATTCTGCTCTAAAATAGGGCTGGTCTGGCAAAACTTCTGTGGTATTCAGTGAAGTGTTCCTATGCCTAATTTCTTCCTGTTACTCATAATCACCCACTGCTTAAATACTCTGGGTGCTTATCCTCTTCAACATGATTCTAAATATCTAGATGATCATCCCCCACACTTTATTTTCATTTGGCCAAGCTCCCACTATATAATTATTTTAATCAAGAGCACCATCTCCTTTAACCATGATAGCAAATGATGCCATTTCCAGAGTAGGGTGGAAATTAAAATGGTTAGAATCCAATTTGATTTGCTGTGTGATGGTGATTCAAAGGGGCTGGAGGACAGGAGTGTATGCTGTGTTTGCCACAGTGAAGTTCAGAGGCTGCGTGCTACCAGATTGGCACAGTTTCTACCTATGAAAACTTTCTATTTCACAATAGAATTGTGGAATTTGTATTATTGAAACATTTATTGAGTGTCTGAGTAGTGTTGAATATTGTATGTTAGCGTGTAGAATAAAAGCTCCTGCCTAAAGACACTCAATAATTGGTTTAAATGGATAACACAGACAATTGTAAAATAAGTTATTGATTTGACATACTGTTCCCCAAACTAGGGTGTGCATAAGAATCACCTAGGGAGCTGCTAAAATGTTGATTTCTAGGCCTTATCCCTATAAATTCAGATTTAGTCAATGCAACGGAAGGCCCTGGAATCTGCAATTTAAATAATTGAAAGACACTATGCATAATTCTGTTGCAGCTCGGATATAGATTCCAAACTTGACAGAATATTGGGAGATCTGACATCAACAATATAAGCCGTGCTGGTTTAAGTGGGCTGTGAAATGTAAGGGAATGAGGATGGAATTTTCGTAGGTCAGTCTCACCTTCAAGAGGTATTTGGTTTGTTCCTCCTGAAATTCACGTTTGTTTGACTGCTGGATACAAATACAAATATGTTCATACAAGGCTTTGCAGAAGTAAATGTGGATGAATTGTTCCACAGTAAACATTAGATGCTCCTTATTGCTGGGGATACGCAAAGCTCCAAATTGCTTGTCCTCTCTCAAAGGCAGACTTGAAATGTGAACACATGGACGTGAGTGCTCTAATCATGTGGTGACATTGGATCTATCTCAGCCATTGTTTCAAGCCTTTGTACTAAATAAATTAAAAGATGAACAGATGCAAAGAGGACAACAGTTTGATTGGTCATACCTAAATGCCCAAATTTCCAGTCCCACCTCATTCTGACTAAATGCAATTGAACATGAATCCTTTAAAACAGAAACATTAAAAAAAAAAGACATAGACAAAGTATTATTATTTATCAAGCCCCCCGCCCCCACCCCATGCCTAAGAAAATGATCTTATTCAGGTTTGGTAATAAGGAAAGATGACTTTTTCTAGTTTTATTTTATAAGCCCACCCTTCCATCTAAAGTTTTTTTTTTTTTTTTTTTAATTTAAAAAGATTTTATTTATTTGTTTGACACAAAGAGAAAGAGAGATAGAGAGAGAGCTCACACAAGCAGATGGAGCAGCAGGCAGAGAGGCAGGCAGAGGGAGAGGGTGAAGCAGGATCCCTGGTGGGCAGAGAGCCCAACATGGGACTCCATCTCAGGACTCTGGGATCATGACCTGGGCTGAAGGCAGATGTTTAACTTACTGGGTTACCCAGGTGCTCCCACCCTTCCATCTAGAAAAAAAAAAAAAAAAGGTGTAAAAATCAGTCCAACAAACTCTTCATTTTTCAGTAGAAGTTAACATCAGTGAACTTCCCTGACCTTTGTTTTTCCTGTGTTCTTTTTTTCTTTTTTGGCACTTTCCAACCAAGCCATAATGTGTCAGGGTATAAAAAACTATGGAAGGGAGAAAAGAAAAGAGCCTAAACTGTCCATTTACTGAAACACAAACAAACAAAACCCTAATTATTGCTTGCTGTTGCTGAGACAGTGTTGGTGATTATGCATGCTGGATATAATCCCGTTGGATGTGATGAGTTTTCATATTTTGTTTCCTTCAGGATCAAATATATACATTTGCTAGATCCTGGAAACATTACGGAAGTGGTTTGAGGTCAATGACTTTAAGGAATGGCATGGACTCATTAAAGGGCAAGCCAGTGATTTTATTGAACAAAGTAATTGTGTGCCCCTTAAGAGAAGAGACAGAGTCCTGCCATGGGTAGGAGAATAGGTGGACTCTGATAACCTCCCTGAGTCTCAGTCTTTCCAGCTATCAAATGGGTCTAATAAAACTCCCTTTATAAAATATTAAAAGGACATATCTAAATTACCTCTTATAATTACTAACAAACAATACATGTGTAAGACATATTTAATTCCTTACTTTCTCCTATGAGGAGAATGCACCTTAGGGGATGCAAAGGTTTCCAATACTGTGCTCGACACAAATGTTTTATGAATTAATGAAATAAAGATCCTGTCTTGGGAGATTATAATCTATAAGTAAATATGAGGGACAGGCATAAACACTAGCCTGACCAAGTAGTAAGCTTATTATGGAATTGGAAATTGAGGAGATATCATTTGTTCTGATATCTGGTTATTAAAAGATATTTTTATTTTTATTTTATTTTATTTTTTTAAAGATTTTATTTATTTATTTGTTAGAGAGATAGAGAGAGAGAGAGAGCATGAGCACAGGCAGACAGAGTGGTAGGCAGAGGCAGAGGGAGAAGCAGGCTCCCCGCTGAGCAAGGAGCCCGATGTGGGACTCGATCCCAGGACGCTGGGATCATGACCTGAGCCGAAGGCAGTTGCTTAACCAACTGAGCCACCCAGGCGTCCCTAAAAGATATTTTTAAATGACATTTTGTTTTAATTTCCTTTTTGAATTACAATTTCATAATAGAAATTTAGGAAACTTTTTCCATAAGGTGATTTTCAATGGCTGCATAATAGTTCCTCATGTGATTGTGTGGCAATTTATTTAATTATTCCTCTATTGAAGGGATTTAGATTATATCCCAGAATTATAAATTCTGAATAATACCACTATGAACAATTTATTAAGAAATATTTAAAAGGTTTTTAGAAGTAGAGTTGTAAGACTTAAAAAAAAAAAGAAAGAAAAAAAGATGGCCAGTGTTCCTCTAGAAAATTTGTCTGATGTTTAAGACAGTGAATGGCAAGATTTTCATATGAAAAAAAAAAAGAAAAATGAGGTTGGTCTTTGATGCCCTAGTTCCAGTGGTCAGGATTTTAGTGGTCAGGAGGACTCTTTGTAGTTCTTTGCCTGAAACATGATTTCTTTGGGGCAAGTCCTAGAAAAAAGAAGGGGATAGTGAATTCTTAGGTGACTGAGATTTTCTCAGGGATGAATTCAGGATTAGGAGTACCCAGCCAATGGGAATGAGATGGGAGTAAGGCTCTTAGCTCAAAGACAGTTCTGAATTATTTGTGAATCCAATGCTGCCTACATCCCCTGATCCCAAGGTATCTGGGTTCTCATGTTGACCCCATATATACAGACCAGTCCCCAAGGTTGTGCTTCCATCCCTTCATCTGTGAGAAGAGAGTGTAAGCTGCCTGGATGTCTTGTGTTGACTAATTTATTGGTTGTTTTCAGAGTTTGTATCTGAAGCATTTTAACTGCTAAATATTGTCACTAAAGCTGTTGAAAAACCCAGTGGTTTCCTCCTTTGAATATTTTCTGAAAACATATGTTCCCATTTCCCCCATCGAAGCTGAATTCAGTCACATCTGGTTGTTTCTCCCAATCTCTGTTCTGTTCTGATGAGTTTTGAGTGTACAACTGATGAAACCAGAAATAACTTAGCAGCTGATGGTATTTCAGGAAACAACTTTATTTTTTTTTTCAATCCCCAATTTTTAAGTGACTCAGAAAATGAAAAATTATTTAATTATTTTTAATTTTCAGGTAACTCTACTACTTTTAGAACTAGTTTTAGTAGAAACCAGATCATGGGACATGGAGAGAGAAAAGGTAGAGCCAGGAATTTCACTGTCCCTGAACAAGCCTTGCTGGGAGCCTTACAGTTACAAAACACAACTATATACAGAAATTAAAATATAAAGTTTAAATCAGTTTGCTGTAGCAAAATGTTCAATGTATGTTTTCCCCAAAAGACAAAATATATAATTTTTGTGCCTATATCGCTTTAGGTATAAAAATAGAATGCTAAATTTCTTTGAAGCCTAATGATAAATTTATAGTTCACTAGATCATATTGAGAATACAGTTTTTGAACCCTTATTATTTTGTTCTTCTTTGATATATTTTAAGGTAGTGAATGTTTTCTTTGCTATCAACCTAAATAATACTATTTCACAGACTGTGGAACATTTGTCTGTCTAGCTCCCATTTTTTTGCAACATTCATATACCTCCTAGGGTGGGAAGATGGCAAATCCTGTTAAACACATAGAAGAAAAGAATATATTCCAATACTCACCTTTGCCTCTGCCCAGCTCTCTCTCCATATCAGGTGGTAGACAGAGGTCAGTACTCAAAATTGCCAGACAGATTTTCACTTTGTTTATCTATAAGAGTCAGAGGAAAGGTGCTGGAAACAGACAAACCAAACAAAAGATAAAGCAGAATTCCCAGAAGATATCAAAAATAGTACCTTTTGAAAACAAACTGGAGGGATGCCTGGGTGGCTCCGCTGATTAAGTGTGTGCCTTCACCTCAGTTCATAATCCTGGGGTCCTGGGATGGAGTCCCACGTTGGGTCCCTGCTCCATGGGGAACCTGCTTCTAACTCTGCCTCCAACTCCCTCTGCTTGTGCTCTCTCCCTTTCTGACAAATAAATAAATAAAATCTTAATAAAAAAAAAAAACTGAGGGGCGCCTGGGTGGCTCAGTGGGTTAGGCCGCTGCCTTCGGCTCAGGTCATGATCCCAGGTCCTGGGTTCAAGCCCCGAATCGGGCTTTCTGCTCAGCAGGGAGCCTGCTTCCTCCTCTCTCTCTCTGCCTGCCTCTCTGCCTACTTGTGATTTCTCTCTGTCAAATAAATAAATAAAATGTTTTAAAAAAAAAAACTGAAAAACTAAATTTGTTTTACCCTATTTCCTTTCATGAATGCCACCACCTCCCTTAATACTTAAGGGACATTAGACTTACCTTCAATGTGTTAGGAATTTTAAAATTGAAAACTCTGAAATCAGGGCAAAATCCCAAATGGCACTGATTTCACTTGCTAGGGCTGTTATGTTGAAATACCACAAATTCTGTGGCTTAAAAACAGAAATCTATTCTCTTACCATTCTTAAAACTTGAAGCCCAAGATTAAGGTGTAGGCAGGGTTGGTTTCTTATTCAGAGGCCTCTCCTCTTGACTTGCAGATACCCAAATTCTTGCTATGTCCTCACATGGTCTTTCCACTGTCCACATGCTTCCAATTGGGTCTTTTCTGAAAAAGAGACTTTATAAGGGCACTGGCCATATTAAATTAGTGCCTCACACTAACAGCCTCATTTTAACTTAACCACCTCCTTAAAAACCTTCAGGTACTTGCAGTTGGCACTTCAACATATGGATTTGTGTATGGTAGAGAATAATTCAGCCTATAACAGGTATAAAGAGCTAAAAATAATTTCACATCATTAGTCAGTTACCAATCTTTTCTGAGAGCCTCAGAAATCACCTCAAATCACTCAGATGTTAATGTGTGATGTTTGAACATGTAGTTGAAGGGTCCAACTTTCCCCTTCTTTCCCTTCCCCAGCTGAAGTGCACAGTGTAGATGGTGGCTTCTTTGTCTCCTCTGTTCTCTAAAGCATTTGACCCTGATTCAAAGCAGCATAACATATCCCAGACCCTTGTCAGAGAGTCTGTTCTCAAAGTGTCTTCTATCAATCACTTACGCATATCCCAGTATTGGGAGAGGAGAGGGTCATGGGAAAGCCATGTACTCAATCTGCTCCTTAATTTCACTCTTTAGATCAAGCCTGTAATTTGAAGGCTAATCCTTAACTGTAATGCATTGCTTTATCAACAATAGCCCCTTTGCTTTTCCCCTCTTCCTAAAGGACCTCCAAGAAATTCCTCCAAGCAAAATTCAAAGTGTGTCTTTTGTGGTAGGCATGCTACTGAAGACATTTTTCCAGTAGATTTCTTTGTGACCTCCTATAGAGGAGCTCATATGAAAACTTACTTTCCAAACTCAGTGTTTAAAAAAAAAAAAAGTCCTTTACGTCTCTTGAGAATTGGTAAGCTTTCTTCTTTTTGTAAGAAATGTGTAGCTGATGGTATCTTTCCTGTCTCTTTTACTGACAAAATAGAATTTTACCAACTAATTTATTTCTAGAATTTCATTTTCTGCTTTTACTAGGACAACCCTAATCTATATTTTATCATGCATGTAGTGGTCGCTTCCTTTCTTATTTTATTTTATTTTTTTTAAAGATTTTATTTATTTATTTGACAGAGACCACAAGTATGCAGAGAGGCAGGCAGAGAGAGAGGAGGAAGCAGGCTTCCCGCTGAGCAGAGAGCCCGATGCGGGGCTTGATCCCAGGACCCCGAGATCATGACCCGAGCGGAAGGCAGAGGCTTAACCCACTGAGCCACCCAGGCGCCCCCCTTTCTTATTTTTTTAAGATTTTATTTATTTATTTGACAGAAAGAGACAGTCAGAGAGGGAACACAAGCAAGGAGAGTTGGAGAGGGTGAAGAAGGCCCCTCACTCAGCAGGGAGCCTTATGCAGAGCTGGATCCCAGGACCCAGGGATCATGACCTGAGCCAAAGGCATATGCTTAATGACTGAGTCACCCAGGTGCCCCAGTCATTTTCTTTTTGAAAGCCACTTGAAACCAAAGAATTGAACAGAGACAAAAAAATATTGTTCTTTTTCTCAAAGAACTTAAAATATCTTTAAAATACAGAAAATTTTACAAATATAGTTTTAAAATAAAAGTTCTAAATGACTGTAGCCATCTATAGCGGGAGTTGATAAAAGAAAGCTTCATGGAAGAAGTAACATCTGTGTAAAAGTAAGGCATGATGGGGAGGCACCTGGGTGGCTCAGTTGGTTAAGTGTTTGTCTTTGGCTCAGGATCCTGAGATCAAGACCAGAGTCCAGAGCTGGGCTTCCTGCCCAGTGGGGAGTCTGTTTCTCCCTCTGCCCCTTCCCCAGCTTGAGAACACTCTCTCTTCCTTCATCTCTCTCTCTCTCAAATACATAATATCTTAAAAAAATATGGTACGGGGATATTGGCTTAAAAACTTTAAGACAATTATAAGTCTTTTGAATCTTCTGAGTGATCTTTTTTGGAAATCTGGTAACTCCACAAAAAGAGAACTGATTTGTCTTTGTAACCCAATATTTAAACCAAACTGAATGGTAATTCATAATTTAACATGTAAACTAAGATATTTTCTATTGCCCTCTGTTAAATTTCAAATAGGCATTCTTAGACTGCTGGATAAGCCTTCTTACCTCTTTGGTATACAAGAGGGATTGTTTCAGGCTCCTGGACATAATCAGCAATGTTGTCTAATGAAATCACAGTTTAGAAACTACCAGTCATGACCTACGAGGACTCACTTGCCAAGTCACCTAGCATCACTTCTTCCCTGCTTTCTTGGTTGAAGCTCACAAGTCTATAGGGATTTATTTATTTATTTATTTATTTATTTATTTTTATTTATTTGTCAGAGAGAGAGAGGGAGAGAGAGCAAGCACAGGCAGACAGAATGGCAGGCAGAGGCAGAGGGAGAAGCAGGCTCCCTGATGAGCAAGGAGCCCGATGTGGGACTCAATCCCAGGACGCTGGGATCATGACCTGAGCTGAAGGCAGCTGCTTAACCAGCTGAGCCACCCAGGCGTCCCTCTATAGGGATTTAAAGTAAGAGGAGTGTCAGAGAAATTTTCAGACCCTCTTTTGAAATCACCTCATGTACACCCATTTCTTACCTGAAAACACTTGTCTTCAAATATTTCTTTATAAAATACTTGTATTGAACATCTAATTTAAGCTAGACAGTGGTAATTGTTCATAAGAAAACTGTTCAAATCCTGATGAATTTTCTGGATTGTTTTCTGTTTAGATATTATTATTATTTTTTTTTTTAAATTTTTTTATTTTTTTCAGCATAACGGTATTCATTATTTTTGCACCACACCCAGTGCTCCATGCAATCCGTGCCCTCTACAATACCCACCACCTGGTGCCCCCAACCTCCCACCCCCCACCCCTTCAAAATTCTCAGATCGTTTTTCAGAGTCCATAGTCTCTCATGGTTCACCTCCCCTTCCAATTTCCCTCAACTCCCTTCTCCTCTCCATCTCCCCTTGTCCTCCATGCTATTTGTTATGCTCCACAAATAAGTGAAACCATATGATAATTGACTCTCTCTGCTTGACTTATTTCACTCAGCATAATCTCTTCCAGTCCCGTCCATGTTGCTACAAAACTTGGGGATTCATCCTTTCTTTCTTTCTTTCTTTCTTTTTTTTTTTTTTACAGCTTTATAAACATATATTTTTATCCCCAGGGGTACAGGTCTGCGAATCGCCAGGTTTACACACTTCACAACACTCACCATAGCACATACCCTCCCCAATTTCCATAACCGCACCCCCTCTCCCAACCCCCTCCCCCCATCAACCCTCAGTTTGTTTTGTGAGATTAAGAGTCACTTATGGTTTGTCTCCCTCCCAATCCCATCTTGTTTCATTTACTCTTCTCCTACCCCCTCAACCCCCCATGTTGCATCTCCTCTCCCTCATATCAGGGAGATCATATGATAGTTGTCTTTCTCCGATTGACTGATTTCGCTAAGCATGATACCCTCTAGTTCCATCCACGTCGTCGCAAATGGCAAGATTTCATTTCTTTTGATGGCTGCGTAGTATTCCATTGTGTATATATACCACATCTTCTTTATCCATTCGTCTGTAGATGGACATCTAGGTTCTTTCCATAGTTTGGCTATTGTAGACATTGCTGCTATAAACATTCGGGTACATGTGCCCCTTCGGATCACTATGTTTATATCTTTAGGGTAAATACCCAGCAGTGCAATTGCAGGGTCATAGGGTAGTTCTATTTTCAACATTTTGAGGAACCTCCATGCTGTTTTGCAGAGTGGTTGCACCAGCTTGCATTCCCACCAACAGTGTAGGAGGGTTCCCCTTTCTCCGCATCCTCGCCAGCATCTGTCATTTCCTGACTTGTTAATTTTAGCCATTCTGACTGGTGTGAGGTGATATCTCATGGTGGTTTTGATTTGTATTTCCCTGATGCCGAGTGATATGGAGCACTTTTTCATGTGTCTGTTGGCCATCTGGATGTCTTCTTTGCAGAAATGTCTGTTCATGTCCTCTGCCCATTTCTTGATTGGATTATTTGTTCTTTGGGTGTTGAGTTTGGTAAGTTCTTTATAGATTTTGGACACTAGCCCTCTATCTGATATGTCATTTGCAAATATCTTCTCCCATTCTGTCAGTTGTCTTTTGGTTTTGTTAACTATTTCCTTAGCTGTGCAAAAGCTTTTGATCTTGATAAAATCCCAATAGTTCATTTTTGCCCTTGCTTCCCTTGCTTTTGGTGATGTTCCTAGGAAGATGTTGCTGCGGCTGACGTCGAAGAGGTTGCTGCCTGTGTTCTCCTCGAGGATTTTGATGGATTCCTTTCTCACATTGAGATCCTTCATCCATTTTGAGTCTATTTTCGTGTGTGGTGTAAGGAAATGATCCAATTTCATTTTTCTGCATGTGGCTGTCCAATTTTCCCAACACCATTTATTGAAGAGGCTGTCTTTGTTCCATTGGACATTCTTTCCTGCTTTGTCGAAGATGAGTTGACCATAGAGTTGAGGGTCCATTTCTGTGCTCTCTATTCTGTTCCATTGATCTATGTGTCTGTTTTTGTGCCAGTACCATGCTGTCTTGATGATGACAGCTTTGTAATAGAGCTTGAAGTCCGGAATTGTGATGCCACCTACTTTGGCTTTCTTTTTCAATATTCCTTTGGCTATTCGAGGTCTTTTCTGGTTCCATATAAATTTTAGGATTATTTGTTCCATTTCTTTGAAAAAAATGGATGGTACTTTGATAGGAATTGCATTAAATGTGTAGATTGCTTTAGGTAGCATAGACATTTTCACAATATTTATTCTTCCAATCCAGGAGCATGGAACATTTTTCCATTTCTTTGTGTCTTCCTCAATTTCTTTCATGAGTACTTTATAGTTTTCTGAGTATAGATTCTTAGTCTCTTTGGTTAGGTTTATTCCTAGGTATCTTATAGTTTTGGGTGCAATTGTAAATGGGATGGACTCCTTAATTTCTCTTTCTTCTGTCTTGTTGTTGGTGTAGAGAAATGCAACTGATTTCTGTGCATTGATTTTATATCCTGACACTTTACTGAATTCCTGTACAAGTTCTAGCAGTTTTGGAGTGGAGTCTTTTGGGTTTTCCACATATAGTATCATATCATCTGCGAAGAGTGATAGTTTGACTTCTTCTTTGCCGATTTGGATGCCTTTAATATCCTTTTGTTGTCTGATTGCTGAGGCTAGGACTTCTAGTACTATGTTGAATAGCAGTGGTGATAACGGACATCCCTGCCGTGTTCCTGACCTTAGCGGAAAAGCTTTCAGTTTTTCTCCATTGAGAATGATATTTGCGGTGGGTTTTTCATAGATGGCTTTGATAATATTGAGGTATGTGCCGTCTATCCCTACACTTTGAAGAGTTTTGATCAGGAAGGGATGCTGTACTTTGTCAAATGCTTTTTCAGCATCTATGGAGAGTATCATATGGTTCTTGTTCTTTCTTTTATTAATGTGTTGTATCACATTGATTGATTTGCGGATGTTGAACCAGCCTTGCAGCCCTGGAATAAATCCCACTTGGTCGTGGTGAATAATCCTTTTAACGTACTGTTGAATCCTATTGGCTAGTATTTTGGCGAGAATTTTTGCATCTGTGTTCATCAAGGATATTGGTCTGTAGTTCTCTTTTTTGTTGGGATCCTTGTCTGGTTTTGGGATCAAGGTGATGCTGGCCTCATAAAATGAGTTTGGAAGTTTTCCTTCTATTGCTATTTTTTGGAACAGTTTCAGGAGAATAGAATTAGTTCTTCTTTAAATGTTTGGTAGAATTCCCCCGGGAAGCCGTCTGGCCCTGGGCTTTTGTTTGTTTGGAGATTTTTGATGACTGTTTCAATCTCCTTACTGGTTATGGGTCTGTTCAGGCTTTCTATTTCTTCCTGGTTCAGTTGTGGTAGTTTATATGTCTCTAGGAATGCATCCATTTCTTCCAGATTGTCAAATTTGTTGCCGTAGAGTTGCTCATAGTATGTTCTTATAATTGTCTGTATTTCTTTGGTGTTCGTTGTGATCTCTCCTCTTTCATTCATGATTTTATTTATTTGGGTCCTCTCTCTTTTCTTTTTGATAAGTCTGGCCAGGGGTTTATCAATCTTATTAATTCTTTCAAAGAACCAGCTCCTAGTTTCATTGATTTGTTCTATTGTTTTTTTGGTTTCTATTTCATTGATTTCTGCTCTGATCTTTATGATTTCTCTTCTCCTGCTGGGTTTAGGGTTTCTTTCTTGTTCTTTCTCCAGCTCCTTTAGGTGTAGGGTTAGGTTGTGTACCTGAGACCTTTCTTGTTTCTTGAGAAAGGCTTGTACTGCTATATATTTTCCTCTCAGGACTGCCTTTGTTGTGTCCCACAGATTCTGAACTGTTGTGTTTTCATTATCATTTGTTTCCATAAATTTTTTCAATTCTTCTTTGATTTCCTGGTTGACCCATTCATTCTTTAGAAGGATGCTGTTTAGTCTCCATGTATTTGGGTTCTTTCCAAATTTCCTCTTGTTATTGAGTTCTAGCTTTAGAGCATTGTGGTCTGAAAATATGCAGGGAATGATCCCAATCTTTTGATACAGGTTGAGACTTGATTTAGGACCAAGAATGTGATCTATTCTGGAGAATGTTCCATGTGCACTAGAGAAGAATGTGTATTCTGTTGCTTTGGGATGAAATGTTCTGAATATATCTGTGATGTCCATCTGGTCCAGTGTGTCATTTAAGGTCTTGATTTCCTTGTTGATCTTTTGCTTGGATGATCTGTCCATTTCAGTGAGGGGAGTGTTAAAATCCCCTACTATTATTGTATTCTTGTCGATGTGTTTCTTTGATTTTGTTATTAATTGGTTTATATAGTTGGCTGCTCCCACGTTAGGGGCATAGATATTTAAAATTGTTAGATCTTCTTGTTGGACAGTTCCTTTGAGTATGATATAGTGTCCTTCCTCATCTCTTATTATAATCTTTGGCTTAAAATCTAATTGATCTGATATAAGGATTGCCACTCCGGCTTTCTTCTGATGTCCATGAGCATGGTAAATTCTTTTCCACCCCCTCACTTTAAACCTGGAGGTGTCTTCGGGTGTAAGATGAGTTTCTTGTAGGCAACATATAGATGGTTTTTGTTTTTTTATCCATTCTGATACCCTGTGTCTTTTGATTGGGGCATTTAGCCCATTCACATTCAGGGTAAGTATTGAGAGATATGAATTTAGTGCCATTGTATTGCCTGTAAGGTGACTGTTATTGTATATTGTCTCTGTTTCTTTCTGATCTACTACTTTGAGGGTCTCTCTTTGCTTAGAGGACCCCTTTCAATATTTCCTGTAGAGCTGGTTTGGTATTTGCAAATTCTTTCAGTTTTTGTTTGTCCTGGAAGCTTTTAATCTCTCCGTCTATTTTCAATGATAGCCTAGCTGGATATAGTATTCTTGGCTGCATGTTTTTCTCATTTAGTACTCTGAATATATCATGCCAGCTCTTTCTGGCCTGCCAGGTCTCTGTGGATAAGTCTGCTGCCAATCTAATATTTTTACCATTGTACGTTACAGACTTCTTTTCCCAGGCTGCTTTCAGGATCTTCTCTTTGTCACTAAGACTTGTCAATTTTACTATTAGGTGACGGGATGTAGACCTATTCTTATTGATTTTGAGGGGGGTTCTCTGAACCTCCTGGATTTTGATGCTTGTTCCCTTTGCCATATTGGGGAAATTCTCTCCAATAATTCTCTCCAACATACCTTCTGCTCCCCTCTCTGTTTCCTCTTCTTCTGGAATCCCAATTATTCTAATGTTGTTTCGTCTTATGGTGTCACTTATCTCTCGAATTCTCCCCTCGTGGTCCAGTAGCTGTTTGTCCCTCTTTTGCTCAGCTTCTTTATTCTCTGTCATTTGGTCTTCTATATCGCTAATTCTTTCTTCTGCCTCATTTATCCTAGCAGTGAGAGCCTCCATTTTTGATTGCACCTCATTAATAGCTTTTTGATTTCAACTTGGTTAGATTTTAGTTCTTTTATTTCTCCAGAAAGGGCTTTTATATCTCCCGAGAGGGTTGCTTTAATATCTTCCATGCCTTTTTCAAGCCCGGCTAGAACCTTGAGAATCGTCATTCTGAACTCTATATCTGACATATTACCAATGTCTGTATTGATTAGGTCCCTAGCCTTTGGTATTGCCTCTTGTTCTTTTTTTTGTTGTGAATTTTTCCGCCTTGTCATTTTGTCCAGATAAGAGTTTATGAAGGAGCAAGTAAAATACTAAAAGGGTGGCAACAACCCCAGGAAAATATGCTTTAGCCAAATCAGAAGAGATCCTGAATTGTGAGGGGGGAGAAAGGGGATAAAAAGGGGTTCAGAAAGAAAGAAAAAAAAACTATTAAAAAAAAGAAAGCCGATAAAGAAAAAATATAAAAAGAGGAAAAAATATATATATATTAGATAAACTATTTAAAAAACGTTAAAAAAAAGAAAACGGTAAAAGTTAAAAAAAATTTAGCAGAAGAAGAGAAAAAGAAAAAAAATTGAAAAAGAAAAAAAAATTAAATTAACTGCAAGGCTAAAAAATCATGGGGAGAAAGCCATGAGTTCTGTGCTTTGCTTTCTTCTCCTCTGGAATTCCGCCGTTCTCCTTGGTAGGTGAACTTGGTCCTGGCTGGGTTTCCCGTTGATCTTCTGGGGGAGGGGCCTGTTGTAGTGATTCTCAAGCGTCTTTGCCCCAGACGGAGTTGCACCGCCCTTACCCGGGGCCGCGCTGAGTCATCCGCTCGGGTTCGCTTTCGGGAGCTTTTGTTCCCTGAGTGCTTTCCGTAGAGTCCGGAGGACGGGAATAAAGATGGCGGCCTCCCGGTCTCCGGCCCGGAGGAGCCGAGAGCCCGGGGCCCCACTCCTCAGTGCGCCCTCAGAGAACAGCGCCAAATGACTCCCGTCAGCCTGGCCTCCGGCTGCGCTCCGAGCTGACCGAGCCTGCGACCGGTTCAAGGCAACCCTGAGCTGAGAGTCACTCCTCGGCTCTGTCTCTGCAGCCGGCTTCCCCGTTCTAATACCGGTAAGCTCTGCGACACTGAGACACCCCCGATCCTTCTGCGACCCTGCGGGACCTGAGGCCGCGCTTACCCCGCCTGGGCTTCACCCCAGTTAAGCCTCTGGAGCGATGTCCCTCAGCGGAACAGACTTTTAAAAGTCCTGATTTTGCTCCGTTGCTCCGCCGCTCGCCGGGAGCCGGCCCCTCCCCCCGCGGTCTATCTTCCCGTCGCTTTGGATTCACTTCTCCGCCAGTCCTACCTTGCAGAAAGTGGTTGATTTTCTGTTTCTGGAATTGCTGTTCTTCTTCTCTTCAATCTCCCGTTGGATTTGTAGGTGTTTGCAATCTTTAGATAAGCTATTTAGCTGATCTCCCGCTACCCGAAGTAGTCTCAGCCTGCTACTTCTCCGCCATCTTGACTCCTCCCCTAGATATTATTTTTTATCCTTGTTATATTTGCAACAAACAAACACACACTAAGCAGTTTTCCTAACTAGATAAAAAAGGACATTAATTTTAAATGGAATGAATCATAGGTAGTTTGACTATATATGTAAATGTAATTGAAATAAAGTTTCTTTTTATACTTTTAATATCTCCAAAATTGGAGTAAATCTTATAATCAATGTTATATTTTAGTTGACCTGGTAGTAGTTTTTCTTTCTTAATGGTACAAAAAATAATGGCACAACTTACTATCTAGAGAACTAACTTTTGGTGAAATATGATAGCTGTTATCAATAATTCCGGAATAACCAAAGAAACTTAACATACCCTCCATTTTGAGAGATTTGAGAGATTTTTCTATATAACAAGAATAAGTCCTAGATCTTAGATCTTGCTTGAATTGTACCGTCCCAGAAACCTGTTAAACCTCAGAGGTATTTTTCCCCTTGATTAATGTGCTCATTTTTCTAATTTGATTCTAGACTTCTAAGAGTAGCCAACAATGCATTAGCTGTTTCTGTCAACTGAAAGGGCCTTTAATTGACTTGTTTCAATTGACTGAGACCCTAGAAGGCAGTCTCTGTTAATGGTATATCCTGATGGAGACAAGGACTGGGTTTGCCAGCATTGGGGCTGAGTGGTAGATGTAGTGTATCATGTTATATTCTCATCACTTATCTTTTCTTCTGATAGCAACTAAATGACTTCTTAGAAAATGAATCCCAGCATTATGCTGTTTGATAAAATATATACCTGTCTGTGAGAACTATAGTTAAAAATTTCTTGATAATGATACTTTCTCAAATCTTAATTATTCATCTTTTCAGAAATTATACTGAAGTTATCATGAAAAGCATTTGTACTGTTACACTCTTTGAATAGGGTGGTGTTTTGTGCTGTACACTAGACTGTGTGTGTGTGTGTGTGTGTACATGGACATATATCTACAAATATATATACTTGTGGTCATTTAATGAATTTTTGAGAGTCTAATATAAACTGGGTGTCTATTGATTACTAATCATCCCTACCCTTAGGTAGATTACTGACCATGTCTGCAACCTCATTTTTTTTGCTGCACCTTTTGTGATGTAGAAACATAGCAGTAGTACATTGTAAGTCCTGAGTGATCACTAGCCAATGTTCTAACTTTTTTATTTAGAAAATTAGTTTGTATCAAAATACATAGCTAATCAGTTTTTTCAACTGGTCATTTTGTCTAATTTTTTCAAATATAGAGTACTCTTTTAAATGGCTTATTTCCGCTCAGAAACCAAAATTACCACTTTCATGTATTTTCTATTTGTAGACTATTTTTCAGAATAATTAAATGACCTTTGTGGTCTATCATGGAACAGAAAATCCTTGAAGGCAGGAAACTCATAGCCTTGTTTTATTTTTTGTTATGTACCCTGCAAATAACCATAAACAGGAGAATGGTTAATAAATATTATTCAGATTTGGGATGTGAAATAGGAGATACAGGCATGAAATCCTATTTTTATTACTATCATTATGCTGATGATCCTCTGGCCACTTCTTTCTGATCTGCGTAATTGCAGAGCTCTTCATATTTTATTCATTAGAAGAGCTGCTCTGTGTCCATTCTTCTTATGTTGCTGCCTTGCACTGTTTCTAGCACTGCCTGGTGGGCGTGATCTGTGGGCTCCATCAACTCTCTGTCTGTGCCTTGTTCAGGTCTCTAATGAATATTAGACTTACAGCCATCAGCTATGTTTTAAGGACAGAAATGAATGAAGAGGGGATTTTTGTTTGTTCATTAGCAGGAACTATGAAAAGCAAACTCACTTTATCTCCTTCATGAATTTGTTCACCTGTTATAATTTGAAAGAAAACTTGATTCATGCAGGGATTTGCATAAAGGGTTCCAGCTAGCTCTTCCTTTTTTCTTTCTTTTTTTTTTTTCTTTTTCCTGCCTTGTCTTTTTTTTTTTTTTCCTTATCATAATCAGGTAATGTCTATTAAACAACAGTGATAGAATATTATAGGCAGAATTGTGGGCAATTCTTGTATGTGTGATTGTGTTTATGTATTTAAGAAAGAAGAAGTTAATAATTATCTTTGGTAGTTGCTCAAAAAAGAGATTGGGGGAGAGAAGGATCAAAAGAAGTAAAAATGACTCTGGGGGGGATATAAGTGAGAGGAGGGAGGGAGAAATGATGAAATGAGAGAGAGAAAGAAAAGAGAGGGAAGGAGGAGGGGAGAGAGAGGTGGAGGGAGAAGGGAGAAGAAAGAATGAAAAGGAAAAAGAGGATTGGAGAAGAGGAAAGAAGAAATTAAACTGACCACTCAGGCAAGAAAGGGCATGGGTGTGTGGGAGTGTTTCTCTCTAATGTTCTCTAATGTTCAATTTATAGTTGAATCTGTAGTAGTTGATCAAAGGACAGGAAATATTGATTGCCTTACGTAAACATCCTCATCCTACATGGTTTTCAACAAAAAGCCCCAGAAAATATGCCATCAGCAAAAGGAATTTACAGTACGGATGGAAACATTCATAGTATAAGCCACAGTGGGGTTAGTTGGTGTCTTCATAAATGGTAACAATCACTTAGAGGTGATCTATTAACATGAATGATCACAATGGCATTTTGATTAGCAATGCAACATTTACTCCCTTCCTACTTCAACACACAATTACTGGTTTATCGAGTGCCTTATTTAATACAAGACTAGGAGCTATTTGTGAGGTATGTGTGAATACCTCTCTGTGTATATTTTATATACATTCCTATAGGACAATGAGTAATAAACAATTTTCAGACTCTGTGAGGAAGCAGTGGAAAATACTGATGGGACAGTTGAGTCCACCAAACAACTCGGAAAGAATGCAGGGTTGGGAATCTAGGCTTTTTAGACATTTGTGATAAGTAATAGATGAAATGTCTATGAAGAAGGACAAGGAAAATTTCTCTGTATCTCCAAGTGTGAGGTCCACCAAAGGGTTGTGCGTGGGAGAAATATTGGTAAGAACAGTTAAATGGATGTATGAGTGGATGGGCTAATGAGCGGACAGGTGGAAGAACAGAATGGATAGATGAGAACTTTCATCATCTTCCCATTGAAGCAAATTAAAAGTGGGCATGGGAGAGCCATTTGACCCAGGAGGGGGAAGGTAGTAAATTTTTGTTCTGTTTGGCTTTGTTTTTTGAGCCAGAGTAGAAGAAAACTAAGAGAAGGTGAATTGGTCCTCCCTAATCTTCCCAAAGTATGGAACAGAGTTTGCTAAATAAAATGACTGAAGTGGAATGGATAACTGTGGCAGACACTTCTCTGGTGATTCTTCTAGGGAATTCATGGAAGATTAGCATCATCAAATGTATATTAACTGGGTTTATATTAAACCAAAACAAAAGAGAAGAAACTAGTTACTATATATTTCAGTGACCTTTTCTCAGTTAAACTTAATTTTTATTTATTTATTTTTTTTAAAGATTTTATTTATTTATTTGACAGAGAGAGATCACAAGTAGATGGAGAGGCAGGCAGAGAGAGAGAGAGAGGGAAGCAGGCTCCCTGCTGAGCAGAGAGCCCGATGCGGGACTTGATCCCAGGACCCTGAGATCATGACCTGAGCCAAAGGCAGCAGCTTAACCCACTGAGCCACCCAGGCGCCCTAAACTTAATTTTTAGTATGTATTTTATTCATCTCCGTCTATCATTATTTTTTTTTCTTTAGCTGGAACTGGTAAAACTTCATACCTGTGTTTTGGTAATGGAATTCAATCTAAAACGGAGGTGCTCACTAGTAATTAGCAATCTATAGTGTCATTCAACAAGAATTCTTCAAAAATAAAAGGAGGGTAACATCTGAACATCTTGAATGAGGTTCAAACCATCTCACCAATGATTTTAAAATTTCTGTGTGCAAAATTTGTTGAGTCTGATAGAAACAGAGAATCTTGGACTCCATTCTCTGGGAAAATACAAAGAACACTTGTTCTTATGAGCACATCAAATCATTCTGATTAAAGTCAGAATAATAGTAGACTTTGAGAAATACTGATCTAAGATTTCTAGAAAGTCCAGTTTGTTCCTGTTTATATGATTACCCTCTCACTCTTCATGTAGCTGTTGACCAGTGATAGAGGTCCAGGCAAACTGACTTTCTGAGAAACAATGGTAATTAATATTTATTTTTTCAGATTTTGCTTGTTTCATTGATTGACCATTAGATAAATCAAAGATATACCAATACAGTTAGGAAGACAAGATAGTTTGGAATATCTGAAGAGAATTGAAGATACAAACTCAATAAAAAGCCCTCCAGTTCCACCAATAAAATATTTACTTGATGTATACTCGTAATTTTGACTCAAGATCAATTGTTGTGAAGATCTATAATACCCTTTCATTTCTATCATTATAGGACTGGGTTTCATTGGATATAATAAAAATAGTATTTGAATTTGGAGCCTTAAGATCTAAATTCACATCTTCCTAACCATGTGATCTTGGGAAAATTACTAATCTTTTATTAATAAAATATATTATTAATAATATATTTGTGAAATGAGAATAAAAATCTTCACAGAAATGGGGAGGGTGGGCATTGAATGAAATAAGTTATGTAAACCTTGTTTTGAAGACTAATGTGCAGTGATACCATTTGATTTCACTGATTGGAAAGCCATAATGGCAGATGTATTTGAAACAAGAATGACCTCAGAGTTTTCCCCTAGAACCATGCTTTCCACTAAATACTAGCCCGTTTTATTTTTGTTTGTTTGTTTTTTCCTCTTGACACTCCACATGTTGCTTAAGATTCTACTTCAAATTTATTTCATCCCAAGTTTCACTAAAGATTATTTCCACCTTTTTTTCATCCTCATCTACCATGTTGCGAGGTCCCTAATGGCAGGACTCATATCTTTTTTGTGGCTTGTGTATTCCATTCAGTCAAGTATCTTGTCCATTGTAGGTGTCTTATGCCATTTTATTAAGCTCACAAATGAACAGGTGTGCCAACACTGTTGTGTGTGGCTATTTCATTCTATGCCACATTTATAGGAAACTCTTACTCAAAGGCTTCATAGAATTTATCACTGAAATGACAAAAATACTTGATGTCTGCAATGATGGCACAGAATACCAAAGATGAATATACTTGTAACTGTATGAACTTCTATAATAATATATTTTTGCAAAATTATTATTTTTTATTAACATATAATGTATTATTAGCCCCAGGGGTAAATTATTTTTAATGTAATCTGTGCAAAGCATTTCCAGACTGATGTTTATTTTTCTTGCTATTTAATCACTTCTTTATTCAACAAATATGTATTTGGTTCTTGGCCCCAATTAGGCACATTCTACATTCTGGGGATATAGTCATAGAATGAGAGTTAAAAGCCCTTGCTTTAATTCAAATGGGGGTTGACATGTGAAGAACATGTTAAACAAAACAACAAAAGAAACAGAAGTATAGTTTCAGAAAGTGGTAACTACTCCTAAGAAAATAATTGAGTGATTTTGGAGCATGTTAAATAGGGTCAGTAGGGAAGAGGTGGGATTTAATTTCAGAATCCAGTGATACAACACAAAGAACCACTGCAAAAATTCATGAGAAGACTGATTTGGGCAGGGAAGAGCAAACATAAGGGCCCATGTGAGGGTCCATGGTAAGGTTGGTGCGGTTGGAACGGGCTGGAGTGCCAAAAAAATCAAGCTGAAAAGTCTGTGGGAACCAGACACATGTGGTCTTGGGAGCCATGGTAAGGAGTTTGGATTTTATTCTTATAGTGGGATAATATGGAAGGATTTTAAGAGGAGAGATCAATCATCTAATATACACTTTAAATATCCTAATTTTCTGTTATTAGAATAAATTTTAGGGAATAGAACAATAGGGGAGGCCTATTGTAAAGGATTTTACCTTTGAGTCTGTTGCAATCACCTATAATAAGTTTCTGTGGCTTTGGCCAGGAGCTGTCATTTGCTGAGTTACCTTGGATGTATAATGTCTCCTCCAGGTAATGCCTCTGTTTCTTCATCTGTAAAATGGGATAGAATAATTTACCTCATAGAGTTGTTGTGGAGATTAAATAAACTAGATTATAAAAAGTGCATAAAACTGCCTGAAATATTTTAAATGCTCAATAAAACCTGGATGTTTTAAATTAGGATTGCTAGTATTAAATAGGTGCATTAGCTTTAGTCCCCAGATTTTTGCAATTCTCTCTTTCTATGACTGTGTATAGACATTAGGTGTTTTACTTTTCTAACTCTGTTTCTTATCCATTATTATTATTATTATTATTATTATTATTTTTACTATATTAATCGGTATAGGTTAACCTATGCCTTGGTAATAAATACATTACTCCAGGTCTCTGGGGCTTCACACAATGACAGTTTCTTTCTTCTCACATTATGGTTTGGTATGGACAGGGAAATCCTCCACTATCCTTCTCACCCAGCATCTGAAATTACTACTTTCAAGTTTATCCTATCAGAGAAATGGTGTCTTAAACCAAAGATCTTATTTTATTAATGGTTCCCACATATTTATCATAGTTGGTCATTTTCCCCTACTCGGGTCATATCTACATATGTTTTTGGCACATTAAAAAGTAAAAAGGTCTGTGAGTCTTTGTGAAGGTAAGTGTTCCAAATATGAGCCCTGCAGTGGTGGGTCTTAAAGACCCAGAGCCATGAGCCCAGGTCTGCCCTCAGTTACCTTGTGATTTGGAGCAAGTCATTGAACCTTGCAAATCCTTTTCATTACAGCTCTTAAAATGAAATATACTGCCTAATGCAAAGTATTATTATATTCTCTCATGAAATGTAAACAGTGCAAATAGAATTATTTAAGTTATTCATTTTGTCTATCTCTTTGCCTAATGAGGAAGAATTCCTGTGACCCATTCTAGAGAGATTTGTCTAGTCTTGCTTTAAACAACCCCATCAAAGTGATTTTTATCATTTGTTTTAAGAGGACAGTATCATTAATCTTTTCTGCCCCTCCCTTTTGTGCTCACTTCAATTAAATAGGCAGGGAGAAGAGACCATTGAACAACATTATAAAAATGTTAATTTCTAATGTCACTGAGTAGCTCTTAATCACACTATTAGACATATGGTCTGATTTAATGATCCTGACCAGCAAGCGGTAAGACCAAGATTGACTTTGATGAATGTCTGCCATTATTTTCTGATATGGATGAGGTTGTTTTTCTTCCTAAATGTTTCCTCAGAAATGATATTCTACTTAGAAAGATTATATAAAATGCTTTGTTTGATGGTCAGAGTCTTCTTTCTTAAACCAGTGTTTGATGATTTGTATTTTGATCATACAAGGAACCATTTTGGTGCAATCACCTGTAATTATTTGTCCTTTCAACTTGGGTGGATTCTTTCTCTCCCTCTTATTTTTCAAGCCCACAAGCTCAACTACAGTCAGTGAAATAGCTTATCTTTAGTATATGCTGAAGTCTTATTACTTCAGACAGTTGCTTCCTCTATGGATGCTGTAGTGAATTTTGGGTCCCCTTTAGTGTCTCATACCTGCACGGACTCTTCCCAGTGGCACCATCCCCCTCAATGCCAAGCCTCTAATCAAATGTCACGATTTCCATGAAATTAAACCATTTCCATGAAACCTTTCTCAGGACTCCTGAGACAAAATTTATAGTTTCTTATTCTGGGCTTCCCTAGCCTTTTATTAACTGCTCTATTTTGGCCCTAATCTCATTCTAACTTTCATTTCTCCCAGCTGTGTAGAAGTCCTTCTTCCCCTAAATGTTATAAGCTCCTTTGGGGTAGTGATAGTCTGTTAAAATTATATCACCGGAATACACACCATGATCTTCATATGGCGTAGAATAAAGAAATAATTGAGGGGATTATGTATGTATGTATGTATACACACACATGTCACACTAATATATATGCTATATATATACATACTAATAGACACACACTAATGCATATGGATATATATATATACACATTGTATTTAATTACATTATTTTATAAATCATAGATATATGTATGAGATATGTATCTATTTTATATACATATATGTATGCATGTGTATATATTTATTTATATATATTTAATTTATATATATATATATTTTTTTTTAAGTCTTATGTTATTCTATTAGTGGAAGCTGTGCCAGGTGACAGTCTAGTGATCAGACACTTGTATGATTCCGCCAGAGTCTTATGAACAATTTCTAACCAAATGCATGGTTGTGAGGCATTGAGCCTAGGAAGGATGAATGTCTCTGTATATTTACAGAACTTTCCAGCTTCATGCTGAGTTTGTTTGGAATTGTGTTTGGACTGTTTCTAGTGGTGGCAACCGCCAAATTCTCTTGGCTGTGGCAGTAGTTATCACTGGGAAGCTATTGTGCTTATTGTGTTCTCAGTTACCAAGACTTTAATTTAAGCAATTGCAAGATTAAGGAAGGATCTCCAATTTGAATTCTGTTCAAAAACTCAGTGATTAAGCCATAAAAGGGTGCGGGTAACCTGCATCATGATCTGTTTTAAATTTCTGACATTAGGAAAATCATAATGTGAAATTAAACATGTACAGCTTGGTTTTCTGCTTAGGTCTTCTTTATTTTTTTTTTTTAAAGATTTTATTTATTTATTTGACAGAGAGAGATCACAAGTAGGCAGAGAGGCAGGCAGAGAGAGAGGAAGGGAAGCAGGCTTCCTGCTGAGCAGAGAGCCCGATGCGGGACTCGATCCCAGGACGCTGGGATCACGACCTGAGCCTAAGGCAGCGGCTTAACCCACTGAGCCACCCAGGCGCCCATGCTTAGGTCTTCTTTAAAACTTATTCTGATTTTTCTCTCCTTGAGCTCTGTCTCTGTGTATATCATACAAAATGTCTCACTGGAGGAAACTTTTACTTATGCACTAATTATCAAAACTCGTAGTTTGACCTTCTATAATGCTTTAAATTCGACCTTCTATAATGCTTTAAATTCAAATATATTTTTCTGATGCTGTTTGTAAAGGAATTGATATGGGCTTAATTTCTGAGGTCAAAAGTGAGGATAAGGATTTTTCTTCATCTGAATCCTCTTATGTCACTGTCTGCCTTTCAATCTGTGTGTGTGTGTGTGTGTGTGTGTGTGTCCTAATTAAAAAAAGGAAGACAGGGCAGGGATGAAGTCCAAGACTCTAAAGCTTGTCTCTATCCTTGGGCTCATGTAGAAATGTCTGTGTATACTTTACATCCCATTGAGATTGACGAACATGAAGCTCCTGTGACTCTAAGTATCCTCAAGAAGGTATGGACAGGGCGCCTGGGTGGCTCAGTGGGTTAAGCCGCTGCCTTCGGCTCAGGTCATGATCTCAGGGTCCTGGGATCGAGTCCCACATCGGGCTCTCTGCTCAGCAGGAAGCCTGCTTCCCTCTCTCTCTCTCTCTGCCTGCCTCTCCGTCTACTTGTGATCTCTCTCTGTCAAATAAATAAATAAAAAATCTTTAAAAAAAAAAAAAAAGAAGGTATGGACAAACCTAAGTCTACGTACCCTGCATGGTCCAATATGTTAAGTAAGTTACATGGTGATCTGCACGATGTTCTATTTTAACTTATTTATCAAACTGCCTAGCCAGTTTACAACTTGGGGAACAATCCCAGTTCTAAGAAATGGACGTTAAAAAAAAAGTATAAAAGAAAACTGAGAAACTCAGAAAGGTGTAGAGCTTTTGAAAGGCAGTCCAGCTACAGGGCATAAATTATGCTTCTTAGTATGTGTGCAGTCTTTAGCAAAACTGGGTAAACTTGTGGCTGTCTTACAGAAATTCCTGGTGGGGTGGTCCTGGGAAGTTCTAGCAAGCAATGCTAACATTAGATTCTGCTGTGGCATTATTAGTGTGTATGAGTGAGTAGTAGTTAGATATATTTAGGAATGTGTTGTCTTTATTTTAGTGATTGTGAGAGATTACCTATGACTTACAATTTTCTTAGCTATCACTTAAATCTACCCATATGTATTTTGTTGAAAGGCCTAAGTTTTGTGTTTTGTTTTGTTTCTTTTTTTATTTAGTCTTTTTGGGATTTGGGGACCCTAGATTTTTTTTTTTAAATGTTTTATTTATTTGACAGAGAGAGAGAAATCACAAGTATGCAGAGAGGCAGGCAGAGAGAGGAGGAAGCAGGCTCCCTGATGAGCAGAGAGCCCGATGCGGGCCTTGATCCCAGGACCCTGAGATCATGATCTGAGCCGAAGGCAGAGGCTTAACCCACTGAGCCACCCAGGCGCCCCAGACTTTTTAACTATGTATTATTTCCCCACATGTCAGAGCATGGTGGCATAACATAGGGATTAAACCCATGGACTCTTGGGCAAGAATACTTGGATTCAGGTTCTGACTCTGAACTTTCTAATTGTATGGCCCCAAGAGGGTATTTTAAACCTTCTCTGCCTCACTCCCTTCACCTGTGAAGTGAAGGGTAATTAACCCACCTCCTAGGATAGCAGTGATGATGAAATGGGTTGATATGTGTAGAGCACATCAGAATACTGCCTGTAACTTAGCACATGCTCAGTAATGTTTCCTACTGTCACCTTTATAAGCCTCATGACAAATGACTGATCTTGGTCTGGTGATATTCTATTTGATATTAACAAAAAGCACCTTTTGTGGTTACATACTGCCACACACTGAGGTCATTCACTCTAAGCCATTAACTTTCTAAGAGGGTTTTTTTGTTCAATATATATATATGATGGGGGCGCCTGGGTGGCTCAGTGGGTTAAGCCTCTGCCTTTGGCTCAAGTCATGATCTCAGGGTCCTGGGATTGAGCCCTGCATTGGGCTTTCTGCTCAGCAGGGAGCCTGCTTCCCCTCTCTCTCTCTGTCTGTCTCTGCCTGCTTGTGATCTCTCCCTGTCAAATAAATAAATGAAATCTTAAAAAGAAAAAAAGATGAAAAAGTTTCAACAAAAATCATCCTGAGAAGATTCTTTTAAAAAAATATATGTATATATATGATGAATTTTCCTAGACTTTGTTGTGTACGTGAGGATACATAACAATAATAATTCCAAATGCATAGAAGTAATGTAAATGAATGCAATTTCTCAGTGATTTTTTGTTCTAAATCTTGCATATAGAGGACATCACCACCTCTCTGAAGCCTCTGTGTCTACTGTTGAGGTCCTGGTGGTGCCATACTACAGGGGGATCCAGTCCTCCCACATTCTTTTTTTTTTTTTAATTGTTTTATGTTAGTCACCATACAGTACATCATTAGTTTTTGATGTAGTGTTTTAAGATTCATTGTTTACATATAGCACCCAGTGCTCCATACAATACATGCCCTCTTTAATACTCATCACTGGGTTCACCCATTCCCCCATTCCCTTCCCCTCTAAAACCCTCAGTTTGTTTCTCGGAGTCCTCAGTCTCTCATGGTTCATCTCCTCCTCCAATTTCCCACCCCTTCATTTTCCCCTTCCTTCTCCTAATGTCCTCCATGCTATTCCTTATATTACACACATAAGTGAAATCACATGATAATTGACTTTTTCTGCTTGACTTATTTCACTCAGCATAATCTCCTCCAGTCCCATCCATGTTGATGCAAAAGTTGGGTATTCATCCTTTCTGATGGCTAAGTAATATTCCATTGTATATATGGGCCACATCCCATATTCTTCTCTTAGGTTTTCTTGTGGAAGTCCACTGTAAGAGGGGCAGTGCATTAAAACACTGCTTCTTTGAACAAGAGTCTGGCCCCTAAAATCCTGTAGCTTCAGGCCTCAGAAGCACAAAGCATCGTGCAGACCTTCTTTTCTGGGATGCATAACCTCTGCCCCAACAGTTTAGAGTTCTGATCCATTAAGTGATATTAAGTGTGTCTTTACCTACAGGATAGCCATTTGCATTCTTCTTCTACTTCTTCTTCTTCTTCTTCTTCTTATTATTATTATTTTGTCAGAGATAGAGCACAAACAGGAGGAGTGGCAGGCAGAGAGAGAAAGAGAGAGAAGCAGGCTCCCTGATGATCAAGTAGCCCAATGCAGGACCCTGGAATCATGACTGAAGCTGAAGGCAGACGTTTAACCAACTGAGCCACCCAGGTGTCCCGCCATTTGTCTTATTCATACATGCCCCATAACTTTTGGGTATCATTTCTGTGTTAATGAAAATTTGCCTTGTGAGTCCTGTCTCTGCAGCAAGTCAGAATTCACATGTCCAGTCTCCTTTCCAGCTGGGATGCAGGCATGTTAGTTACCTCTGCTTCCCTAGTCAGACCTCTTATGCAGCTCTTAATGGAGGTGAGCGCTGGGAAGCAGGCTCTGCATGGAGCTTCTGTTCTGAGGTTAGGATCATTGGCCATAGTAACTTCTGTCTTTGGGGGGATGGCGCCTATTGACCCTATTGATCCTTAGAGAGGAGTGGTTGTGGCACTGGCAGCATGACATCTTTGGCTGGGTAGGTCTCCAATATTTGACTTTCAAGGCTAGTGAGCCAGGCAGAGTTCCCTTTGCTCTCTGCTCCAGTGAGCAACATGGTGAGCCCATTAGCCAAAAGCCCATTTCTTCCCTGGTCATGGTTCTGTGGCAGCCTGATATCTTCTTAATTATAGCCTTTGCCTTGGAACTATCAGAGTGAATTCTTAGTTTGTAACCAATAATCTAATTTAACACATGTTCTATTTTGCCTGTTTCCTGCTCCCTTTTTTTTTTTAATTGAACAGACCAGTTAGAGTTTCCTCAAAATTTTAAAAATAATGGTTTGAAAACCAGCTGATAGATTTTAGAAAATCCCTTTATTTTACATTGATCCTACATTTCCTGATCTTAACCCACTGAGCCACCCAGGTGCCCCTTTTCCTGATCTTTTACACTGAATGTTTCCTTTGTTTGCTGTGTTATCCTCCAGATAGCCAGCCATTGAATCACTTATTCCTGCCCTGAAGTTTTTTTCAGAATTTTAATTATTTTTTCATCAATTTCTATCCTGACCATTCTAAAATTGCAGCCCACACTTCCTTGCAGTCTACTTTACCTTGGTCTGCTGTATTGTTTCCATACCTCTTCTTTCTTTCTAAATGCAAAATTGTTATTGGGGTGTCTGGGTGCCTCAGTCACTTTTGCATCCAACTCTTGATTTTCGCTTAGGTTATGATCATAGGGTTATGAGATCAAACCCTGTATCAGACTCTGTACTGGGCATGGAGCCTGCTTAAGATTCTCTCCCTCTCTCTCTGCTCCTTTCTATCTCCCTCTCTTTCTCTCTCAAATAAATAAATAAATAAATAAATAAATAAATAAATAAATAAAACGAAATTATTTAATTACTATTATTGTCTGTTTCTTATAATTACAATGCAAGCTTTAGGGACATGTTTTCTTTCTTTGTTGGTTTGCTTTGTCCTAAACTGATTTATTCCAGGTACCTAGAATAGTTCCTGGAATATTATAGATCTTCAGTAAATATTTGATGAATGAATGCATATTGAGATATGTCTATATCTGTATAATTGTGCTTTGTAAAACTTTACTTTTTTTAAACACCTGGTCAGGAGAAAATAAATCCAATTTCTCCAGTGGTTGAAATGTGAACCTAAGGTGTAGATTCCCTTCCTGACTATATCATTAGAGTCATGAATCAGGGCAAGTCCTATCCTTTTTGATCTTTGGCTTCCTTGTTTGTTAAGCTCCAAAGGAAAATAAATATAAAAATGGGACATATGAGAGGAAAATTTAGCAATGATTCTCCTGCTTTTAAATATCTGTGTGTGTGCATGTATTTTTCTCCTCTTTTTCCTTTCTTTCTTCTTACTCATTGACATGCATTCAGTTAACATAACTTAAAACCTTTATACTAATTTCTAGACATGAAGAGGGGACCCCAAGCCTCAGTTCTGTAAGACAATGATGGATTTGAAACAAAGCAAAGCCTCAAGTTGCTGTGAAACTTCTAGAGGCTTAAGATACCAAATGAGAATTGGTAAAATTCCTAGAAAGCAACACAGACACCAGAAGCTGTATACAAATTGGTTGTTCGGAAATCATACCATTAGTAATGATGCTATTAGTATGATTACAACCTTGGTTTAGCTCATAAACAAAAATAATTCATGATGGTATTGAACATTATTATTTGATCTGGACTAATGTTATGGGGAAAAATCCTGGGCAGTGCCAGAAGGATGTAGAGTTGGGGAGATTTCTTCTCATGTTTTGGACCCAGAACCAAAATTGGTAAATATATTCACATATAAAATGTTTTACCGTTGTGTTCCCTGGACTCAAACACCTGGAAAATCTACCTAAATTTACTCCATTCCCAAAAGTAGTGCCCTATGCCCTAAATAAACCCACCAGCTCTCTAGGCCACTTGAGTGGCTTATCTAGGCTAGAATTTAGAAATAAAACAATTCATTTGAACTATTGTTCCATGATTTATAGCTGTTTGAAACTAGGGAAAATGGATTTAAACCATTGAGAATTAGTATTTAAAAAGAAGGGTCTGGTAAACAAATATTGATAACTGGAATTCTAGCTTAAAAGATAATAAGGGAACTTGGAACATTTTAGGCAGGATCAGGTGTGTTATTTTGGGTTTTGTATGGTCCTTCAAGCTGTCCTCCTTCGAACTCAGCAACTCTAAGATACTTTTGCTTTTCACAGTATCTTCCTGAACTTTTGACCTACTGTTTCTTGGAAGCTCCAGATTGTCATTTCTCTTCCTACTTGCCTCAGTGACTTTCATAAGTATATTAACACAGAGAGCAATCCAGAGAAAGTTGTTGCTATCTGTGCATACACAAATAATTTGTAAATTATGTGTTTGCAAATCAGGAGTTGTATGCACAATTAAATCTTGACTTGGCAATATTCCAACCTAGTAACATCATCAGACAAGCATTGTTCCATTTTAAAATGGTACATCATTAAAAATGATCCCTAATAAGCATTTTTTTTTCATTTTTTAGTAATCGCATGTTAAGTGCCTGTTGTATGCCAAAAAGAAACAAAACAGCAATTTCCAAAGGGACCTGGACCTAACTGCATGCAGCCTGATGATGTATAACACCTCCATCTCTTCCTACAACCCGTTGCTTGGATACACTATCATCTTCTGAGTAATAATTTTAATTTACTGAAATATTCCCAATCATAAAAGAAAACTCCAACAGATTTTACTAAACTAAGCTTTGAACAAAACAAACAAACCAAAAGGAAGAAAGAAATTGATAAACACAAGACTCCAAAGTAGTTTTCTCTCAACTACAGAAACCAGAAATCAGTTTATATACCAACTCTGTATGGGTTAAATATACCTTCAGAAGGAATTATTTGGTCCTTGCAGTATTGATCATCAACAGGTTTTATTCTTTTTCCTTCAAATCTTTGAATTTGAAATATATAACTTCTCTTTAAACAAATTAGAAGCTATGGTAATCCAGGGTTCCAACACTCTTCTTCCACTGTAGTCTCCACTTGTTCTCAGAGACTATCAGAAACTGAGAACTAATGTCAGGTCAGTCTTCGCCCTCATGCTGTTGTTTTTCCTTTAATAGTTTTATAATGAAATTAATTTCTGTATCTGTATCTTAAAAATATTTGGTCTGCAATTTAGCCCAGTTTACTCAACTAGGATAACTGTCTGATTTGAGTTTGTGACCCTGCCTCTGAACATTGTGATTGATCCTTGTCCTACTATGTGAATACTTTTCATGAAAGCGTTTTTATGTCTGTATCTGTTTATATCTATAGATACGGATATCGATATAGATGTATATGTGGATATATATATATATGTGTGTGTGTGTATAGAGAAAGAGAGAGAGAGAGTATTGTATATATGTACAGATACATATAGATCCATATACAGGATGAGAGAGGGAAAGAGAGGAAGGAGGAAAGAAAGAAAGAAAGGAAGGAAGAAAAGAAGAGAGGAAATGAGAAAGGGAGGATATATATGCAATATGTGTAAATATGTATTTATTCTTTTTTGAAATTTAATTTAATTTTTTTCAGTGTTCCAAAACTCATTGTTTATGCACCACACCCAGTGCTCCGTGTAATACGTGCCCTCCTTAATATCCACCGCCAGGCTCACACAACCCCACCCCCAAAACCCTTAGTTTGTTTCTGAGTCCACAGTCTCTCATGGTTTTTCTCCCCCTCTAGTTTCCCCCATCTCACTTCTTCTGTCCATCTCCCCATGTCCTCCATGTTATCCCTTATGCTCCACAAGTAAACAAAACCATATGATAATTGACTCTCTCTGCCTGACTTATTTTACTCAGCATAAGCTCCTTCAGTTCCATCCATGTTGATGCAAAAGTTGGGTATTCATCCTTTCTGATGGAGGAATAATATGCCATCATATATACGGACTATATAGTCTTTTTTTTTTTTTTTCGGACTATATAGTCTTTATGCATTCATCAGTTGAAGGGTATCTTGGTTCTTTCCACAGTTTGGCAACTGTGGCCATTGCTGCTATGAATATTGGGATACATATGATCCTTCTTTTCACTACATCAGTATCTTTGGGGTAAATACCCAGTAGTGCATTTATTCTTGAAGACATTTCCATGTAAGCTTCTGACACCCTCTGCAAACTATCTTGTCTTTCAGATGGAACACCATTTACCTGGTGGATTGGGCGGTCCAATGAAAGGCACCCTTACTGGGGAGGTGCCCCGCCTGGGGTTCAACAGTGTGAATGTGGCCTGGATGAGAGTTGCCTGGACATTCAACACTTCTGCAACTGTGATGCTGACAAGGATGAATGGTAATGGGGATTATGATCTTTCTGCAGTTGTGGGGGAAGCACTTTAATTGATGCACAAAATTTCCCCCAAGAGAAAAAGACATGTTGAGAAATTCAATATAAACTAGGTCTCCCTGTTTCTGATTGTTTTTAATTTTGAGAATTGCCAGGTGTAGTACTTTTAGGACTATCACTGAGGTTTGTAACATAAAACACATTGTCACATCATCACCTCCTTATAGTCTGAACATTCCATTTTGCACAAAAGAATGAAATGTAATACTAAGCTTTGTGACTTATCCAATGTTTCTATAATGTGTGGACTATATGTTCTGGGAGAGAATGTGGGAGATAAGGATGTGCAATTATAAAGACCATATCTTCATTCTCCCATTTTCCCAATGATGTTTCAGTCACCAGCCTACCTAATCATGGAATAGAAATATAGCAAAGAAAATGTATATTTATTGAGCATCTACTTAATCACAAAAAAACATTTATTAATTCATTATAATTTTCCCACCTTTGCATCTTAAGATTGAGAAATACAGTTTATAGAGAAGTTAATTAATTTTCCCAAGGTTGTACACATGTATTAAGTGACAGATCCAGAATTTGAACTCAGTTATGGCAGGGACCAGGTCATTCTTGTTCTCCCATATCATGGTGCTTTTGTAAAATGAGGCTTAGTTTTTGGTTCTCAAGTCTATAACATCTACTTTGCATTTGTCCTGCAGGTGAACTGTCTGTTTTTTACTGTGTTATGAAAATAGGCACAGAACATTTCCAAACCTGCTTTTGTTTTCACTAAATTTAAGGCATTCTTCAGTTTTTGTTTTATAATTTTGCTTGCTTCATGAAATTCTGCTCAATTATAATTAAAAATTCCTATGTCAAGTTGCTCTCAACCCACTTGATTTCCTTTTAACTACTTCTTCTTCACTGTTTAAATTGATAACAGCAGGGACTGTTTTGAATGAAGTTTAAGGTAGAGTCAAACTCTCAGTTCAATTGGAAAAGAGCAAACACTTGCCTCCCCTGTGTTCTGCTAAATGGGCCACCTCTTCAGAATGCTGTAGGGCTTCTTGGGCCCTGAGACAAGATACCTGGATGCTTTCTTCTAACCTGAAAATCTTCATAAGGGTAAAATCAAACAAAGTTGACTAGACTTAGTTTGGACTTCTCCATTCCTCGGACCCCCACTTTACCCTGCAGTGCCTTCTCTCATAACATCATGGAGGAGTGCAATAAAATATAACTCATATTTTGAATGGATACCATGTCTTTTTTAATATTATATTCCTCAAGATCTATTCCTTTTACAGTAGAAACTCAGTGGCAGTTAGCTGAATACATGAATTTAGAAAACTTTTAAGGAGGAAGGGTGATCACAAAATGTCTCCTGCAAGCTTGAGAGATGTGTGTGGAGAAGTTAAATGATTTTGTTGCTGGGAAAACATATTCAAAATGATCTGCAACCAGTAGCTTACATTAACTCATTTTGTGAATTCATTAAATCCCCTTCTCTATGCTTGATATCAGAAATGTATATACTTATAGACCTGAATGGAAACAACTTTATTTCATTATGTATAATCAGGGAAGTTGATATGGGGCAGTAGAATATAAAGGGAAGGGGAAGTGTTTCTCCTAATTATCTTCACTCCCTTTTGGCTGAATTCTTGATTTTTGCTCACTGTTTTATTTCCTGTGGTGTGGCCCTTTCCATACTGAACACTGCCTCAGTGCCTTTCTTTCCTAGGGAACAACCAACCAGGGCTAGCCTTAATTTACTGAGCAATTAGGGGTAGTGAAGGAAAATGACATCACATTACTTAAAAGTGGAAAATAAGCTACCACTCTGATGAGCTTCCACACTGTCTCCTCTGAGACTTCCCACTGGCCATCTCTTTTACTCAGATTCCAGCCTCTTCTTCCATTGAACTACTCACTATCTTACTAAGCTCTGACCCCTTTATATGTTGACTTAACTTCATCATCTAGGCTGTACTCAGAGGAGTGTTTCAAAATGTCCTTTCTGTCAACTCTGGTGCTATCATACCTCTATCAACATAGAGGTCATTGTATATTTCATAACCTTTTCTAGTTCCTTTACAGTCAGGGGGAAAACCTCTATTATTTTCTACTTTCTGTGGTGAGTGACCTCTATTAGGGGTAGCAACATTTAATTTTAGATATAAATGTTGTTCAACAATCCACATAACTAGGATCAAGAGAAATGATCTGAACTTCCTTTTGTAAAGATTCCTACTTCACTGTGACTCGAATAACATGTTGAACATCTCAGGGCAAAAGTCAGATGAGGTCAGGAAGTTCCTTGTGTCATTCTTATGAAGGAGCAGAGGCTAAGATTTAACTCTTCTGGATTGCACTCATTTGTATCAGGACAGTCACAGGTTGGTATACATGAATCTGAAAAATACTTTGTTATAGGATCAACTGTACTTACCATTCCATCTGATATTTACTCATGTATCATCTGCTTACTGCATGCATGGTCTTTGCCAGTCAAGCAGTCTTTGGTGCAGAGAAGGTCAAGGGCATTACAATTTCTGCCTTTGAGGAACTCACAGAACAGTGAGAAAGAAAAGAAATAATCAGTTAGTTAGCAATAAATGTACTGTGTAATGAATTTGGTAATAAAGATGAGTATAGATATGCCCAGAGCTATGGTGGATATGGACTGGGATAAGTGGCAGTTAGGTTTCGAAGGACCAAAAAAAGTTAGCTGAAGTTAGTGTAGTACAGTTAGGTGGAACCTCCATATGCTCAGACAGGGAAATGTGAAATATAGAAATCGCTACTTCCCCAGAACAATCTGTAGTGATTATTGCCCCGTCGTCATGTGGGGAATTTACAGGAGAGGAAGACAGGAAAGAAGACCAAATCCAGATCAAGAAGCTCCTTGTATGTGAACTAATAGTGAGATCCCTTTGTCTGTGACAAGACTGTGAACACAGAATATCCTTTCCACCAGGACACCTGGCAGAGTCTTGTGGAAATGCATTCATTACCTATCTATTTAAGTCTATTATTTACTGTAGAAGGGAAAAGTACAGAAGCTTACACAGTTGTGAAATAGTCTTTTTCCTCTTTTATTCTCCCAAGCACACTCTTAGCTTGCACGTGGTCAAGTGGGCATTCCACACATTTCAAGTTTGTGTTTCAGTTGAGCATGCCCCTGCTAATATCTCTGCTATTTCTATGTGCTCCCCAGAAAACTCAAATATATTTACCTTGTACAATTCCCTCAAGTCTCTGCTCTTGATAATTTTTATTATTATTATGTTATGATAGTCACCATACAGTACATCATTAATTTCTGATGTAGTGTCCCAAGATTTATTGTTTGTGTATAACACCCAGTGCTCCATACAATACATGCCCTTCTTAATACCCACCAGCAGGCTCACCTAATACCCCCCTCCCCTCCAAAACCCTCAGTTTGTTTCTCAGAGTCCACAGTCTCTCATGGTTTTACTCCCCCTCTGATTTCCCCTCCTTCATTTCCCCCTTCCTTCTCCTAATGTCCCCCATGCAATTCCTTATGTTCTACAAATAAGTGAAACCATATGCTCTTGGTAAAATTGATCAGAAAACTGATTTGGGCTAGTAGAGCATCTAGGAGATAGTAGTTTGATATATTAGAACTCCTAGGTAGTATTGTCGCTAAAAAATATCACCTATCATATACCAAAGTGTTCTTGGTATTTTATGTACTACACCTCATAGCATCATCCCACCACCCATCTCTGTTCCCCAGAAAAGGAAACTGAGGATCTGGCATGATAAGTGGCTTAGTTAAGGTCATGTGACTAAGGGGGCAGAGTAGGATTCTGCTGAATCCCAGGATGTTCTTGGTGACTCCATGAAAGGAGCCACCGAGTTGAGATTCTGAGTTATGACAGTGGGTGAGGATACCAGAGAGACCTCTCCCAGGGCTTCTCCAATCACATATGGTAGCCTCTGGGTTTCTTTGTGCTGAATCAGGCTGCTCAGGGGAAGCTTAGCCATCCTCTCAGCCTCTGGAAATTGACAATAGTTTATTCTGTTTTAATCAACCTCTGTAACTGAATAAATTTGTGCTATATATTTCAATAAGACCAAGTAAATGTGGAAAATGATTATGGGGGGGTGAGAGGGAAAGTGAGTCAGCTCAGAAGATGGAGGTGGATGGAAGGGAAAGAAGAACTTGATGAACACAAGAAGTGTGACTTCTTAGAGTAAAGGAAGTGTCAGGTAGGCATTGGAAATCAAGTATACTACTGAGCTGACATCTCCAGAGGGTTCGGATCCAGCCAAAGAACTAAACCGTAAGAAAAAGAAAATAAAATGAGAAAACTTGAAATGAGTAACAGTTTTACAGTCAGTGATTGTTTGCAAAGTAACTTGTCTTCAATCTGATGGTTCGACGTAAGAAATCCTGCCAGTTGGGTGTTTTCTGATCCCATTACTTCAGACTGATAGACTGTGGAGAATAGCAAAGGACACTGGGGATAGCTCCAGGCTAGAGACAGACAGTATAGGATGTGGGGTTCTGTAGGGTGGGAAACTGTCATCTATGTAGACAGATCCAAAGGCTGGTTCTGGCAGCAAGTTGGAGGAGGCTGGGAAATCTTTCAAAGTGTGCCTCTTTCTGGTGGCCTGTGGTCCTAATGAGGACTTCTTTCAGCCAGACAACCAATCAGAACTGAGACAAAGCTCTACTGTTTAACAGTGAAACATCTTTTAAAATTTAGTCATAAGGAAGTGAAGATATTTTTATTTGATTTTCAGTAACTTTGTTCTTTGCCACTTGTTCCTTAATACACCCTTATATAAAGTAATATGGTACAAGATTGGAAAAGAAAATGACGTAAGCTTTAAATTCTGGTCATCTGGTCATCCAAAAAAGGGAAGCTATTATTCTGTTTCTTAAAAAAATGTAGGCTATTTTTAGGTTTTTTTTTTTTTTTTTTTTGGAAATGGAATCCTGAAGCTTCAAACTGCTCTTTAGCCATTGATTCTACCTCTCTACCACAGAGAAATTATTTAATAAATGGTGTCACATCCATGAATGAACAATTGAATGACTTCTATTGGACATATTTTTACTTTTCATAGGTCAGGCTATGGTCATTCCAGGATTAACTGATCTTTATTTCATTGTTAGCTCTTATCCATCTTTTATAACCACTCAAGAAACATTTACCCAAAGTTTAGCCTAAACTTCCCACTGCGCATTCATTTTCCTTCTATCAAAGCATAGTTGGAAATGGCCCCTCTGCTCCAAAAGTTATCTTTTTTTTTTCAAGATTTATTTATTATTTATTTTGAGAGTGAGAGCACAAGCAGGGAGAAGGGCAAAGGGAGAGAATCTCAAGCAGACTCCCCACTAAGCATGCTCCGATGAGATGTAGTGCTTAATTACACAACCCTGAGATCATGACCTGAGCCAAAATCAAGAGTCAGACACTTCACCAACTGAGACACACATATGACCCCTCCCCAAGGCTATCTTTTTATACATTTGCCTTCAGCTTTTCTCTTTGGTAAATACATGTCTTATCCCTGACCTTCATGAAGAGCCTTCATGCTATTCACATGAGATTTATTGAGACAGTTGCCCTTAGGAGGAAGAGGCTGGATACATCCAAGGGGTTTAGAGTTTGCTCACATAGGCTGTTCTTTGATTTCTTAGATCTTTCTTCAGATTTCGATTCCTGAGGTTCCCAGACTTGCTGCAGTGAGGGTGCTTCATCCTTGTTAGTGTCCTAAAATAGGGCAGGAATCCTCAATCCTGAAACAAAGGAAAGGATCACCTCAGAACATACTAAGGATATGCATTTTTATTTAGTTAGTTAGTTATTTAGTTAGTGAGTTAGTTAGTTAGTTATAACCTCTGCTGGTTGAATTTTATTATTCATGAATCTGCTTATGAGCAGTTCCAAGGCCTATTAAGTTTTGGAAGTGCTTTTGTTCCTAGCAGGCCTTAATTATGAAAGCTTTATCTAGGTTTTAACTCTTCAATGAATTTCCACATGCATCTAGCAATATAATCAGGACCTGAACCTTGTGTTAGAGAGAAGTATGCATGCTACATGGCAGGTCCTTCATGTACTAACTGCTGAGAAAATGAATGAGATAATGAATACATGGTGTTTCCTTTCTCCAGATCCTCTCTCCCTGACCAAATATCTCCATCACTTGCTAGTTATAGTCTGCTGTTTCATTTGTTACATTTCCATTAAAATGTATGTCCTGGGGCAACTTGGTTTTGGCTTGTTTACACTAAGTATCCCATGACTAGATACTGGACTGTTTTTAGACAGAATGTTTTGTGGTGTATCATATTGGAGATAATTGAAGATATTGCATAACAAGAAAAAAAGAAACAATACAAAAGTGGGGAAAAACTTATATCAGAGATTGATTATTCAAAACCAATATATCACATCATTATTTTATAGAATTCTAGATGGAGTAAAATAGTTGATATTTTACCAAAAACAACATTTAGGATTTTTTAAAATTGTTTGTTTGTTTCAATTCAGTGATGAGACCATCCTAACATCTATTGGGAAAATACTCAACATAAGGAATTTAAGACTTGTGGGTTCTAGAAAACAAAACATAGCTATAAAATGCTCCTTTTACTACTTCTAAGAAACAAAGATGTAGACAGAGACTTTTATCACATTAGTTCTCTGTCAAGCTTTACAAATATACTATGTCTAAATTGTCTGTGGAATCAAATTACTTGGGTAGTTATAAAATTTTAAATATCAGAAATAGAACTTGAAGTCAATATCAAGATTAAGAGTTTTCTAATGATGAACATGTTTTCATGTGTCTGTTAGCCATCTGTATGTCTTCTTTGGAGAAGTGTTTGTTCATGTCTTCTGCCCATTTCTTGACTGGGTTATTTGTTTTTTTGAGTGTTTAGTTTGGTAACTTCTTTATAGATCTTGGATACTAGCCCTTTACCTATAATATCATTTGCAAATATCATTTCTCATTCTGTGGGTTGCCTCTTAGTTTTGTTGACTGTTTCCTTTGCTGTTCAGAAGCTTTTTATCTTGATGAAGTCCCAAAAGTTCATTTTCACTTTTGTTTTCCTTGCCTTTAGAGACTCATATGTGGAACAAAAGGAGCAGTGCAGAGGAACACAGGGGAAGGGTGGGAAAAATGAATGGGAAGGAATCAGAGTGGAAGACAAACCATGAGAGACTCTGGACTCTGGGAAACAAACTGAGGGTTACAGAAAGAAGGGGGCTAAGGGGATGTTGTAACCAGGTAATGAGTATTAAGGAGGGCACATATCATGATGAACACTGAGCATTATGCACAACTAATGAATTGTTGAACACTACATCAAAACTAATGATGTACTATATGTTAGCTAATTAAACATAATGATAAAAAAGATTAAGAATTTCCATTTACATAGTATATTTTATATAACATTTTGATTTGTACTATTATTGTGTAACAACATATTATAATTATACTTAAAAATGCAATGAGTCTTTGGCTTCTATTTTAATTTGCCTACCTATCACTAAGTGTATGGCATTACTCACCTAACAGTAGCTCTTACTCAGATCCAAATTACATGGGCTGCTTACTTCTTTTATCTACTCTGCATGTTTGCTCACAGTTTTCAGTTCTGATTCACCCAATTTAGGTTTCTATATTTAACAAAGCATAAGAGGAATATTTCTCTTGCTTTTTTTAACTTTAAGAGTTTATTTTAATAAAATAAATACATTTTATTATATCCTTACTATAAAAATTTAAATATTTCAGAAATATTTAAGTAAAAAAGTAGAATCTCCTTCCTTACCACTGGTTGGAATCTCTACTTGTATCCCATATGTAAAATCTGACACCTAGAGATAATAGATGGGCATGTAGGGCATTTCTACATATAAATGTCTTCCTATGCATATGCCACATTTACTAAATATGAGATAATATTAAATATAATATCCTGCAACTTACTTTTTTCACAAAAATATGTCTTGGAGAGCTTTTATGTGGCCTAATTAAATAAGCATGAAAATAAGTACATACTGTCCATTTTAATGGCTGCAAAGTATCCATAGTATGATTGTATTGCAAATTATTTTTCCATTCCTTTATGATAAACATTTTCCTTGTAAATGACTTTTTCACTATTGGAAAAAAAAATGTATCAATGAACATTGTTGAGTCTTGATTTATACCCTTTCCACTTTGGAAATTATTTCTATTGCATAAAACCCCAGCTTAAAATTGTTAAATTATCCATTTTTCTGTTTTGCTAGATGTGGCCAAATTGGTGAAGGGACTTAAGGTATTACATAGACCACAAAGGGATCAGTTCAGAACTGGATGCTCGGACTCTGTGGGGGAAATGATCCTCTCTGCCTGAGGAGGAATGTGCAGTACTCACTAGGGTTAAAACAGGGCCACACAGAAAGACGTCAGTTATAACCTCTTTCTTCTCAGAACTTGCTGGAACCCTTAGGCAAGTGCAAACAGCTTGGATGGACCCCAGATATCATTTCTGCCATTACTGGCATGACTTCTGAGGTCTGGGGGATACTCTTGGCTAACTACAGATAGATCCTAGCATTTCTGCACTTCATTTTCAAAGTGTAGATTCTTCTTCATTAAGGATAAGAAGGAGGAAGAGAAGAGTAAGAGGTGAGGAAAGGAGGAAGAGAGGAAATAGTTCTATCGGCTTTGCAAATCTGCCTTATGGATTTTCAGAGAAAATATCATGAACTAATATGCATAATACACTTAGAATGCTGACAATTGTAGCTACTTCTTCTGGCAACAGTCTTATTTTCTAGATGTAAAATGTAATTTATCTCTAAGTAACATTTTATTATGTAATGAGATGATCAAATCCTGGATGTGTCATTACTAACTATACAGTCTACATCATTTAGCCTCTCTGGGCTTCAAGTTCCTATTTTATTTAAAAAAAAAAAGAAGAAGAAAGAAAATAAGGAAAAAGAATATCTTTGGAGAGTTGAGAAGTACTGGCTGAGTTAGCAGTAATTTGTGTGCTGAGCAGATGTGCCATGAATTTGGTTCTCAAAAATTTTTTAGTCATCATGTTTATTATTTCCCCTATTTTTAAAGAAGCTTAAATAAAAGGTAAGAGACAAAATTGATTTATAGAAGTTAAACAGATTTAAGAAAAAATACATCTATGTCGTAAAATAAATAGAATTAAATAGCAGACAGAACAATCAAAGGTATTATTCAGCTGTCAAACTCTAGGTGAAATGAGGAAAGAAAAAGGAAGGTTCCTCTTCCCAAAACAGAGCTACTCTCTGAAAATTCACTCGTGAAACTCGCCATGTAATGGATGGGTCTGCCCACAATAGAAATAAACCAAGAGAGTGCTTGTAAATGTGTAACTGAAGAGTTTGTGGGCTCCCAGACTCCTGTCAAGGTGACCCACATGTAATCTCAGGGAATGCAGGGCTGGAAAATGATTGCAAATTAGTAAACTGAAACCTAGTCAATTGAATTGTATCTTGCCTGTGTGAACGGAATGGGGATGGTCAGTCCAAGACCTGTAAAGGCAGCTCAAGGACTCAGGGGCACAGCTGTTATTCAAGCACTACCTGGAGAAGATGTAGACTGACTGTGGGAAGGAGCAGCAACCATATGCAAGAGAGCCACTCTCTGTAGGAGTGAGACCAGGAGACCAGAGAAGCACCATGGTTACAGCAAAGGCATGCTGTTCAAATCCTGATCCTTCCACTTGTAAATGATGCATGCTGGGAAGGTTAGTCACTTCTATAAAATTCCATTTCCTCTCCTGCATAAGACAGGTGCTGATAACAATATTGTCACAGGGATGTTCTGGGGATTAAATGAGATCATGTGTAAAAAACTATTTTTATGCTCACATGGCCATGGAAAGGCAAGAGGCAGCTCCCACGCTCACATTCAGTGATAGGAGGCATTCAGCTGAGCCGCAGAGCCAGAAGTAGGTTCTAAGAATAGCAGCCCTAAACTCAAGGAATACCTCTAACCCCTGCATCATTTTTCTTTCTTTCTCTCTCTCTCTCTCTCTTTTTTTTTTTTAAGAAAGAATTGTCTGTAAAAGACAACTGTGGTTTTAATAAGCATTTTACTGTCCAGTCTACTATGTTAAACATGGAATTTGGACGACACCTGGAACAGATAGAGACCTCTTATCATAACAAGGCTTTAAGCAGTAGAGTATGAATCATGGTCACATTTAAACAATAGAGTATGAAACTGAGAGTCTAATGGTGGAGAAGCAGACTAGGAAGACATTAGTGAGATTGGCAGGAGAAAGCCAGTGTAGGTAGCCATCTCCAAGGACCAGGCAGCTGGACCTGAACCTCCAAGACCTGGAGCTCCCTCAAAATAGAAGTGAGGCCAGGAGGGTGAGGATAAGGCAGCTGGATGGAATGGCATATAGCAGGTGAGCTTGGTGGAAGTGGTGGATCATGAATGAGGGAGGAGGGAGGAAAAGAGGAAGGGGAGACGTGTGTATATACGGTCTCAGCCCCTGAGAGCAGGGGGCCTCATCCTTCACAGAACTGAGTAACACATGCAAGCAGGGGAGCAGATCCCTGGAGCAGCAACAAGTGGAAGGAGTTGGGGCATTATTCCTTAGAAATGACTGTTGACGTCCAAGGGAGGGGGTCAGTCTGTAACGTTATTCATTGTGTGTGTAACAGGGAGGAAGGCAACACTGTGAAAAGATACCACAGAGTGGAATGAGTTAGGTGCTGACCTATTCCACGGAAATTAGCAATTCAGTGTTGCCTTGGCATGAAAGGAGAGAAGACTGATTGTGGGAACTGAGGAGGCAAGGGAGAGGAGGAGTGGAAGGTAAGAGGGAGAGTGCAGATAGTTCTGATAAGAACTTTTCTGGCCCTATTGGATGCTACTTTCGTTCATATCCAGAGCAGGTTAATCAAATCATGCCTCCAAAAATCTTCATCTATGGTAGCATTTTTTAAATTAACTTTATACTCATAAAATCTTGAGGGTCATGGTAATTTCTTAATAATAAAGTAACATTAGGTGGCCTTTGGCTGTATTCACATACCAAGGCCTGATTTTGTTTTCCTCATACCTATTTGAGAAGAGCACTATGATTTCAAGTTTCTAGAATATTTACAGAAGAACTATAGTTTCCAAATATTTAAATATTTGCAAAATCATCATTTTACCCTTCACATTTTTAATGCTGGGAATGGAAAACAAGAATCCAGACATGGTCTGGTCAGTATAGGGCAGAGAGGAATGGATATGGCCTCCTGATGTGCACTTGTCTATGTGACCGCAGTCGATGCTTGCGTTTGCTTTTTTTGGCAATTAAGTGACAACCAACCTTTAAGCTAATCCTCTAGGTCCTTTTCATCAGGAAGTCTTAAGAAGGAAGATACAGAGGAAATAATTGCTTTAACCAAGGTTAGGGTAGAATTACTGGCAAGCATCGATACCATACCTCAGACTTGCAGACTTGCTTATGGACACCTTGCAGCCACAGAAAGTGGAGGACATCATGTCACTCACTCAAGGGAAGGCTGTGCAGAAAGTCCTGAGACTCACCCATTCAGATTCACATAGGGACTTCAAAGGGTGCTAGAATCTTCAGTTTTTGCATAATTTGCTAGGTATTCCTACCTTATGCGTAATGTATTTTTGTTTTGTTTTGTTTCATTTTATTTTTTTTTTTTTTTACTTTCAAGTGACTAAAAGAAAGAAACATAGAATAAAGGAAAAAAAAAAATCTCTCTTAATAGGCTCAGTGACCCAAACGTTTTCTGCTAAAAGAAGCTTACAGAGCCGCAGTTAACCAAATTTGATTGATTCATGAAAACAAAAATGTTAGCATATGACTTTTCACCACATTTTACCCAAATGATTCACTAAAGAAATCAGCGGCCCCTGTTTTGTCCTGAAATCCTGAACCTGGTAAAATCCCAAGAGGCACATAAAGGAAGAGGAGACCACATTGCTTCTGACGGGTTTTTCCATTAGCTCATGTGGGTTTCCTGAGGACCACACATGTCTGTGACTTGTACCCTTGGAGCCTCCATAAGCTGGAGTCTCTGACTGGCATCTGTGACTGGCCTCTGCTCATTCCTGCCAACAGTGAGGCTCTCTTTCTAATTTTTCCTTTAAAAATTATTTGTATTTCGGCGCGTGCGCAGGCGAGGCGCCGAGGGCCGAGGCAGAGTCGGGGAAGCGCTGCCAGGTCCTCTGTGGGTCCACGCCGCCCGCCGTGCAGCCCGCCCGCTCGCGCGCCCAGCGTCCCCTGCCGCCGCCGCCTCCGTCTCCGCCGCCGCCTCCGTCTCCGCCGCCATGGGAGTGCAGGTGGAGACCATCTCACCCGGAGACGGGCGCACCTTCCCGAAGCGCGGCCAGACCTGCGTGGTGCACTACACGGGGATGCTTGAAGATGGAAAGAAATTTGATTCCTCCCGGGACAGAAACAAGCCCTTTAAGTTTATGCTAGGCAAGCAGGAGGTGATCCGAGGCTGGGAAGAAGGGGTTGCCCAGATGAGTGTGGGTCAGAGAGCCAAACTGACCATCTCCCCAGACTACGCCTACGGTGCTACTGGACACCCAGGCATCATCCCGCCAAATGCCACTCTCGTCTTTGACGTGGAGCTTCTGAAACTGGAATGACAGGAGTGGCCTCCTCCATGAGCTCCCCATTCTTGGATGTGCTGCGGAGGGATGTGGCGCCCTCAGACGTGCATACGCGAACCCGGACGGAGCTTTTCCTGATGTTCCACTACACTCTTTGTCTAAACATCGACCCCGACTGAATGTGTTCTGTCACCCGGCTTTGCTCTTTCCCTTTTTCCTCGTATGTGTGTTGACCTAAACTATATGCCATAAACCTCAAGTTACTCATTTTATTTTGTTTTGTTTTGGGGTGAAGGTTCAGTTTCAATCTTTTGGATCTAGGTTTCCACTTAAGTATTAGTCAAGTATTAACAGCACAAGTAATGGGTTAACTTTAGAATAGGAATTGGTGTCGGGGTGGGGGTCAATGCAAGAATCTTTATTTTATTTTATTTTTTTTTTGGATGAAATTGTTATCTATTATATATTAAACATTCTTGCTGCTGCGCTGCAAAGCCATAGCAGATTTGAGGCGCTGTCGAGGGCCGAATTACTCTCCCAGTTGAGAGATGTCCTTGGGTTGTATTAAAAGCCCGACCTAAAACTGAAGTGGTGGCGGGGGGGAGAGTTTTTGCCTCCACTGCCCCGCCCCAGCCTCCCCTTAAACCTTCTGCCTTTTGAAAGCAAATCGTTCTCACTGCAATGTTGGACACTACAGGTATCTGTCCCCAGGCCAGCAGGGACCTCCGAAGCCTTCTTCGTGGCCTGGCTTTTATTTTATTATTTTTTTCTCTCCCCATCCTGTGGTTTTTCTAATGGATATTCAGGACTTTTGTAATCTCATAGCTGTCCAAGCTCCACTTCCCAAATTTTAAGAACTTTAATCGAAAGTTTAAATTGAAGGTGCTGTTTGTAGACACTTAACACCCGATGAAAGCCCAGCCATCATGACAAACCCTTGAGTGTTGTCTTGAGAAAATGATGCTGGTCATCACAGCTTCAGCATCTTCTGGTTTTTGATGTTCGGCTCCCCCTGCTGATAATCAGAGTTTCCTGGCTTCTCCTCCTCCCCCTCTCACCCCTTTGCTGTCCTGTGTAGTGATTTGGTGAGAGAAATTATTGCTGCCTACCCGCCTTCCCCCACCTCCCCGCACTACGTAGGAGTTTCAAGTTTTATTATTGCAATAAAAGTGCTTTATGCTGGCTTTTCTCAAAAAAAAAAAAAAAAAAAAAAAAAATTATTTGTATTTCACATTTTTATTTCAAACGTAACAGGGAATGTCATAACTATTGAATACCTATTTTGTGTTAGTGTGTTAATAGTTTTATATGCATTATCTCCTTTGATTTATACAAAATCAAATTGATATTATTAACCCCATTTTAGAGATAGGGAAACTGAAGCCTAGAATAACCTCACTAACAATTTATAAACTAGTATATTGAGTTACATGGATTCAACCCATAATAGTCTGGTCCAAAAGGCAATGTTTTTTCACTACAACATAACCCTTTCTGCACTTATAAACTATGTGAGTACCCTGTACTCTTAGGGAGAATTTTGTGTATTATTCCAAAGGAAGACAAAATCTATAAAGTGTTTTTCCTTAAGAAGGCAAGTTCAAACAAGCAAGAAAGGAAAACAAGTTAATGTGCACAAAGAAATGTACAGCTGTAGACTCCCTGCTTACTAGTAGGTACTACCCTAATTTGTATCACTGTATTATCTTGTACACTAAAATCCACCACCACCAACCACAGATCTCGGATATTCTACTCATTGAATCTTTGAAATGTTTGAATCATACCTGTCACAAACTGAATTAAATCCAATTTTATTCTCACTGTGACCTTAAGAGAATGATTAAATGCCTAGGTTGTCCATAAGCAGAACACAGTCCCCACATTCTTTTGGGCAGTGCAGTATTGGGTCCCATCATACTCTTTTTTGTTTCTTCAGAATTTTAAATCCATTGTCAAAATTTTAAATTTAAGTTTTACATTAATATGCCAGTGTGACCCACTTGTTTGATGTTCATTAAAAGCATAATTACTTGTTACTAACGGGTATCAGTTTCCTTTAGTCCAAACGAGTTTTTTCTACCAGTTTTCTAACCTCTCTCTCTCTTTCTCTTCCTATCTCTCTCTTTCTGACAATGAAGGTATATGTTAGGTTTCATTTATTATCCAAACCAAAGCTGGCTTCACTTGTTTTTGTTACTCCTCTGGCCCCTGTAGGAATTTGACTTTGTATCTCTTAAAAAAAAAAAAGTATTTTTGGTATTGTACCTTGCATTATCAAACTAAATATGAAATTTTTTTCTCTGTTCCTTGGAAGAAATTTTTATTCTTAGAATGCTATTTATATATTCCAGCTCATTGACACAGGACATCAAATTGATGCAGACAGGGTGCCAGAGTGGGGAAGGGAGACAGTAGTTAGCATTGATGGACGGACTTCAGAATCAACCATTTTCACCTTGAAAATAAAAATGGAGAGAAACAAAATTCTAGAGCAATATACTTTCTTAGAATTACATATAGGTTTGTCTTTATTCAACTTTGGCTACTTAGAATTTGCTTTGAATTCTGTGCTTGAAAAGATATTGAAATATGAAGACTCAAATTTTACCTTTTGTCTTTATAACATTCATAGATGTTCTTTCAAACAGAAACAGCACCCTTATTCCTAATCCTTTGAATTGCCTCTAAATACAGGTATTCAAATAATAAAAAATGGATAGTGCATTTATTTACCTTTTTGGTATGTGTGCAGGTAATTATTTCATTTATTTACAACCAAGATGAATTGATATTTTTTCTCCAAATTTCATGAGTTGGATGCCAAATATGAACATTTAATTTTCTACAGTGTTCTATGTAGTATGAGAACTCCCATATAGAATTATAGCTGGCTAAATAAAAAGATGGATTGACTTGCCTAAGGCTACAGAGATTTCAGGGACAAAGATAAGAACTGAAATGAGTGTTGCCACTACCATTTTTGATCATTTATCATAGATTAGGCACCGTGCTAAGTGATTATATGAACTCATTTAATTCTCTCAATAACTCTGTGGTATAGACTTTATCTCCATTTTAAAATTGAGGATGCTGGGGAAATCTCAGAAACAAAATTATATGCCCAAACTTACACAGCTAGGAACTGGGACTTGGGATTCCAGAACAAATCTGTGTGCTTCTGAAGCTATGCCCTTAGCACATCACATCACACTACTCCTGCCATGCATCCTCAGTTCAGAATATTCAGGGATATTATTTTATCTCTAAACCAGAGCTATAAATGATATGTAAATGATAATGAAATGTAACATTGATTTTGAGTGTGTGTTCAGTGTTTTGCTGATTTCTTTGTGACTACAGAGAGAAAGGCAATATGAATCTGCTCCTTTGTGTTCTTGTTAACAAATTGCTACATCATATACTTTGCCCTGAATATTGGTGTGTGGTGCTCTGTCCCCCAATTCCCATGCACTGGCAAAAGGTTCCATCCTGTCCTTAACTAAGGCTGTAGTGGGTGAGGACTCTAGCCCACTCTGCAATTTTCAAACTACCTCATATGACTCAGTTCAGCTCGTCATTTAAAGTTGGTAGCACACCGGATGGATGGAGCATGGAAATGAAAATGTTCCATCATCTTTTATAGCAGGCCACCTGATGTTTGGATGAGTTAAATGGAGCAAGATAACAATGGAAAGTTCACCTGGCACACTTAAAAAAGGCTTTGGAGGAATTTTGGTTACTATTTCATGACTTGCTGTAATATAATATTTTTTGTATTCCCACCACCCACACCTCCCCCCACCGCCTTCAATCGGAAATGTCAGTATTTTATTAGTCACGAGTTTCAGATTATCATGTGGGAGTGAAATGTTACACATAATATACAGGCATCTTCAAAGCATATAAACATGTATTTTTGTTAAATGTAGACATGACTATTTATGGCAAGATTGTTATATTTAGACACAAGGTAGATCATATGTGATCAAGGCCCTGCCTTTTGTGTCCTGTGAACGTAGGTTGTCTGATATATATCTTAGACTCAGTTTCCTCATCTGTGAATGAAAATAATGGTACCCACTTCACAAGTGTGTTGTGTGGGGAAAATGTACTTATCCCCTAATATATTTCTGGCTCAGAATAGTTATTTATTCAATGCAGGTTTCTTCTCTGCAGTTTTCTTCTCCCAGGTATTATGGTATGTTCTTACCATGAATCCAAAAACACAGCTTTAAAAAAGGGAAAAATAATACTGTCACCCTATTTATTTTTAAGGTTTTTTTTTCCCCAAAGGGTAACTAGTTATCTGCTTGCATAATTAACAAAGACAAAGATGTTAACTCCCAAGGTCTTTAAAACATAGAGCAAAATGAAAAGCAGCAAAACAGGTTAACTCCGAAGACTTGTTTTTACCTGGAGTTAAAAGGTGATAAGAAGCATCCCAAGCTGATTAAAACCTATAGGCAGGGGCGCCTGGGTGGCTCAGTGGGTTGAGCCTCTGCCTTCGGCTCAGGTCATGGTCCCGGCGTCCTAGGATCGAGCCCTACATCAGGCTCTCTGCTCAGGGAGCCTGCTTCCCTTCCTCTCTCTCTGCCTGCCTCTCTGCCTGCTTGTGATCTCTCTCTGTCAAATAAATTAATGAGGATCTTTAAAAAAAAAAAAAAAAACCTACAGGCAGGTGGCTGGAGCAAGTCCTGGGAGTGATTTCAAGTGGGATTTGTGGTGCCCATTTCAAGTTAGTTACTGAGATAGCCAATCTCTGTGGAAAGAGAGATGATGTTTAATGTTACATCAACAAGGCATTGGGCAGGTGGGGTGCTGTCAGCTACAACAAGAAACAGCAAGCTCTGTAAATTACCTGTGTTTCTGGAAAGACTTAGAGAAAATATAACTTCCCTGGTTTTTGGAAGCTGGCCAAAGGTTTTGTAGTTGGCCTTCCAGTCTTTTGTATATGCTTATGAGACGAAAAGCCTTCTGGTTCCCCCTCCCGGGCCTCACCCTGCTACTGCAACCACCCAGATCACCTTTGAAAAAAAGGAGTCTTGGTAAAAGAGTCCCTACATTATCCACATTTTCTCCTCTTTTTTCTTAAATTTATGTTTTTCAGGACAAATGATACTGGGTTTCTTTCCTTCAAAGACCACTTGCCTGTCACTCAGATAGTTATCACTGATACCAACAGATCAAACTCAGAAGCTGCTTGGAGAATTGGTCCCTTGCGTTGCTATGGAGACCGTGAGTACTAAATTGAAAAAAAAAAAAAAAAAAAAAAAAAAAAAGCTTTCTCGCTTTCTCTCTTCATTGCATAGGCACAAGATGTCTTTATTCCCTTATCCCTTTTTCCTGCAGTGTCCCTCAGTCTTGAAAATTTTTCACATGTCCAGTGCTTTTCCACATCTCATTCTAAAACAATGAACCCTGCTTAAGGGTATTTCCGTTCGCAGGGCTCTTCTGGAATGCGGTATCGTTTTATACAGAAGCGTCTTACCTCCACTTTCCTACCTTCCACGCGGAGTTCAGTGCTGATATTTCCTTCTTTTTTAAAACCACGGCTTTATCGGGAGTTTTCCTAGAAAACCTTGGCATTAAAGACTTCATCCGACTTGAAATAAGCTGTAAGTGCCCTCATTTATGAATTTAACATAATGTCAACAGAAGTCCAAGTCTTATCTTTGCCACCGATGGCTAGTACATGTTGATACTATCACATTAATGCCTCTGGTAATCTGTAAAAATAGTCATGCTAATTTCTAGTTCCTTCTAATTGTTTTTGTTTGTTTTATTATTGCCTATCAGAATGTAATCGTTCTCTCTTCAAAATAGTGTATTCCTCAAATCCCCATAGTACTTATTACAGTGTCCCTTATCTGTCCATGGGTACTGCTTACCTTTTACGTTAAGCTTCCATACCCCAGAACTTTTTCACTACAATTTCCATGGAAAGCTTAATGTATTATTATCATGCATTCTATTCATAATTAGGATCTATTTTTTGTTGTTGTGGTACTTTTGCTCTGAAAGTAATTTCTGACTTATTTTTCACCATTAGGACTGTGTGACTACCCAATCAGAATTCCTACTCTTTTTCAACTACTTCCCCATAAGCAGTGGTGTAGCTACACCAGAATATGGATCATTGTCTAACATCCCATTTCCTACACACAAGTTGTATCAGTAACGATCATAAAGTTAAAAGAAGAATAATAGAAATGTAGATGGCAAAATGTCCTAATATTGAACACTTATATGTGATCAGGCCAATTAAGAAAAATACATGCAAAAAAGAAAAGACATGAATGGTTTCTAGTTAACATTAGTCCTTTTTTTTTTCCTTTTTAGTAAAAAGGACAAAAACATACCCGTATATTGGTTTGTTCCAGTAATAGTCATATTAAAATTTCTGTTCCTCCAACTTTACTTCTACAAATTTGTGCATGGCTTTATTAAAATCAATAGTCTTCACATGTGTATGTTCAAAACAGAATATAATCAGAATATAATCAGATATCTTATATCAATCAAAGGATACTTTTACTATTTTTAAATTTAAAAAATATTTTTTTTTCACATTAAGCAACAGACATGTAAATTTTAGGAAAGGTTCTAAACATAAAGATAAGTTTGATTGATATTCATAAAAATACTTTGTTTTATAATAAATTTCAGGAATTATGATTTTTCTATGTGTTTTCTTCACAATTAGTTCTAGCAACTTTTAAATATCTCTGCAATCAATAAGAAAATCACTAAAATATTTTCACTAGAAATTTTATCACAGATCACTATTCTATTTGGTAAAATATTATGGAGTTCCTAAATGTTTGCAGTTGTGTGAGCTCTCTTTGGGTGCAATCTGTGTCCACAAGCCCTGTATTAATGTGTATTCATGTGTTTCAACAGTAGGTCTGAGTGAAACAAGGGTAGCATAGTAATTGTACAAATGAGAAATCAGAAGTTGTATTCTGACCCTTAGAACTAAGCCTGTGTATTTGAGTCTGCATGTTCAGAAGCCAAAGGTATAACTGGAGTTGTCTGAATTAACTTTCCTCTTGAATATAATATTTATTAAGTGACAAGTAATAAAACATGCTATTTGAGGCTTATATATACGTTATTAAAAATTCATACTGACATCAGCATTTCTTAGAACTTAGACCAACAAAAGGCTTTTTTTGGTAGAAGAATGTTTTTCACTGATCCTATTTAGAATTGCTGGTGCGTGGCAATAATAAAAGCATTTACTTTTAGTTGCTTTTGTTGGTTTTCCAATTTTTGCACCTACTGCCCCTCCCCCCATATTTCTTCTACAAAGATGGACTACTCCCACCATCTTGCCCTTTTTATGCCTTGACCATGATGACTTGTGCTTGTCATTAGATTTCTCATTTATCTGTGTCTACACAGATGATTTCTATAGTTTGATGGAGGCAGTTGACCAATACTATGATACTGATGTGACTGCATGAAATACCCTTTAAAAATTATTTATTTATTTGACAGTGAGAGAGATAGCGAGAGAGGGAACACAAGCAGGGGAAGTGGGAGAGGGAGAAGTAGGCCTCCCGCTGAGCAGGGAGCTGATGCGGGCCTGGATCCCAGGACCCTGGGATCATGACCTGGGCTGAAGGCAGATGCTTAAGGACTGAGCCACCCAGGAACCCCCTGCATGAAATACCCTTGAAAGCATAAGTAATGTTCCGGCAAGAGGAGCTTAAAAATTTGAGAGCTCCAGAGAAAGAAACAAAAGCACTAACTGGAGGAGATAACTGAGTTATTTGCACCAGCTCCCTGTAAATCACCAAGCAGTTAAATGTTTCTTTTGCAGTTACAGAACAATACGTACAAGGAAAGAGATCTCTTTAATTGGTAGCTTTAACCTCCTTTTACTCTGAAGATTTAGACTATAAATGGGAGGAAGCTCTTGTGGCTTTAGTGTGAAATAAGATATCTCCTATCTAACTTAGCCAGGCTCTGAAAATGTGGGGTTGAGTGCCAACCATTGCATAATATGGATATAATAACCTCAATGTAAATTTAATAAAAATCAGGCCCTAAGGCCTTTTGATTCATTAAAGCAGCAGCAAATGTCATGGCATATTATCACAAGATAATGAGCAATGATTTAGTGTTAATTACATTTCAATGTCCAATTTGTTTGTACTTTCTGGTACTGTATTTTGTCCTTCGGGTTATACAAAAATGTTTTAAATTCAGGTGGTATTTAATTTGAAGAAAATTTAAAAATCCATTGATGTAATTGATTGCCATACAGTTTTTTCACCAGGTTGAAGAACATATACTTTTTTGAAACAAGAAGATTTTATATAAAAAATTTAAAATGCAGGACTTCATATTTTTCAAAATATTACATTTTATTATTATTATTATTATTTAAAAGGAAAAAAAATAAATTGGAAGAGATCTTGTATTTCTTATTAACAGCTATACTCATCCTTTACCTTTTCTGTAGATAAAATTTTCACCCTAAGGGGTTCATAACAAGATACTTCTACAGATCAGCTACTTATAAAGGAAATGGCCTTTAAACACATGAAGTGGCTCAGAATAGATTTCTTTTCCATCCCTAAGGAGTATTCCTCTATAACTATCTGAACAGAAGCCTCCAAAGTTGATATATCCATATTGTTCAACAGGGAACAAGACATCTCCATGAAATTTTCAATCCATTTCCTTCTGGGTCACTTCCAGCTAAGATGTGTGAATTATGTAGCCTTGAAATTAGTCCATATTCTATGAGAAACAAGACATTACACAGTATCATGTCTAGTGGATCTGTTTCAAATGAGACTGAGTGAAAAAAAATGAGCTAATTTGACAATTATCTCACAATGGTTGTGGAATGGAAATATAGTTTAGAGTGGATAAAGAGGAGAAGTGGGGAATTGTTGAGAGTCAGAGTGGTATAGTGGAAAGAGCCTATTGCTTAGAACCCCAGGTGATTCAAATTTCCATCCTTCTAAGTTTAATTGTGAACATGTTCTTTACCCCTTTAGTGCTTACTTATGCAAAATGGGACTTATGACACCCATATGCCAATCTGATGTATTTGGCTGCAATTAAGAGAAAACTTGATCTAAACTAGTAGATACAAGGATGGGGATTCACTGGTACTGAGACATGTGACTAGGTCCAGAACTGGTGAGACATTTTATTTCTGGTTGGATTCATCAGTTTCATAATGTTATCTGGATTCAATTTATTTCTCTCCCTGCACTGACTTCTGAATATCTTTTTCAGTCTAAAGCTAGCTGTCCTTCAAGGGAGAGCTACATTTCAGCTAATGGGTGAAACTCCTGGTGTGCAACACCTAAACACCTCTGGCCAAGGCTTCTGGCCATGGAAGTAAAGATTGCAGAGTGGTTTTGCCAGGACCCACCCTTACATGTGGTGGGGGAGGGAGGGAGGAAAAACAATGTGCCTCTTAACTTTTCAGTTCTTGGTTGAGACCCCTGTAATAAAAGAGTAACAAGAGAAAAACAAACAGAAGTTTACCAATCTACACACATTGTGTGCTCATGAGATGAACAGAGAAAAATGAGTAATTCAAAGAGGTGGTTTAGAATTATAGATTATCATGTAGTGTGTTCAACAGAGAATAATAAAATTATGGAGAAATAATGGACAATGGAAAGCAATATTAGGTTTCCAAAAGTTGTGATAAAGGCTAGTTAGTAAAGTTTGTTATGCAGATCTCTCTGGTGTCATCTTTAGACTGATAGGATCTAAAGTTGTCTCCAGGCATGCCTGGGTGACTCAGTCAGTTAAACATCTGCCTTCGGCTCAGGTCATGATCCCAGAATCCTGGGACCAAGCCTCACATCAGGCTCCTTCCTCAGCGGGGAGCCTGCTTCTCCCTCTCCTTCTGCCACTTACGCTATTTATACATTTACTATATATTTTGTTTTCAAACAAAATTGTTCTTGATGTTCACAAGATACTGCACTATGATTTTCATTGTTCAACTCCTAATCCAATTTACAGATGAGGAGGGTGACCCTAGAGAGACTTAGTAAAACACCCAGAGTTACACAGCTTACACAGTTGGTTTAAGAGTCAGAATCAATGATCAACCTACCTCTTTCTTCCTTAGTGCAACTTCCTATTCTGTTTTGCAAAACTGCCTCAAAACCGAAGAATGCTAGGACTCAGAGAAAATAGAATTATTTTTTTTCTGTGATTTGACACATAAGACATTCAGAAAGTCTTCACAATTTTAGCAATTTGTATATCCTTTTTTCTTGAGTTGTCTTATCTACAAAAATGTTTAACAATATGTCATATAGTTCATATTTCCCACTTTATAGATGCATGCATGGAAGGTCAGAGAGGTTAAGTGACTTCTTCTTTGTCCATAAATGGTCCTGGGATCTGTTGCATGCCCAGGTGGTATTCGATATGAAGTTCTAGGAAGGGAGAACATTATATAGGAGCCTCTACTCAGAAAGATTCTCATCTTCTAGAAGTACTCGGGAGACATTCTCTTGAATTTACAGCAATTTCCTCCACTTAGCATGTTCTTTCTTTGTCAATCTTGAAAGTACATTGTGAGGTCATTGGGTTTCATTCATCTGTGCATTCTCAGGGCCTAACACAAGACCTGGATTGGTAAAAATCCACTGAAGGGCTAACAGACTCTATAGCTTCGTCTTAAACCACAAGGGAGTAAATGAAAGGAAGATATTTGTCAGACAGGTGGGAGAGAGAAAGGCCAGGGGGTAAATTCATGCTGGAGCTAAGGGGTGACACAAGGCTTCTGGTTTTCTCCTCCAGGGCCATCGGGTGATGACCATCCCATCAGCAAAGGAGAGCAGGCTTATGTTTGACTCAGATCCCCATCCTCAGAGTCACTAGGCAATGTTGGAAATATCACTTTTTTACTTACATTGTTATTGTTTAGTTGTTTTCAGGCACCTCTATTACATATTTTAGCTTTGAACCCCTCCCCCAGGGGCACTGCCTAAGTTTGGGGGAAGAAGATTTTTTTTCATAAGGAAAGTGGGTTCAAAAATGAGCTCCAGAGACACATCACTTGGATTTAAATCTTGACTCTGCCCCATCTGGGTTGGAGCCACTTGTGAGCTCAGTTCCTGAAGCTGCTATATGTTACCTGTCTCATAAGAGTATAGTGTGGCTTAAAATATTAAGGATTTCACTAATGAAAAATGTATAGCAGAGTGTTTGGCTTGTGGTAAGCACTCAATAAACATTAGCTCTGATTACTGCATTTTACTGATTGTCCCCCAGTTCTAGGAGGAATAGGCTGAATAAAGTAGGTCTTTAATAGTGACCTAAATAAAATTAAATAATAATAATTAAAATATTTGTCAAGGAAGTTAATGCCTTGGTATAAAACTAAAAAAAAAAAAATCTAAAAGAAATTACAAACTTGTATTTAGTGTGTGTGGTGTAACATTTTAATGAACAATCCTTTAGTTGGATGAGAGCTTCCTATATACAAGCCCTGGTGTTAGATGTCCAAAAGTTGAGGTGTTTCCTAGAGTTTGCAGACTAGTTGGGGAGACAGACCCTAGAAAGATCATTATACAACAGATGGATAAATGTTGGAGCAGGGATAAGCCTGGACAGGAACCCTACCAAGGATGGGGGGAGGCAGGGGTGGTGGGCAGATGCAGCAGTAGAGCAAAGAAAGCTCCATAAAGAGGTGCTGTCCATGTAGAACTTAATATCCACAAGACCAGCTTTGCAGAAAGGCTTTTAACAAAATCTTTAACGTTTTTCCTCTCCAATTCTCACCAATCTTTACCTTGGTTCTGCAGAGAGAAATAAATTGAGGTCCCAGTTATCTTGCAGTTAATGTTTATTTGATCTCAAGATGTGCAGGGCTGCAAGGTGACATCTGTGGCCTGAATAAGAAACAGGAAATGGCTCAAAGAGCCAACTTCATTCTTATTTAATGTTTTAATTGTTGAACCCAATTTGTTCACCTCAGTTCTGTCTCCTTTAATGCATGGGTTTCTGAGCCAAAGTCATGGGACTGAGTCGGTCACAACTCACTATGTCACTATACCAGCAGCAATAGTGATCCCTTTGAGTTCATCTTAGGGGCCAGGTATGGTTCTGTGAAGTTCATCAGGATTAAGTCATAAACAACCTGACACTTGGGTATTATTTTCATTCCCATTTTTCAAATGAGAAAATTGAGGTGTGACAAGATTGGAAATGTGGGTCCAGAGTACATGCTTTCAAATCCCAGATTAGGGCCTCTAACTCTTTTAGGTCAGGGCTCACCTTGACCAGAATGCAAAACATTCAAACTCTCAGTTACTTGAAATTCTACCTACTGGGGGGCTTCTTATACCAAGGCTGGTTCTCTGTTTGGATTTGAAGGCTGAGGAGGGAGAGTCCAGGGTGCTATTTGACATTTGTTATTACTGATAATTCAATTAATGAGTTTGTCAAATAAATACCCATATCCTGTTTTAGGTGTAAAGGAGAGGGGGGTTGTCCAAGGTGCTTAGAAGGAAGGGAAGGTCTGTCATAGGAAGGCCTCAGCTCTAGTGACTGAAAGGGGACTGTCCTCTCATCACCATCAACTTATAATTTGCCTCTCCATATCCTTCAGATTAAAAAAAAATCTTATTTAATAATGCAAAATACAAAAGACATATTCAATAGAGAAAAATAGAGAAGAATTCTACTTTTAGAGTCAAATTCTTTGTCCTGTCTGAGAAACTGAGAAAATTACACTTCTTTTCTCACCCATGGAATGGGAGTAAAAATTATACCTTTATCCTCGGGTTGTTTTGAGAATTAAAATGACAGATTAAATGGTCAGAATTAAAATGGCCAGAATTTAGTATAGCACTCAGCAGAATTCATTGTACCTATTGTGTCCCTGCTACTTTTCTCTCTTTCTCTATCTCCCTCAATGGCCACCACCACCATCATCATAACCATCACCACCATCATCGTCACCACCACCACTATCGCCAACACTATCATCACCACCAGCACCACTAATGCCAACACAAGTACCAAATCATCATCATTGGTATTATTACTCCTGACTGGGTGACGTCTGGCATGTGTGACATGCAGATTTTTATAGAAAGGCAGAAAGAGTCATGGAAGAGGGATGGGGACTTATGTTTGATCCCAGGAACCACTACTTGTATGATATGTCCTTGAGATTAGCACTTAAACTTTGAGTCTCCTTGAAAAAGAGGAAAAAGGCCATAAGAATAGCATGGATGCTTATAATCACATGTATTAATGAAATAAGATGGAGGAGATCACTGGACATTCAAGGGTATGAATCCTCTCCCTGCAGGAATGCAGTGGCCTAGCTAATCCAGTATCTACATATATCCATGAAGACACAATTGAAGACAAAATAGACCCAGAAAACCAAGAGCCTTGGCACTGATGCATGTTTATCAGATTGGTATCTGTGGCTGAAGCCCTTATCCTGTTTCCTAAATTCTCACAATGAGTACCAAATGGGTCATAAAAGAGCTTGGGACTTAATATTTGGTAATTTCCGCAACTAACTGATAATTTTAATACTGCAGAGATTTCAACTGAAGACTTCCTCACCTTGTATTGACTTGTAGTCATTTACACCATTCATTCAGGGTGTGCTTGTGATCTCAATGCACTGACTGACACCTCCCCTCATCTTCCCACCTGTTTCCCTTGTTGGTTTCAGCTCCATCTGAGATCACTTTTGCCATCGATGTTGGGAATGGCCCCGTAGAGCTCATAGTTCACTCTCCTTCTCTTCTGAATGACAACCAATGGCATTATGTCCGAGCTGAGAGAAACCTCAAGGAGACTTCACTTCAGGTGGACAACCTCCCAAGGATGACCAGGGAGACTTCAGAGGAAGGCCATTTCCGATTGCAGCTGAATAGCCAGCTGTTTGTAGGTAAGGGACATCTTGAGTTCCCTCTGTGCTAATACCCTATAAGACTTCTGTATTACCAGACCCAGAGAAAATTATGATTTTGTTTCATACTTGAGGGATGGTTAAAATATGTCACAAGGCATTTATAATTATAAATTTGATTTTACACTTGCCATTTGCGATGACGTGGATGGAACTAGAGGGTATCATGCTTAGCGAAATAAGTCAATCGGAGAAAGACAACTATCATATGATCTCCCTGATATGAGGGAGAGGAGATGCAACATGGGGGGTTGAGGGGGTAGGAGAAGAATAAATGTAACAAGATGGGATTGGGAGGGAGACAAACCATAAGTGACTCTTAATCTCACAAAACAAACTGAGGGTTGATGGGGGGAGGGGGTTTGGGAGGTGGGGGTGGGGTTATGGATATTGGGGAGGGTATGTGCTATGGTGAGTGCTGTGAAGTGTGTAAACCTGGCGAATCGCAGACCTGTACCCCTGGGGATAAAAATATATGTTTATTAAAAATAAAATAAAAAAAATAAATAAATTTGATTTTACAGATTCTTTTCATTCTAGCTTCATAGCCATGACAATAAGAGATTTTGCCACCCCTTAGCAAATTTTGAGGTGGTCTCAGACTTTGTCTCTTTTCTCCTTGTACATATTATTTTCAGATGTCCAAGGACCCCTAATATTTTTCATTCTTATAGTCAAAATACACTTGTAGAAAAAGAAAATATCAGCTATTTACACCTTATTACACCTGATAATTAATGATAACTGTGCAATAAAACATGTTACAGTATCTCAAAGGGATGTGTCACCAGTCATATGGTGGAGGAAGGAGCTACTGTTTTCCATAGGTTTCTTTGATGCTCCCTGAAATCACATCATTCAGGTCACTGCCTTACATTTGCACAGAAAAGCAGGTCTAGTTCTTGAGCTGATGTCGCTCCATTGAACAGTTCCTCCTGAGACTCCGAATTAGTTTTTCATCTGAACTGACCGCCCTTGCTTATAGTGGGTACCAGGAAGTTTTGAACGTCACTTACTGAGTCCATTCGTTCTTTTATTCCATAGTCACTAAACACTGAAAACAAGTCAGGCACCTTGTTGGATGATGGGCATTGAAAGATAAATTGTGCGGTGACACTACTTTACAAAGAGCTTGTGTCCTGTTTGTATGTGTAAGAAAGAGAGACACTGAGAGACAACAATAGAGAGGAAGGGAATTTAGCCACATGAGTCTGGGTAGGAAAGGGCAACCTCACAGCTGTAATTTAGAAAGGATTTTTTGAAAGTAGGTTGAGTAGGACTTGCAAATCTTGAAGGTACAAAATATAGCTATAAATAATAGGGCCATTGTAATATTATCAAAGCTAAGAAGCTGTTCTTACATGAACCTTGAAGTTCAGATGTTTAGAACAGTGGTATAAGTAAGGTCCAAAATTTTCCAGTCAATCCAGATTTAATTTTCTTTCCTTATTTATTTATTTAGCCAACTCTCACACAATAGAGTTTTACTGCTAGTAATAAAATGCCATCAGCAATCAGCGGGGGTTTCTTACAAGTTTTCTTTAAATTAGTTTTGTACAGTTTTTAACTCTAACAAAAACAGTCACTAAAAGCATGCCAGGTAAAAGAAAAAAAAAGAAGTAGCAGAATATGTCATATTTTCTCTTCTCAAGAGGAATCATATTTTTTTCTTCATCTGTCATGTTTTACTTATCTAGCAGAAGTTATAAGTGATTAAAGCATTTTTATGATTATAAGACATTTACTTAGACATTTACTTAATTAATAACCTACATGAGTGATGATTTACTCTTAAAATATTTTTGAAAATTTATATTGCTGTTTTAATTCTATTAAAACATCACATTTCATTTCTCTGAAGAAGTTTGCTAGTCATCAAGATTTAATGTCTTTTTTGGTGAAATCAATTCAAGTAGTTTGCAATTTTCATAAATTATATTCCATGCCAAAGTTTAATTTATCTTCAGGCAGTATTTATCAATCTTTCTGCCAGAAAGGTGTACATAAGATGGAATAATATTTTTTATCCTTCCATGCAAATTTCATGTCATTATGAAATTATCATATGCCCTGAATATGTGATAAACTGTGCGCGAGTCAAAAGGGAAAAGTCGCAGCTGTGTTTCATGGCAGGTTTTTATCTCCAGACGTTTCAGTTAAATTGATCACAAATGCAATGAGTTGTAGGAGCATGTCGATGGTTTTGGAGGACATATCTTGCTCGAGCTGGAGCCAAGGTCAGCTGTGGTGAGAGCACCTGCTTCTGTTATGTTTTTCTCCAATAAGTTCCTTCTCAGATGTTACTCTGCCTTATTGAATTTGTCTTAATGTACTTTAAGAAGAAAAAAAAAAAAGAAACTTTCATGTTGGAGGTCATTTTAGTCTGTTGGTTTGAATTCTGTTTAGTGTTCAGCAATACACTCATTTAGAAATGTCATGTGGCCAAAAATGCTGAAGTCCCTGTATTTCCATTTTGTATAATTCAGTGGTCCAAAACCAAAAACAAAACCAAAAACCAAAACCAAAAAATAAAACCTCTATTTAGCTCTAACAGTCAAAATGGAGAATTGCATTCCCTGTCATTCAGAAATTTAGAGACACTGGATATTTATATTTTTTAGGCAGAAAAAAGAAATCATTGGTGTATACTTCTTCCCAGGGAGAGATTGAAGGTAGCAGTATTTAAATATTCATTTGGATATGCCTATCTGGATACTTTTAACCACTAAAGGATCTTTCAATCAAAACAGAGCATCATTCAGCATTGTAATTGCTGGTGTAGATGTGTGCTTGTGAGTGCTTCCTGAGTACCAGAAACAGGTTAAATTTTGTAGAACAGGATGTACCTCTTCACACTGCTCCTGTCATTTAAATGTGACAAGTTGAAGTGCTCATACATGAGTCAAGGCATGCTGGATTCCCACAATCAATATTTTTATCTTTGGACTTTTATCACCATGATAGTTAGGGACATTTGCAACCCTGCCATCTTACTGGTCATATTTTTTAAAAAAATATTATTATTGGGGCGCCTGGGTGGCTCAGTGGGTTAAGCCGCTGCCTTCGGCTCAGGTCATGATCTCAGGGTCCTGGGATCGAGTCCCGCATCGGGCTCTCTGCTCAGCGGGGAGCCTGCTTCCCTCTCTCTCTCTGCCTGCCTCTCTGTCTACTTGTGATCTCTCTCTGTCAAATAAATAAATAAAAAAAAAAATCTTTCAAAAAAATTTATTATTATTGTTTAACAGAGTAAGAGAAACTTTATAACACATAGATTCTGAAATGTATGCTGCAAGTATGTAATTATCTCATCGATGAAACTCTTAGAGGTATTAGCCCTCTGGTTTGCTGTTCCCTACAAATGTTGAATCCAAGAACTAGCACCCACTGCTGAAAGTAAAATGGAGAGACATGGGTGTGTAACCCAGGTCAAGAACCAATAAGCCAGAAGACATTGGTTAAAAAACACCTAGCCTTTGTATACTCATTGTCTTTACCTGCAAAATAGAAAAGAAAAGTTTGGTATCTTACCTCCCAGGACCCAAGGATCTACAATCTCCATGTTTATGTTAGGAATGACAATCATCCTTATCCTCATTCTCCCCAAATCTGAATTGCATCTTTCCAAGTTTGCTGCAATTATAGACATTTTGTAAATATCTGGGCCTGTGAGCTTCATTTTCATGTGATTTTACTGCCTTCTTCTTATTATTTTTGTTTTATTTTGTTTTTGTCTTTCATGGACTTGTGTTTTGTTGTTGTTGTTTGTTTGTTTGTTTGTTTGTTTGTTTGTTTTTTTTTTTTTTTTTTTTGGTCTTGGTTGTTTTTGGTTTAGCTGTTTAATTGTGTCAAAGTAAACTGAAGCTGCTCACATTGTACAGTTCCTTGGGGAAAATACTAGACTATGAAAGAGAACAATACGATTCTTGATAAATCATTAAGTTCAAAGAGATCCCTAAAAATGTTGCTTCTGCCTCCCTGCCAGTAGCAGACTATTATTTTTATTTTCAGGTGAAGCATGCCAAACTTAGTGGGGTCAGTAGTGAAACCAATCAGGGAGAGTGAACACACAATAACCTTGATCTCTGGTACAACATAGACAGGTACTCTGTGGCAAAATGCAGCCACACACATGAGCTTCCAGAAGGTATATATGTGAATAGTTACTTATATTTATCCTTGAGAGTGACTCAGGAGGATGGCTTTCCTGAAGCAGCTCAGTAGAGTTTTCTATTTGAGAGGATATAACATGTCTCAAAGTATAAGAGGAGGTATGTATCCTTTTCTCATTAAAAAGTAACTGAGGGGCACCTCGGTGGCTCAGTCCACTAAGCAGCTGACTTCGGCTCAGGTCATGATCCCAGGGTCCTGGGATCTAGCCCCACTTCTGGCTCCCTGTTCACAGGGGAGCCTGCTTCTCCCTCTCCTTCTGCTGCTCCTTCAGCTTCTGCTCTTTTGCTTGCATGCTCTCTCTTTTTCAAATAAATAAATAAAATCTTGAAGAAAAGTAACTGAAAGGCATATTTCAGCATATTTATTCAACATATTTATTATATAAGCCATAGTGCATTGAAGATGTTACTTAACATTACATCAGTGGTGAAACAAAAAGTAAAGGAATTATTGTCTTTTCAACATCATGTAAATTTCTGATAATATCTAATTTACCAAAAATGTTTAAATTTTTTCAAAGGTAAGTCATATATCAAGTATACTTGAATTATTTCTCTTAGTAAAAAAAAAAATATGTGATTTCTGATGTTTCCCATTAATAGTTAAATATAAGAAATTGTTGTGACTAGTTTAAGAAGTTGGTAAGAGACCTCAAAACACCAGCAGGGTAAGTCCCAGAAATGCTGTACTTTGTTGTTGTGGACAAAGTACCTAGAGGAGCCCCTGGTGTCCACTTAATAAAAACTTCTATGATGCAAAACAAAACAAAATACAACAAACAATGATGCAGAGCTACGTGCTTCCCCACGCATTTTCTGTCCCCAACACCAGTGTTCCGCAAAATCACATTCTTATAGCTTGAAAGTGTTTTGAAAAAACATTGGTTCTATTTTTATATTCAGAGAAGTGAAAGATTAAATCACCGCCTTATGCAAAGTTTTGTTTCTTCTTTAAGATGTTCAGAGTTGAAGGCATTTAACTATTCCAATAGCCCATTTTTAGTGTTTTCTGCCCCCCAATTGTCGAGAAACTTTTTTTGAAATGTTTATCTGCAACCCCTTCTGCTTTAAATAAAGCTCATTTTATCATATGTTGGTCTGCAATGGATTGATAATGGGTAATTGAAGGAGAATGTAAAGTTATCTTGTTGGTTCGATTGATTGATTGATTGATTGCTGTTGGTAAAACATAGCACAAGTCATACTGTCTTCTTTAAAGGAGAGTGCCATAAGGCATATGGAATCATTTTCTCATTCAAACCCAGGGAAAGAAGCCTGAGATTTAGACTACACAAAAACCCAATGTTAGAAGTAGTTATTCTGATTCCTCTGGCACTACAAGTCATCAAAATTTATAATTCAGTAAAGGAAAAAAAATTAGGGCAGTGTCATTTACATGGAGCTTGGGTGATAATCATAAAAAAGAAAGCAAATACAGACCTTTCTGGGAAATAAAATCAGTATTCCCTGGATATTCAAGGACCTGATCTAAGGGAGAGAAGGGAGGTGAGAAGTTGTTTATGTTTTTTTTGTTGTTGTTTTTGGGTTTTGTTTTTGTTTTTGTTTTTTTCCACTGAGCATTAACAATCAGGGAAACACCAGGTTGGAAAAAAGCAGACCCAGCAAGGCATGCAGACGCTGGGACCCTAGTGAGCCTGTTTCAGTTTCTCCAAGGCTTTGTCGATATAGCTAAGGATTCAGAGAAAGAGGTGAGAAAGCCCTTGAGCAGAGTGGTAGAGGGGAAGAATATGTAATCACAATCCTCTGAAAGTGTTATTGGCAGATTTACACTCAGTTCGCATATTGTTACCAAGTTGCCTCTGATCCAAGAAGGAAGGGATTTGGCTTCAAAGTCACTTGTGTAGGTGAAGGCAGAAGAAGTGAGAAGTGCCATGTTTCAATTCAGCTTTCTACATTATCCACGCACCACGCTGAATGGTGCATGGTCGTCTCGGGATCTATTTATTGTGGTGAGAGAGGCTTAGGAACCCATGGTAGACATGGAAATGTGCTGTTCATGTCCCCCTTCAAGATGGACTTGTTGCCCTGCTATGAGAAAGCCGTTGACAGATAGTCTTCATGTGTCTGCCCCTTTAGGGACTGCGTCAGCTCCAGAGAAACACCTGGACAAAGTCACAACCTTTCCAAGTGTGTCCACAATGACAATGTGAATCGAGGGTATAAAGGTTGTCCATTTTGGCCCAAGGAGGTACAATTCTCATGGGTTTCTTCTAGCTCTGGTGCTCTCTGTGGGGTTGTTCTAGACTGTCCTTAAATGTGCACTGCCGCTCTAGCACCCCCCACCCCCTCCTGATTTCTGCATCTTCCATCTACAGGTGTGGTTCCCAAGAGGGCATCCTTAACACACCTCTTGCTGCACAGCCTGCTTGCTGGAGAACCCAGCCTGAGCCAGAATCATATATTTTTTATAAAACACACACACACACATACACACTTTTTAAAAATCATAGTAATCTCTTAAACAAAATTTATTCTTCATTTCTCCCCAGGATTAGCCATAATATAACCCTTCCCCCTTATTATTTTTTTTTTTTTTCTCCAGAACACACTTTAAAGCTGATGGGTTTCTTAGTGTTGAGTTTGCATTGTTTTAGTTCTTTTTAAAGGTCTTCTCCCTCAGTGTAGGATGGATTTTACCCCTATGTATTTGGCAGACTCCTCTTCATTAATGACACAGCTTTTTGATGATTCAAATCCAATTTCTTCTCATAGGGGAGTGTACTCCCCCCCCCACCCTCTACCTGTGATCATACCCTTCACACTAGGTTATAATGATCTGGCTATTGCCTCTCTTCCCTCTAGTGGTTTCCTTGTGGACAGACACAGTGTCTAATATATCTTTACATCCTTGTGCCTGATGCAGGTTCTCTGATGTATTTTGAATTCAGTAAATGTATAATCAGTTACTGAAAGTGATTGAATGCAAAGTTCCAAGTGGTGGTCCTTTTAATACTGGCTTTATTTTAAGTCATTACCTTTTCTGAGCCTCAGTTATTCCATCTGCCCACTGGGCTTAATAATCAATACTTCATAAGTCAGTTGCAAAGATTAAATGAGCATTTTTTCCTTTTATTTGGAATTCTCTCTCAAAGCTTATTAAATAAGGGTTGCAAGCAAAATATCATTTTAAATGAGAATTTATTTGTGCCCCCATCCCAGGGGAATAATAAGGCACTGCTTTGCCTGGAAATTTATGAGATTTGACATTTAAAGGACACATTCAATTAGTGCAATAGCTCCCAGGGGAGGGATCCTGCCCCACACTGGGTTTTACCCCTTCTTTGCACAAATCAGCAGAAGTGTCCCCACGTGGTAGTGTATCTGATGCATGAATGCCTCAAAAGCTGAGGTAGGGCCTTTACAAAAGGTAACATTACAATGGCCGTTGTCTTGGCAACTAGCTTTCAAAGGGAAAGGAATTTTCCAAACCCCATTTTCAAATTGTTACATGGTATGTATAAGCATGCTCTGAGCTGTTGTTACTGGATTCCTTTTGCTGTTGCTAGTTTTCCCTGTGCTCTGGTGGGTGAAGACGGGCTTATTTATGGAAAATCCTATCAGATCAGAGAAGGTGCCCAGGCCCGTCTCTCCATTTATGATTCAACGATATTTTAAGTTTCATAAAATAAGCTGAAAGCCGTCCACATCCAACACCCATTTGTGGGGACATCCAAGCAATCATGATCTTTTGCAACTGCCCTTCTCTTAGCTGTAGCTAAGAGCCAGTGAGGCAGTAGCAAAAAGCCAATTTTTTTTTTAATTGGAATAATTTTCAGTTTTTGTTTTAATTGAAGTAATTTTTTAAAGTTTATTTGTTGTTGTTGTTGTTCTTTTAGTATCAGCCTTATTCTCTCTTCTTTCCTTGTCCAAATAACTCTAAGGACTAACAGATTGTGCATGACTTTGCCAGATTGGGGAGGAAACACTGAAAGGTATTTGATCCTTTCCCTCCATTTGCCACCCTGTCCTTCCTCCCATCTCTCTCTCTCTCTTTTCTTTTTTTGGACACAATTTATTTAACAAATATTTCCTGAACATATTCTGTGTTATTAGCCCTAGGGTAGGCAACAGGAGCATGAAAATGAATAAGATCCATTTGATATTTAAGAAGTACAGGCTTTGAATGGAGGGGAAAGGCTTTAAGCCAGGTCCCTGAGAATATGGTATGGGGGTGCATATCCAAGGAGGGTTAGTAGGGCTAAAGGGCTGTGGCTGTCAAGTGTAACCTGGAGGCAGTTTCCAGGCTATCCCTCGTGAAAGTGTTGTTCAACAGGCCATCTTTGGAGTTACCTGCTTTACTGGAAAGAAATTATTTGCATCTCCACTGAATAAATGTCATCCACTATTTTTTTGCTTTATTTCCAAGTGTCAGGGACACACCATCAAATGTGAGAGAGATGCTTCTCACATTTGATGGTGTGTCCATAGTCACACTGCAGCCATCACATACCCAAAGGAAGCTTGCAGTAAGAAAGAGCTCCAAAGTGATTGCTGCAGAAATTTATCAACATGTCATGACAGTGTTAAAAGATTGGACAGTGAGAACTGGTTGCCCTTGACTCTATAGTGCTACTATCCTATTTAGTGAATTGCAGCCTTTAAAAAAAAAACAAAAAACAAAACATATACTCTAGGGTGTCCTGGCATCACCCATAAAATCACTCTAGGCCAGGAGAAATATTAGGGGAAATTCTTAAAGTTTATAATCATAGAACTTTTACTATATATCCTTATTTCTTTGAATGGGTCTGTGCTTTAGCTTCTAAGAGAGTATCTGTTCTCAGTAGGCCCATGCTGGAGAAAACTAACATGTGATTGTCAGGGGCCCAAGCATATGCAAAATCCAAACACTGATGTTAATAGGGCAATAATTGGGCCAGGCGGCAGCTGGGAAGAATGTAAGTGTTCCAGCTGATTGTTGTGATGACCTGGGCTCATACGGTATTTCTCATCTAGTTGCTCTTGCAAGAAGGGCAAATATCTCTCCTCTTAACCCAGGAGCATTTGTAACTTTTCTTTAAATCTATTTTTGATGCTGATTTTTTATCTTCCAAACGTTGACAGAAGGGAGCGCAGGGAGGCATCGTTCGGCACCCATCTTTGCAGGATGGGAGGTAATTGTTGTGTCAGGATGGTTCTCGTGGCTATTCTAGACTGATACTTACGATTATGGAAACTTTCCTGCCCCATCATCTTGATATTTTTCAGGGGTACCTCTAAATTATATGCAAAGCAATAATCAGCCACCTTGAACTGAAGTGGGCTCTATTCCCTTATGGTTCCACATTAGCAACAAAAACAGAAACGCAATTCAAGTGTTTGCTTTTTTCTTTCCCTCCTCCTGAATTGTAAATAGTAACCGAATGGGGATTTCCACAGAATGCATATTTAGTACGCTGTCTGGACAAAATGTTGGCCCTGCCCTGCCACCATTCTGTTAAAAAGAAAGCAAATGTTTGTTTTCAGTCAGGTGTCTTGAAAACAAAATTACCAGAAAAACAAGCCTCTTTGTAGAAAACCCAAGTAGCAAGATATATACTTCCTATATACCCTGACCCACACACCACACACAAACATGCTGATACTGTCAAAGGTATTCCTCAATATCCAAATACCACATGGATTAATAAATGGCTTCTAGAGATGTACACAATTCTATAGCAAGGAGTTTCACTGGAAACTTGATATAATAAATTATTTCTAACATGACTTTTAGAAAAAGGAGACCAACCGCACTGTACACAATATACATAATAAATGAAAATATTTATTTTAAATTACACAATCAATATGAAAATGCATCCTCACTGAAAATTAGTCAATAATACCTCCAACTACCCTTATTAGAGGCAACTGATATTTGTCCTGCATGCGATGTTCCAGGAATCGTTCAAGTTCTTACATACATTTAGGTATCCTTAGGAAACACTGAACAATATTATTATTTGTGGATATATTTACATAAACGATATATTTATATGTATTATACCACAGCTTTCTCACGTTTTTATTTATTTGTTTTTTTTTTTACACCTGAAATATGCCATGGAAACGATAACATGCCAATATAAATCGCATATTAAAACTGCTATATAGTGCTTTACCTAATATTTTCAGTTTTTGCCTATTTTGTAGCCATGTTTGTTTTATGTCTTTAACGCATCTGTAATTTGTTTTGGGTTCTGAGGTAGGATTGTAATTTTATTTATTTTCCAAAATCATATTTTCCCATCTCCATTTATTTCATGGTTCCTTTTTCCTAGTTACTTAGAACTGCAGTGTATATTATAATGTAAAAAACCATCATTCTGTATAAAGAGTCTATTTCTGAATTTCTTAGAAACGTCTGGTTTCTTGGGGTGCCTACCTGGCTTAGCTGGGAGAGCATGCAACTCTTGATCTTGGGGTCATGGGTTCCAGTCCCACATTGTGGTGTGGAGCTTACTGAAAAGCAAGAACAGAAACAAAAACTAAAACTAAAAACAAAATCAAGGAATTTATGGCTTCTGTCTTATTTAAATAGTTTTGTTTTTCCCAAATACTGCACCAAATCACACTTATAGGGTATATTTTGATACAGAATTGGATAAGTTTTACCCCTGGGCACACCTCACTTCTTTTCATTTAAAAAACTTATTAATGATTCTCAATCATTTTCCCTTCTTGTGGAATTAGCTTTTCATGTTCTATGAAAATAATTTTTGGGGGGCTATTGATTGGATTTTATTGTGTTAAAGAAATTAGCTGTACATTACTGGATCATACAGACACATATTTTACTTCTTCAGGTATTCTTTAGGTGTAAAGGTAAAATTGTATTTTTTCCTTCATATAGGCACATCTTGTTAACTTCTAGGTGTTTTGCTGCTTTTGTTATTAAATAGGATTTTTTCCTAGGTATTCCATTTTCCAGTTGGCTATTGTTATTATATAGGACAGTGACTGATGTTGTATGCTGATATTTATATCTATCCACATTCTTATATCTTTATTTTATTTAATTAATAAATATATTTTTAAAAGATTTTATTTATTTATTTCAGAAAGAGAGAGAGCACAAGTGGGGAGAGGGGCAGAGGGAGAGGAGGAAGCAGATTCCTGACTGAGCAGGGAATCTGATGTGGAACTCGATCCCAAGACCCTGGGATCTTGACCCTAGCCGAAGGCAGGTGCTTAGCCGACCAAGGGTCTCAGGTGCCCCATATACTTTTATTTTAATTGTAATAATTTGTCATTATTGTTTTGGGGGGATTTTCCAGGTAGATAATTATACTATTTGTGCACATAATGAAGTATTTTTAATGACTATGTATGAGCAAAATTAATTATTTTTTATTGTAATCAATGCCCCCAGCTCCATTTTGGGAAATTTCTTTAAAAAAGTAGAATAAGGCCAATGATAATATATTTTCATGGCTCTTGATACATATTGCTGAATTATTCTTGAAAAGTTTTTCATAGCATTCATTTCCACCAAACAAACAGATAAGAAATACTTTCAACCTGCTGTTAAGTGATTCTAAGTTAACAGTCTCTTTCCCAATTTTTGGAGGATTAGTGTTTTATTTGAAGTTCCACAGTTTATAGGAAGATTAAACCAGAAAGTGTCTGTGAAGCACATGCTTGGAAGGTGCTTTATAAGAAGTAAACTCTTAGTTTATGTTGATGTTGCATCATTATTTTACTTTTTAAACATCCAGTTAGTGTCACCTGTATTATTAAATGATGTGTGTCTTTTGGTTTATGAGCAAGAAATCACTGTATCTGGCCAAACTCAACCAGATGCATGCCTTGTTTTTAAGAAAATCACATTTTATACTTTCCTTCTGGGACCAAGGCTCTGTCAGTTGGAGGGGTGGGATAAAAGCAGACGATAATTGATGGTTAATGTATTTATATTTATTCATCATGTATATGCTAAATCTGCTGCCACTTTAGAATTTGGAATCTAGGTGGTAAATGCAACTGTAGTTCAGCTGGCTATAGCAAATCATAAAAACAAACAAACAAAAAACAAATAAAAACAGCTACTCCAAGTTCAAGGTCAAAAAAAACCAACCAAAAAAGGCAGAAAGACGGAAAAAGAGGAAATTATTAAATGCTTTTGTGAATCAGGAGCCCAGCTTGGCACATTCACTGTTTTTTTTTTTTGTTGTTGTTTTTCTTTTTTTATAAACATATATTTTTATCCCCAGGGGTACAGGTCTGTGAATCGCCAGGTTTACACACTTCACAGCACTCACCATAGCATATACCCTCCCCAATATCCATAACCCCACCCCCCTCTCCCAACCCCCCTCCCCCCATCAACACTCAGTTTGTTTTGTGAGATTAAGAGTCACTTATGATTTGTCTCCCTCCCAATCCCATCTTGTTACATTTCTTCTTCTCCTACCCCCTTAACCCCCATGTTGCATCTCCTCTCCCTCATATCAGGGAGATCATATGATAGTTGTCTTTCTCTGATTGACTTATTTCTCTAAGCATGATACCCTCTAGTTCCATCCACGCCATCGCAAATGGCAAGATTTCATTTCTTTTGATGGCTACATAGTATTCCATTGTGTATATATACCACATCTTCTTTATCCATTCGTCTGTTGATGGACATCTAGGTTCTTTCCATAGTTTGGCTATTGTAGACATTGCTGCTATAAACATTCGGGTGCACGTGCCCCTTCGGATCACTACGTTTGTATCTTTAGGGTAAATACCCAGCAGTGCAATGGCTGGGTCATAGGGTAGTTCTATTTTCAACATTTTGAGGAACCTCCATGCTGTTTTGCAGAGTGGTTGCACCAGCTTGCATTCCCACCAACAGTGTAGGAGGGTTCCCCTTTCTCCACATCCTCGCCAGCATCTGTCATTTCCTGACTTGTTCATTTTAGCCATTCTGACTGGTGTGAGGTGATATCTCATTGTGGTTTTGATTTGTATTTCCCTGATGCCGAGTGATGTGGAGCACTTTTTCATGTGTCTGTTGGCCATCTGGATGTCTTCTTTGCAGAAATGTCTGTTCATGTCCTCTGCCCATTTCTTGATTGGATTATTTGTTCTTTGGGTGTTGAGTTTGCTAAGTTCTTTATAGATTTTGGACACTAGCCTTTTATCTGATATGTCATTTGCAAATATCTTCTCCCATTCTGTCAGTTGTCTTTTGGTTTTGTTAACCATTTCCTTTGCTGTGCAAAAGCTTTTGATCTTGATAAAATCCCAATAGTTCATTTTTGCCCTTGCTTCCCTTGCCTTTGGTGATGTTCCTAGGAAGATGTTGCTGTGGCTGAGGTCGAAGAGGTTGCTGCCTCTGTTCTCATCAAAGATTTTGATGGATTCCATTCTCACATTGAGATCCTTCATCCATTTTGATTCTATTTTCGTGTGTGGTATAAGGAAATGATCCAATTTCATTTTTCTGCATGTGGCTGTGCAATTTTCCCAACACCATTTATTGAAGAGGCTGTCTTTTTTCCATTGGACATTCTTTCCTGCTTTGTCAAAGATGAGTTGACCATAGTGTTGAGGGTCTATTTCTGGGCTCTCTATTCTGTTCCATTGATCTATGTGTCTGTTTTTGTGCCAGTACCATGCTGTCTTGATGATGACAGCTTTGTAATAGAGCTTGAAGTCCGGAATTGTGATGCCACCAACTTTGGCTTTCTTTTTCAATATTCCTTTGGCTATTCGAGGTCTTTTCTGGTTCCATATAAATTTTAGGATTATTTGTTCCATTTCTTTGAAAAAAATGGATGGTACTTTGATAGGAATTGCATTAAATGTGTAGATTGCTTTAGGTAGCATAGACATTTTCACAATATTTATTCTTCCAATCCAGGAGCATGGAACATTTTTCCATTTCTTTGTGTCTTCCTCAATTTCTTTCATGAGTACTTTATAGTTTTCTGTGTATAGATTCTTAGTCTCTTTGGTTAGGTTTATTCCTAGGTATCTTATAGTTTTGGGTGCAATTGTAAATGGGATGGACTCCTTAATTTCTCTTTCTTCTGTCTTGTTGTTGGTGTAGAGAAATGCAACGGATTTCTGTGCATTGATTTTATATCCTGACACTTTACTGAATTCCTGTACAAGTTCTAGCAGTTTTGGAGTGGAGTCTTTTGGGTTTTCCACATATAGTATCATATCATCTGCAAAGAGTGATGGTTTGACTTCTTCTTTGCCGATTTGGATGCCTTTAATTTCCTTTTGTTGTCTGATTGCTGAGGCTAGGACTTCTAGTACTATGTTGAATAGCAGTGGTGATAACGGACATCCCTGCCGTGTTCCTGACCTTAGCGGAAAAGCTTTCAGTTTTTCTCCATTGAGAATGATATTTGCAGTGGGTTTTTCATAGATGGCTTTGATAATATTGAGGTATGTGCCGTCTGTCCCTACACTTTGAAGAGTTTTGATCAGGAAGGGATGCTGTACTTTGTCAAATGCTTTTTCAGCATCAATTGAGAGTATCATATGGTTCTTGTTCTTTCTTTTATTAATGTGTTGTATCACATTGATTGATTTGCGGATGTTGAACCAACCTTTCAGCCCTGGAATAAATCCCACTTGGTCGTGGTGAATAATCCTTTTAATGTACTGTTGAATCCTACTGGCTAGTATTTTGGCAAGAATTTTTGCATCTGTGTTCATCAAGGATATTGGTCTGTAGTTCTCTTTTTTGATGGTATCCTTGTCTGGTTTTGGGATCAAGGTGATGTTGGCCTCATAAAATGAGTTTGGAAGTTTTCCTTCTATTGCTATTTTTTGGAACAGTTTCAGGAGAATAGGAATTAGTTCTTCTTTAAATGTTTGGTAGAATTCCCCCGGGAAGCCGTCTGGCCCTGGGCTTTTGTTTGTTTGGAGATTTTTGATGACTGTTTCAATCTCCTTACTGGTTATGGGTCTGTTCAGGCTTTCCATTTCTTCCTGGTTCAGTTGTGGTAGTTTATATGTCTCTAGGAATGCATCCATTTCTTCCAGATTGTCAAATTTGTTGGCGTAGAGTTGCTCATAGTATATTCTTATAATTGTCTGTATTTCTTTGGTTTTAGTTGTGATCTCTCCTCTTTCATTCATGATTTTATTTATTTGGGTCCTTTCTCTTTTCTTTTTGATAAGTCTGGCCAGGGGTTTATCAATCTTATTAATTCTTTCAAAGAACCAGCTCCTAGTTTCGTTGATTTGTTCTATTGTTTTTTTGGTTTCTATTTCATTGATTTCTGCTCTGATCTTTATGAATTCTCTTCTCCTGCTGGGTTTAGGGTTTCTTTCTTGTTCTTTCTCCAGCTCCTTTAGGTGTAGGGTTAGGTTGTGTACCTGAGACCTTTCTTGTTTCTTGAGAAAGGCTTGTACCGCTATATATTTTCCTCTCAGGACTGCCTTTGTTGTGTCCCACAGATTCTGAACCGTTGTGTTTTCATTATCATTTGTTTCCATAAATTTTTTCAATTCTTCTTTAATTTCCTGGTTGACCCATTCATTCTTTAGAAGGATGCTGTTTAATCTCCATGTATTTGGGTTCTTTCCAAATTTCCTCTTGTTATTGAGTTCTAGCTTTAGAGCATTGTGGTCTGAAAATATGTAGGGAATGATCCCAATCTTTTGATACCGGTTGAGACTTGATTTAGGACCAAGAATGTGATCTATTCTGGAGAATGTTCCATGTGCACTAGAGAAGAATGTGTATTCTGTTGCTTTGGGATGCAATGTTCTGAATATATCTGTGATGTCCATCTGGTACAGTGTGTCATTTAAGGCCTTGATTTCCTTGTTGATCTTTTGCTTGGATGATCTGTCCATTTCAGTGAGAGGAGTGTTAAAATCCCCTACTATTATTGTATTCTTGTCGATGTGTTTCTTTGATTTTGTTATTAATTGGTTTATATAGTTGGCTGCTCCCACGTTAGGGGCATAGATATTTAAAATTGTTAGATCTTCTTGTTGGACAGTTCCTTTGAGTATGATATAGTGTCCTTCCTCATCTCTTATTATAGTCTTTGGCTTAAAATCTAATTGATCTGATATAAGGATTGCCACTCCTGCTTTCTTCTGATGTCCATTAGCATGGTAAATTCTTTTCCACCCCCTCACTTTAAACCTGGAGGTGTCTTCGGGTTTAAGATGAGTTTCTTGTAGGCAACATATAGATGGGTTTTGTTTTTTTATCCATTCTGATACCCTGTGTCTTTTGATTGGGGCATTTAGCCCATTAACATTCAGGGTAAATATTGAGAGATATGAATTTAGTGCCACTGTATTGCCTGTAAGGTGACTGTTATTGTATATTGTCTCTGTTTCTTTCTGATCTGCTACTTTTAGGGTCTCTCTTTACTTAGAGGACCCCTTTCAAATTTTCCTGTAGAGCTGGTTTGGTATTTGCAAATTCTTTCAGTTTTTGTTTGTCCTGGAAACTTTTAATCTCTCCTTCTATTTTCAATGATAGCCTAGCTGGATATAGTATTCTTGGCTGCATGTTTTTCTCATTTAGTACTCTGAATATATCATGCCTGCTCTTTCTGGCCTGCCAGGTCTCTGTGGATAAGTCTGCTGCCAATCTAATATTTTTACCATTGTACGTTACAGACTTCTTTTCCCGGGCTGCTTTCAGGATCTTTTCTTTGTCACTAAGACTTGTAAATTTTACTATTAGGTGATGGGGTGTGGACCTATTCTTATTGATTTTGAGGGGGGTTCTCTGAATCTCCTGGATTTTGATGCTTGTTCCCTTTGCCATATTGGGGAAATTCTCTCCAATAATTCTCTCCAACATACCTTCTGCTCCCCTCTCTGTTTCCTCTTCTTCTGGAATCCCAATTATTCTAATGTTGTTTCGTCTTATGGTGTCACTTATCTCTTGAATTCTCCCCTCATGGTCCAGTAGCTGTTTGTCCCTCTTTTGCTCAGCTTCTTTATTCTCTGTCATTTGGTCTTCTATATCGCTAATTCTTTCTTCTGCCTCATTTATCCTAGCAGTGAGAGCCTCCATTTCTGATTGCACCTCATTAGTAGCTTTTTTGATTTCAACTTGGTTAGATTTTAGTTCTTTTATTTCTTCAGAAAGGGCTTTTATATCTCCTGAGAGGGTTGCTTTAATATCTTCCATGCCTTTTTCAAGCCCGGCTAGAACCTTGAGAATCATCATTCTGAACTCTATATCTGACATATTACCAATGTCTGTATTGATTAGGTCCCTAGCCTTTGGTACTGCTTCTTATTCTTTTTTTTGTTGTGAATTTTCCTGCCTTGTGATTTTGTCCAGATAAGAGTATATGAAGGAGCAAGTAAAATACTAAAAGGGTGGCAACCACCCCAGGAAAATATGCTTTAGTCAAATCAGAAGAGATCCCAAATCGTGAGCGGGGAGAAAGGGAATAAAAAGGGGTTCAGAAAGAAAAAAAAAAAAAAAGAAAGCCGATAAAAAATATAAAAAAGAAAATAATATATATATATTAGATAAACTATTTAAAAAACATTAAAAAAGAAAACGGTAAAAGTTAAAAAAATTTAGCAGAAGAAGAGAAAAAAAAATTGAAAATGAAAAAAAAAATTAAATTAACTGAAAGGGTAAAGAATCATGGGGAGAAAGCCATGAGTTCCATGCTTTGCTTTCTTCTCCTCTGGAATTCCGCTGCTCTCCTTGGTATTGAAACTGCACTCCTTGGTAGGTGAACTTGGTCCTGGCTGGGTTTCTCATTGATCTTCTGGGGGAAGGGCCTGTTGTAGTGATTCTCAATCGTCTTTGCCCCAGGCAGAGTTGCACCGCCCTTACCCGGGGCCGGGCTGAGTAATCCGCTCGGGTTTGCTGGGTTTGCTTTCGGGAGCTTTTGTTCCCTGAGTGCTTTCCATAGAGTTCTGGAAGACGAGAATGAAGATGGCGGCCTCCCGGTCTCCGGCCCGGAGGATCCGAGAGCCCGGGGCCCCACTCCTCAGTGCGCCCTCAGAGAACAGCGCCCAATTACTCCCGTCACCCTGGCCTCCGGCCGCGCTCCGAGCTGACCGAGCCTGCGACCGGTTCAAGGTAACCCCGAGCTTAGAGCTCACTCCTCAGCTCTGTCTCTGTAGCTGGCTTCCCCGTTCTAATACCTGTAAGCTCTGCGACACTTAGACACCCCTGATCCTTCTGTGACCCCGTCGGACCTGAGGCCGCGCTGACCTCACCTGGGCTTCACCCCAGTTAAGCCTCTGGAGCGATGTCCCTCAGTGGAACATACTTTTAAAAGTCCTTATTTTGTGCTCTGTTGCTCTGCTGCTCGCTGGGAGCCGGCCCCTCCCCCCGTGGTCTATCTTCCAGTCGCTTTGGATTCACTTATCCGATAGTCCTACCTTTCAGATAGTGGTTGATTTTCTATTTCTAGAATTGCTGTTCTTCTTTTCTTCAATCTCCCGTTGGATTTGTAGGTGTTTGCAATCTTTAGATAAGCTATTTAGCTGATCTCCCGCTACCTGAAGTAGTCTCAGCCTGCTACTTCTCCGCCATCTTGACCGGATCAACATTCACTGTTTTATCAGGAGTCCTCAACAAGGAGTTTTGCTTGAGCTTGTGGAGGAAAGAAAGCGGACACCCAGGAGAGAAATAGAGGTTTTTGCATGTGGTGCCAAGGACCACAAAAAATTTAGATATTCCTCTGGAAGTGATGAGCATTTGTGAAGCTGCCACATGGAGGTTTTCTAAGACAGGTTTAGGATGATGACAGTGACATTTTTACAAGTTGATTTGTACTCAGGTGAAGGAAATGTCTTCAAAATGAACATGAACACACCAAGGGCCAACTGTAGAGTCTCGTGCAGAATTGCTTCTAGCTAGACCAGCCAACTAATGGTGATAGTTATCCAGAAGAGTGAGGGCAAAGTAAAGAGAATAAATGCATGCATGTATATTACTTGCTGGAAGAAACCATATTAGAGATAAGGGTAAGAAGGTAGAAGGATCATTTAGTTATAGTACTGATTCAAGTTGTCTAATCTGATCATCCATTTTAGGATTTTAGAGCTTCCAAGGTATGCAGGCTTTGAAGGTCAAGAGATCACAGTTTGACACCTGGCTCTGCCATATAAACTCTTTTTGATTCTTGATGCTGGCCAAAGCAATCTCTCTAACACTAAATTACTTCAACTAGGTCATGGGAATAATATGAATACATTCTTTCCCTTTGGGTGTTCAGCGAGTTAATGATAAAGTTTCTAGCATACATGTATGTTTGAAATGTTATTTTTTTTTTAAATTAGAAACACTGTCCTGATTCTCTGTCGGCTTTCAGATTAAATGCAAGCCTCAAAAACATGACTTTCAGCTGTTTTAAGAATGATTCTAGTTTTGTTGTTGTTTTTCCTCTAATGTTTTAGTAAATCTTAGACAAGATGTAGACAAGTAAAGAGCAAAGTTATCTTAGAGTAGCATTGAAAAACCAAATACCTACAAGGGGCAGGAAGGCAATATAAATGAATGAAGTGGCCCTGGTGCAGAATGTGGCCAAGTGGGGACTGGGTTCCCCGTCTTAAAAGAACTGACCATGGTGCAGCTGCAGCGAGCTTTGCTGTGCAGGAAAGCAGGTTCATTGTTAACAGATTTAATTTTTTTTCAAAGATTTATTAGAATTTTAAAAATATCTCTCATTTTAAATAAAATTGGGAACTAATTGAAATAATTAAATACTGGGAAGCAAAAGATGTGTGGGGAAGGGAGGTGTGCATATGAGTGCTAGTGCGTGTGTTTGTAATCACAGGGATAGTGTACTGTGAGCTGTGGAGTACATGGGGAAGATAACATACTACATAAATGCAAAGTACCTGAAGAGATCCAAAGTCAAGACAGACCAGAGGGCACTGGGGAGCCATTTGTAGTTCAGAAGTCCTGGGTGCACTGAAGTCAGAGAAGGGGATGTGGGAAAAGGAAGCTAGAGGGGTAAGTGGAGGCCAGATCTTTCATACTGTATCATCTGTGCCACGGAATTTGAACTTGATCCTGAGAACAATCAGTAATCTCCAAAGAGCATCAGATAGGAATGGCAGAATCCAATTTTCAAATTCGGTTTATCTTTCTGATTGTAAAGTGGTGAATGGATGAGAAGCGTAATCAGTTGGAAGGCTGTGGAAAGGAATCACACTGAGGTAAGGACCATGGATCTCGGTGTACAAAGAAGCAGATGGTACTGTAAGTTAACAATACTGGAATAAAAAAGGAGAAGGAGGAGGACAAGGAGGAGGGGATGCAGAAGGAGAAGGAGAAGGAAAAAGAAGGAAGAAGAAGGAGAAGGAGAAGAAGGAAAAGGAGAAGAAGGAGAAGCAGCAGCCAGAGATAACTGGAAGAGCAAATGCACAGGAGCTGGGGTTGGGGGAAAGGACTGAGTGAGAAGGGGGAGGGAAGCTTGCAGCTGCATCTCTGCAGAGTACTCAAGGTTCAGAGAACATTCACGCCTGCAACAAAACTCTACACATAGCAGGCAATGCCAGAAAACGGGCAGCACCAACAACTTGCCTGGGTGTGAGTGTGGGGGAGGGGCATCTTTCTGGAATTATTCTATTCTTAGTCTACCTATTACTTCTACCTAAAGAAAAAGGAACCTGACCTCTAGTTCTTATCCTCTGTAAGGAATGAAAAACAGTCAGGTGAAAATGGAAATTTAGCTCATTTCACAATTTAGTTCATAGTTCTTTCTGTCATGCATTTTGTCAGCATCTCAGAGTGAAACAGTCCTCTTGCTTTGGATCACTCTCTCCGTACTCTATGTCTCAAACCTCAAGGAGTGCATTTCTGCCAGAGAAACCATCCCAGCCACTTTTGTCTCCATTTATAAACTTGTTGACTAAGTCACACACAAGAAAATGTGCAATAGATCTTGCATTCTCCACCTCTGCTAGAAGAAAAAATGCCACTAACAAGATATATGAAGACTTATTCAAATCTACCTCAGGAAGTGACTGCAAAATAAGGGAAAAAAACAAGACAGAACATTTGACTACATAAATCCTCCTTTCTTTATTCTGCATGATCCCTGGGAAAGAAATAATGAACCTTCCTTTATGATCTACTTGTATTTATAATTGATTTATCTTGTGGTTAAAAGGAGATTTAGTCACTAAAATTAGGACAGACAGGAGAAAGCAATTTGGGTTTGACCTCCTGGCCTCTTTGAGTATCACTTATCAGACCTGAAAATACAATAGAGTTTCAACATTATTTCAGAATAAAAGAGTAGATTAATCCTTTTGGAGTGTTAAGTCGGTCTGTGGATGTAGCCAGTGACTGGCATACACATATTTATGTGTCTGTACACCTGGTGTGATTCGGGAAGTTGCAATACTCCCTCCTCCCCATTCTATACTCCCATCAAACCATTTCCAATGATTTTCTTGTCCGCCTGGCCAGGCTGACTGATGCTGGGAATGTTTAGGTTACCTAACTCACTTCTTTAACTTACTGCTTTGTTTCTTGTTTAACATCTATATTCCTGGTCTGAGATGACACATTTGGAATTCCCATCTGTATCCACCTTGGTGGGAATATATATATATGTATATATATATACATACATACATATATATATACATACATACACACACACACACACACACACACACACACACACACACACACATATATATATATGATTTTATTTATTTGACAGGCAGAGATCACAAGTAGGTAGAGAGGTGGGCAGAAAGAGAGAGGGGGAAACAGCCTCTCCGCTGAGCAGAGACCCCAATGCGGGGCTCCATCCCAGGACCCTGGGATCATGACCTGAGCTGAAGGCAGAGGCTTTAACCCACTGAGCCACTCAGGTGCCCCGGTAGAAATATATTTTTATCTCGTCATTTGATAGTCTAAGTTTTAATAGAGTTGTAGGGCTAGAAACAAATGAGGCCCAGAGAGGAGAGTTGATAGATACAGATAATAAGAGACAAGTCCATCCTGCCCCTACAAATTGTAGACCTTGAAGTCCTGAAGGTTCCCTCCATTTATTTGTGTGTGTGGACTTGAGTCTTCACTGTTGAATCTAGACTAGAATTGGTGTCTTTAAAGGCAGGATTGACCTATGTCTTCTCTGGGATCTCCCATAATTCTGGGCATCAAACAAATACCCCAAATGGGATTTAGCTTTATTTCTTGGCTTTTGTCTCTCAGTGAACGTTTTTCTGATATCAGAGGTTTAGGCTAGTAGAGTCCTGGATTTGCAATGGTAACAAAATCCTCTGTCACTTTCAATCTACTCCATTCTTGAATAATTTGCAACAAGCATTGTGAATCTCTCTGAAAACTTCAAGATGTGCCTGCAGCAGAAAGTTGGGTTAGAATCCTGTTCTGTAATCCAGAAGAACAATTTTGGCTTCCAAATAACAATTTGGAGGTAAGTGCTAGGATCTCTCTCTCTCTCTATATATATATATGTATATGTATATACATGTGTATGTACATATGTAAACAATCTACTTGTTTGAGACATTGTTAAGGGCTCAGAAGAGGGCACAACAAAGAGTGATGATTGAGTATGTACTGCATTCCATGATCTTCACTAAGCTTTACTGTAAACACACTAAACAAACTTATTCTTATTTTACAGATCAAGTAGCTAAGGCTGAGGTGATCAGTCGTCAACATGGCTAATCAGCTAGTGACATGGAGTAGGACTCTATGTCTGTGTGTCCTAAAGCCCACCCTCCTTCCAGTGCTTGCATTACACTTCATGAGCAATGCAAAGTTTGTTGCAAGTTTTCTAAACTGGTGTGCGTAAGAGCTTACTTCTAATTCTGTTAGAAGGGACGATCTCGTTTGAGCATTCTACTTCAGACAAAAGTCCGCTATAGACTATATGATGACACATTTTATTTCATTTGCAAGGAACATTGTGATCTGAAATTTCTGTCTTAAACATGTAAAGTATAGGATTCCACATGAAGTATAACCCTTCCTTCCTTCCTCCCTTCCTCCCTCCCTCCCTTCCTTCATTTCTTCCTTCCCTTCCTTCCTTCCTTTCTTCCTTCCTTCTTTCCTTCCTTCCTTCTTAAAGATTTATTTATTTATTTGAGAGAGAGAGCAGGTGGAGGGGCAGAGGGAGAGGATTCTCAAGCAGACTTCCCACTAAGTGTGGAGCCGGACACAGGGCTCAACCCCAGGACCCTGAGATCATGACCTGAGTGGAAACCAGGAGTCAGACACTCAACAACTTAGATTCCTGAGCACCCCATTGTTGTTGTTGTTGTTGTTGTTGTTGTTGTTTTGGAGTTAGGGGTGAGGAGGTTCCCAGCCTGGAAAGACATGCATTTTGCACATGCTGTTTGAATTCCTAATTCTCACTGGAAACTGTAATGGAAAAGTTTAACACAGCATGACAATAGAACAATGCTTAACTGTTACCAATGTCAATATTAAACCTAAAACAATTGAACTGTATGATATCTTACCTTTTTCTTTTTTTCCCTTTTATTTTTCACTGCTCAGGGGGAACATCATCTAGACAGAAAGGCTTTCTAGGATGCATACGCTCCTTACACTTGAATGGGCAGAAACTGGACCTGGAAGAGAGGGCAAAGGTCACATCTGGAGTCCGGCCTGGATGCCCCGGTCATTGCAGCACTTATGGTAGCATCTGCCACAATGGGGGCAAGTGTGTGGAGAAGTACAGTGGGTACTTCTGCGATTGCACCAGTTCACCATATGAAGGGCCCTTCTGCAAAAAAGGTACAGTCAACTCTCCTGTGCTGTATTGCTGTACCTATAAGCCATGGTCAAGTCATGCCCTTAGATAGTCCTTAAGTGATCATTTACCTTCTTCAGTTTTGCTCTGTTTAAAGACTCTGTGTAACCCCTCAACATAATTACATATAGACATATGTAATTGTCTGGCAGTGCCACTGAACTGGTTGGGTAGTAACAGTGCAACATGCTCTCCTTGGCTGAGGGGTCAGCTGAACACTGGGAGAGGTGGACTTTCATTTCTGTTGTATCACCCCAATCTCGAGAGATGCATTAGTCTTTCCAGTTCCAATTCCTTAGCCCATGCATGTAATCCAGCATTATAGATTCTATCCCTGGAAGAGTCTTAGAGATGCTTGAGTCATCTCAAAGTATTCTTACAATAGGAAACTTATAGATAAGTCAGTAGAAATAATACCACGCATCTAGTAAAATCTCCCTATGCTGCCGGTGATATGAGTGGAGTCTGAAGCTTTAAAAACCCTGCTTGGCAATGCTCATTTAGTTCATTGGGGGCTAGGAATGGAACACAGGATCAAAATCCCTGCCCCAGTGTCTTTCTATAGCCTTTCTTATCTTATGAACTTATTGCATTGGTAAAACTAACCATGATGGATGTATGCCTTGAACAGGGAATGGTAGTTATGGTGTAAATTCTCTAAAAAAAAGAAATCAAGATAACTCTACAAACTATAAAATTGCCTTATTTAGTATAAACACTTAGTATTTTTTCAAATACAAGGGCAAAAAGATTAGGCCTCCAGTCATCTTTGCAGGATTTTAAAGTTTATTTTATTGATGGAGGGGAAAAAAATGTTTGTTGAGCAAATAATGTAAACAATATTTCAAGAGCAGCATTTAAACTATTAAAATAAAATGTTTTAATTACTTTGAAACACCATTTACATGCAAACAATGATGGCAATTATACATAATTCTTGTCAGTTCATTAAAACACATTTCCCAAATACCTCTCCCAAACAATGCTTTATTTAGTCCAATTTACTGTTGGAACTTAAAAACAATAGACGAAAGAAGAGCACCTAGTGTTCTCATTGAAGGACTCTGTAATTTGAGCTCTTCATCATTTACACTGGCTTTCCTCCATAGTTAGATTGAATTACTTGCTTATTATTGTTGAGAATCATTGTACTCCTTGGGAGAAAATTAATGGTATAAATGTTAAGACCAACAATGTGTTTGGCCCTGCATGAACTTGACATAAAGTGGCCCCATCCCAGTAAGTGCTGACCATGGGCTAAGACACTTAGCTGCTGGATTTTCATACTGGGGAGGGTGTCTGAATTACCACCCCTAAAAAAAAATTTTAAATTCTATCTTTAGTCTGGTTTTACACAGTTAGAAGAAGCAAATACAGAACAAACACTATCAGGCCTGCTCACAAAGGTATACTAGCATTGTTCTACAGGATCTACAGGAAATACTACAGGAAATAGTACACTTTATGTAGTAAAGAAAATAATCCTCATTAAGTTCCAAGCCCTATGTGTAGAAACAAAACAAAACAAAACAAAACAAAAATACAGTGGGATTCTACATTTCTCCGGAGACATTGCTCAAACATCTCATAGATCATATTCTAAATTTAGCCTATTTTTTTTTAAATGTAGACTAATTTTTAATTAGCTTTTTTTTTTTTTTTCCCTGAAACAACTCAGATTATCTTCTGTCCATACCATCCTATCTTTTGGCAGCATATGTTGATATAGCCTCTGTGCTCTCTCCCCACTTTTCCTTACTTCGATCCATAAGCAAAATATACAAATATGTGCTTAGCCTTTTCAGCTTGCTTCATATTTCACAGTTCCACACTTTCTTCCCTTTCTCATAAATCTAAGGAAATGATTCCCTTTATATTCAGTAGCTGCAAAGTATGTGGGATGAATCTTCTAACCAAGTCTTTTAGCCATGCCAGTTGCCTGGGGGAACTGGAATGGAAATCAGAGCCACTAATTTCTAGTGGCTAGGAGGTTGTCCTAAACAAGGGCACTCTCCATTGAGGTAGTCTTCCATGTTTACTTCCCAGGGCATATATATTTTAAGGAGTGTAAATACTAGAAATATATGGGGTGGAATTACCAATGCCTGGGCCAGAACTATGATCCATTGACCTACTTTCTGTTTCTGATTATAATACAAAGTAATAATAATTATGCAGTTAGCTAGTAATTATTGACTGCAACATACATTCCTTATGGCCAACCTAGTATGGAAGATATTAACATTGGGAACATTGATGTTCACAGAGGTTGAGTGACTTGATAATAATTGCCAGGGCTGGAGACCCATCCAGCATCTTTTTGGTTTCTTTTTTCTCTTTAAAACCCTAATTTCATTCAGTATAGGAATATGGTAATAGGATTCAAAAATGTTTGTTTGTTGGTTGGTTTTATGTTTTGCGTATGTCTCTTTTTTCTTGTCATTGAGGTGTAATTTTCATACCCTAAAATCCATTCTTTTAAATTATATAATGCTGTGACTTTTAGCATATTCACAAAGTTGCACAACCATCACTATTATCTAATTTCAGAACATTTTCATCACCCTAAAAAGGAACCTTATACACATTAGTAGCTACCCCTCCTTCACCTCTCCACTCAGTCCCTGGAAACAACTGATTTACTTTCTGTCACTATGGATTTACCTATTCTGGATTTTTCATGCTAATGGACTCATACACTATGTGGCCTTTTAGTGTCTAGTTTCTTTCACTTAGCATAATGTTTCCAAGGTTTATCTGTGTTGTGGCACTTTTCAGTATTTTATTCCTTTTTTATTTCCAAAGAGTATTTTATTCCATTATGTGAATGCCACACATTTTGTTTATCCATTCATCAGTTGATGGACACTGTGATGTTTCCATTTCTTTGGCTATTATAAATAATGCTTCAGTTAACGTTCAGGTACATATTGTGTGGATTAATGTTTTTCTGTTCTCTCGGGTATATACCTAGAAGTGGGATTATTTGGTCATATGGTAACTAAATATTTAACTTTTTGAGGATACTGGCAAACTGTTTTTGAAGGGGCTTCTCCATTTTATATTCTTACCAGGAAAGTCTGAGGATTCCAATTTCTCCACATCCTCACCAATGCTTGTTATTATCCACCCTTTTGATAAGAGACATTTTACTGTGACTGTGTGAAGTTGTATCTTATTGTGGTTTTGACTTGCATTTCACTAATGACTGATAATATTAGACATCTTTTCATGTTCTTATTGACTGTTTTTATGCCTTCTTAAGTGAAATGTTTATTTAAAGTTTTTGCCAACTTTTGATTGGGTTATTTTTCTTTTTATTATTTAGTTGTAGGAATTCTTTGCATGTTTTGAATATAATTCTCACATTAGATATATGCTTTGCACCTATTTTCTCTCCTTTTCATTTTCTTGAGAGTATCTTGTGAAGCACAAAGTTTTTAATTCTTATAACATCTGGTTCTTATTGTTTTATTTTTGTTGCTTGTGCTTTTGATATTTTTAAAAAATATTTTATTTATTTACTTGACAGAGAGAGTGTGATCACAAGCAGGCAGAGCAGCAGGGAGAGAGAGAGGAGGGAGCAGGCTCCCCATTGAGTAGAGAGCCCAATGTGGGGCTCAACCCCAGGACCCTGAGACCATAACCTGAGCTGAAGGCAGAGGCTTAACCCACTGAGCCACCCAGGCACCCCTGTGCTTTTGGTATTATGTCTAACAAATCATTGCCTCACTAAAGGCCATGAAGCTTATGTCCATGGTTTCTTCTAAGAGTTTTATAGCTTTGCTTTTACATTTAGTCTTTGATCCACTTTGAGTTCATTTTTGTAGGTGTGAGGTAGGGATTCAGCTTCATTCTTTTGCCTATGGATATCCAGCTATTCTAACACCATTTAATAATGCAGACTTTTCTTTGGCCCACCTCCACCTGCCCCCCCTTATATGAAGAATCTGGGTATGACTGTCATAGTGATGTCATTTATTATTTTTTTCTAATTAAAGTTAGTGTATTTGGAATTTTATTTGGAAATATATTTTGGAATCTAGAAAAAAAATCTAATCACTCAAATACAAACATTAAAAAGAAAATCTGATTTCCTTCTAGCTCTTTTCTTTGCATTTAATATAACTACAATAATTCTGTATTTCATATCTACACTTTATATCAAATTTTGTTTGTTTCATTTTATAGACATTTCTATATAATTTGTCAGTTTTAATGATAGAAATGTATTTCAACTGGTGGGATTGCCTCTGCTTACTTCAACACTTCAACCATTCTCTCCCCAGAACAGTTTAGCTTAGTAGTAGTGGCATCATTCTGCACTTGATCTGCCTAAATTCAGATTCTGGCTCATCTACAGTCTACAACTGTGTGCTGCTACTTGTGAAACTGACCTCCCAATTTCTTGGTTTTCTCATCTATAAGATTAGAATATTCAAAAATCCATCAGAGGGTTGTGATGAACATTTAATGAGCATTTCACAAAGCACTTGGGATAATGCCTGGCAAATAAGGCCTTACTAAGTGCTTGCTTTTATAATTGTTTTAGAATTTTATTATTTTTATTTGTTTATTTTTTAATATTTTATTAATTTATTTGAGAGAGAGATAGAGAGAGAGAGAGAGCTAGAGACAAAGAGAGGGAGCATGAGCAGGGGGGTGGGCAGAAGGAGAGGAAGAAGCAAACTCCCTGTTGAGCAGAGAGCCCAACATAGGGCTGGATCCCAGGACTGAGCTGAAGGCAGATGCTTAGTCAACTGAGCCACCCAGGCACCCCTGTTTGGAAGTTTACATTACCCCAACTTTTACGCATAAATAATGCTGTGATAAACACATATTTTCTTGCTAATGGAATTTCAGTGAAAAAACAGCATGTATGTTTAAGTATGCTTTATCAGTTGCCCAAAACCTGTTGAAAGTTCTTTAATATTTACCTTCCTGCCAATGGATTTCACTAAAAACAACAAACAAAACAAAAACGAACAAACAATTCTCGGTAATAATAGGGAGAAGGTTTCAGAACCCTCATGCATCCATTATTTAGCTTCAAAAATGATCAACTCAAGACCAATCTGATTCCATCTATATACTCACATCCTCTTATCTCCCTTTATTATTTTGGAGTAAATTTCAAATATCACATCATTCATCTATAAAAGTTACAATATGTATTGCTAAAAGATTAGAGCTTATTAATAACACAGATCCACAAGACCAATCATAAGAAAAATGAATGCCTAATATTACAAAATATCCACTCAGAATTCAAATTGCCAATTGTTTAATTTATTTTTAGTTTGATGTTCTGCTATATTAATTACAACTTCACCGATTTCTAGGTAATCATTGGCCTACTCATTACCTTTATGCTTATTCTAATTCTAAATTGTATCACTATTTGTCAGACCAGCTATTGTCCTTTGAGTTCCTACTATGTGTTGTGTTTCTCCATAATATCTTCCAGTCCTTCTACCTGCAAGATTGAATCTATCCCTACTTGTACATGAGCTGAGTTTGAGTGGGATCCTGCGAAAGCATTAGAGAAGAGGCACAGCCAAGTGTCAGTTCCCATCTGTTAGACTCCACAGCTGGCTCAGAGATCCACTCTCTTCAGTGCCACATTGTTTCCTAACTGTTTCTCTTAGTTCATCCCACACTTTACTCCTGGTCAGTGCAGAGTTGCCCTTTCAGGTCTGGTCAAGTTACTATGGCCACAGAGACTTCCAGGTCTAGGAATCATTGTCTATATTGCACACATCACACTGTAGACTACCTTCCATTGTGTTTTGTTTTGTTTTGTTTGATAAGTGTCCTTTCTTCTCAGAACATAATCAGCATAATTCTTTCCACCAGTTAGGTGCTCAGTAGACATTGCTGATATTGGTTCCATGGCATGATGATCATAGATGATCTCATCCAAATTAAGATCTTTCTTCTAATGAGCCCAGAGGTTTTGTGTATTCAGACAAATCACTCAGCTTAAATATGGTCAGGGAGCTTAAACTCTTAGATTATAAAATATAAGATACTTAGAGAATAATAGAATCCAGGTGTTTTGGTGAGGAAGCTTTATGTTAAAATCAATGGTATCTAAATATTAAAAATTAAAATCATTAAGTATTAAGAATAATTAGAACTGGGGCTAGGAGAGAAAGGAAGACAGAAATTTGGTAGGGCAGCTCTAGTTTAAAAGTGCTTCACGTTTTAATTTCCTGCCCTGAGAATTAAGAAAAAAATGTAATATATATGCCCATATCTAATATGCTATTCATAACAGAATGCTCTGAATTGCAGTTACATTTGAACACACAACATCAAATAAAAGCCATTATTCTGTTAACTAGGAGATAGTAGCTCAAAATGCAGGGCAAATGTCTCTGAGAAAATTCACTCAAGGAAAGTGCTTGAATCAAGCTGATGATTAACTGGAATCCTCACTGTCACAAGTCTCTGCTGCATATCTTTGTAATCAGGAGTACTAATGTTGTAAACCGAATGATAAATGCAGAACACATTCTCTGAAACTTTAGTCAAAATGAACTGGTATTCCCAATCTGCTAAGCAATATGCATAAATATGCAACTTTATTTTTTTTTGGCACTCTTACAGCCTGTTATAGAATTTTCACAAAGGTAGAACAAATTTGCAATAGAATTAAGAAAAGAAAGCCAGGTTTGATTATGTTCTAGGTGCCACCAACTCAATCAGGGAATTTCATGGGGGATTATGAAAATTCCACACATCATACAGGAAAAAGAGAAATCAATCATGGCAATATGGGTTCATGTTCATTGTGTTATCTTTATAGTAGGGATTGTTGCTAGATGCGAGCTATGTTGTCCTGTGAAGGAAACTTTCCTCCATGCCCTGATACTATATTACCGTATAGAGATAAAATTGTAGGAGAATGTAAGAGCAACCTGGATGGAAACAAACAAACAAAAAAAGAATATCTCAGCATTTGGATGGATTTGGAGTCAAAAAACAGATACAGTCTGTAAAGGAAATTGTGATGGGTTCAGGTTAAAGTCTCTTCTAATATGGAGAGCTTACAAGATTTAACTATAGTGGCTATCTCTCATAAGTGTTCTATGCACATTATCTCATTTAGGCACCCAGAAATACTGTTGAAGTGTTAATGTTTCCCATTCATCAGATGACAAAACAGACTCCACAGGGTGCACTAATTTACCTGGGACTACACAGCTAGTGTGATATTGAATGAGCTTTCAGATCCAGAACAGAAGCCAAATCCTGTGCTAGTTCCACCAAACTAAAAGAATAAGAGTTGGCGTGAGCACATGATACAAGGAAGGTGGGTCATTTGCACATTCCAGCTAACTGACAGTCATTAGTTTGTAGATGCTGCCTTTCTCCGTGGTGGTGGCAGAACTCCATTCAATGTTATGCTATAAGACTTGCATCCTATTTGTTCAAGTCATTGCTCTCTTTGGAAATGACTACCAATTCCTCGAAATTAAAAAAAAAAAAAAAGGAGTCGGGCGGTTAGATACTTAATGCCTTATTCTATGAGTTCCACAGGTTCTCTCTCTTCTGTGTCCACAGATCCTTACATTTTACCCAATGCCACAGAGAATTACCACTGCCTCCCCCAGTGTCCTATTCTCAGTAATTTAGAATCCACTTGCAATCCTCCTAACACACCAGAAAAGCACAAGCTGGAACTGTTAAAATCTCAGTTTTGAAACTATGAAAGTCCCAGGAAAATTTATCTCTACTGTGCTGATGGCAGGGACGGTTTATCTTTGCTTCTTGAGAAATCAGCCCAGCACATGGTGGTTGTACTGCAAATGAATGTTAAACTGGAACTAGACTTCAGGATGCAAATCTCAGCCCTCCTATTTTAGCTATGTAACCTTGTTCAAGGTGCTTAACCTCTGCAAGCTTCATGTTTCTCATTTGTAAATAAGAGTAACGACTTCTGCCACTTCAGACTTATTGTGGAAAGCGTATTATATAATTCAGGTAAAAACCGTCATGCTGTGCTTGATGCATAGCAAACCATAAACAGTTATTGCTGTCCTGAATAATCAACTAAATGTTGCAATGTGTGCATTCCCCTCTTCTATTTTTCAGAGGTTTCTGCTGTTTTTGAGGCTGGCACTTCTGTTATGTATATGTTTCAAGAACCCTACCCAGTGACCAAAAATGTAAGCCTCTCATCCTCAGCAATTTACGCAGATGCGGCTCCATCCAAGGAAAATATTGCATTTAGCTTTGTGACAGCCCAAGCGCCCAGCCTCTTGCTCTACATCAATTCTTCTTCTCAGGATTACCTGGCTGTCCTGCTCTGCAAGAATGGTGAGTACTGACAGCATGAAGCCTGATGGAGTGTCACAGTGGGCGAGAGGGATAGTGCATGCGCTGCAGAACGCTGCATAATTTCAGCCTAAATTTGGTCCCACCTGGGCAACTTAATTCTGGACCTTCAGCCAAAGCCTTGATTGTACTTTACCTTTATGACTCGCATTTGGTATTCAGGGCCAATGTCAATTCATCGCTGAAGTCTCAAATGCATTGCCTTTAATTTGCCTCAACTGTGTAGCAGTAATTCTTTATTATTTATTCTGTGATGGAATCCATTAAGTGCAAAGGAGACAATCACAAGCATATCTGAATTTCAAAAGGACGCTTGTCACATATATAGTGTCATCTTTGCTGCAGTCTCCTTTACTGAAGGCTGTTAAGCAACAGGCCCAAATGCAGGCTGTATTAATAGGAGTCGATTGCCTAGGTCTTGGGGAGAAGTGGTACATGTGAGTCATACCCCTATGCAATATGGGGCATGGTGCTGAGAATCATCCCTTGAAAATAATGTGCACTAAATGGAATATATAAACATTAGACAGGGACACCACTTCATGAAAGGGGTGTTGAAGGATACCAGTTCTGACGGCTGTTAGGGGAAGTCAGGTTTTTTTCCCTCACTGTGTGATTCTACCTCACAATGAGGAGGACTCTTGGTCAAGGGCACTGTGAGATCAAAATCCTGGGGAATGGAACAACTGTTAGGACAGACAAAGAGAGCGAAGATGTGGACATCCCTGTAGTTAAGTCTCAAAGAACACATTCCCATGATCGAGAGTATGTCCTGCCTCCTCTTGTAATTTGATAAGATAATGAGAGGAGTCTGGGCTTTAGCATGATCCCCCTGGGATAGACTGTGCTGGGGCAGAGAAGAAAGGAAGCTTGGAATGTGCAGTGTGCACTCCGCCGTCTCCAGACCTTAGGACAGAGACTCTACAGAGACTCCAGCTATTTCTCTTGCTCTCTATTTTTTTGGTGGGGGTACGGGAGGGTGTTATTATTTTTCTTCGCTTCATCTTGCTCTCTGACTATGATACTGAAAATAAAGATGATGTGTGGGCCTAACGCAAGGATCAGACCTGGTGGACATGTGAGTTGAATCAGGCCTGAAATACATTAATAATAAGGATCCCACAGACAGTAACAGGACTAATTCATTCTAAGAGCAAATGAAAGGGAAGGAGAAAAGAGAGAGGGTTCCTAGGGTGGTGACTGACCACTCCACCTACCTGATCTTGAGGAGCCTATAAGAAAGAAAGGAACCATTAGACCTCTTATTTATCAACAGACCTTTGTATGAGTAGAACCATTATATTAACTTGTCATATCTTAAACTTTGGCCCCATAATGTGTCTTTGAGATGGAGAAGTCTGGCTGAGAACGCTGAGACATAGATTAACTGATTAACCTATGTGGGCCAGATAATTCATGACACCGTTGGGACCAGAAGCCAGATCTCCTGATAATCAGCCCCACCATCTTTCCTCTAAGCTAGACCATCCTGCTGTGATGTAGCTGAACTATAGTAAGATAGTTACAGAGCTCTGAAATGCAAGATTTTCCCCAAAGCATCTTATAGGTGTGATTCCATGGCACACTTGTACCTGCCAGGCTGTGCCTATGGATACAGACAATGAATAACAGGAATAACTATATTTGGTTACATATACATACTACTCCGTCTACTCCGAATCCTGGGCATTTCCTGACATTTATCCTACAGAGATGCAGGGGAGATATACACTCTAGTTCATTCATTCCTTTGCGGACTTCCCACTGCCCAGTATCAGAATCTATAGAGAGCAAGGAAAAGAGACAGGATGCTGTGCCTTCTAAACATGATAAGGAAAAAGAGATTCAAAAACTGTCTTACAGTTTTTGATGGGCAATCCAGATCTATGAGGGAATCGGGTTGTCCAGATTTCTCAGGCAATCTAACCAGAAGTTAGATTCTGTCTAAGTTTAAGGATGAATCTCTTAGGAATTCAGGGGTTATAACAAAAGAGCAAATGCCTTGAGTGAGAGTGGATTCCTTGTCATCGGATGCCTTCAAACAGTAATTAAATGACAATTCCTTGGAGAAAGTATAATAAGAATACTGGCAGTGGATGAGGGAGAAAAATAACCTCTGAGTCTCTTTCCAAGTCTAAGATTTTGTGATTCTCTATTCCATTCCTGTATAGTCTTACATTTTTCTTTCTTTCTGTTAGGGCTGCATTTACAGCCTTTAAAATGCTTCTATAAGGAATGAAGAATTGGTATTGGTACAGCTTGTTCCCAGTGTGATCATGGTATTAGGCCACTGACCTAATTGCCAGTGAGTAATGTGGGCACCTTGCTTCATGAGGAGCTAAGGATATTCCTAATAAGACTTTGATAGACTTCAGGGAGAAATACACCTCCGAAAATACTAATGGAATTTTAGAATACCTACAGCTTGGGGGGAAAAAAAAGTAGCAAACATGGTAAAGGGTTAACTAGGGAACGCCCTTCTCTGGAAGGGTTTTCTAAGATTGATTCACACTTCTCTGAGATGAAGTTAGGAGTTTTCTGTTAGTACAGGTTTCTTAACCTTTCTTTGATTTAAGACACCTCTGGGAATCTGGTGGAAATTATGATGAGAGGATCACTCTTAAAAGGAGTCCTTTTTGTTCTCCCCAGGAGGAAGAAAATGCCCATGACCATGTCATACAAAATGGTTCCAATTTCAGCACTGTGGGTTACGAAGCCGGGGGGTGAAGACAGGCGAATGAACTGCATAAATGCTGAACAAAATCCTTGGCTTGCAAATCTATTGAATACGGGTGTACAGTCCAGAGGAGAGAAGAGCAGTGGGACGCAGAGTCATTCTTCCAAGTCTCTCCCTGGCGGGGGTTCGGTTTAGCATGCTTGGAATTCCTCTTTGCACTTTACTGTTTTTCTTGAAATTTCTCCAACTAGAGACTTATTCGGGTTAAGTCGTTGCTGTCTTTTCAAATGAAAACATGTCCTTTTTCCTAAAGGAAGAAAAGAATTTCTATTTCTGGGATGGGAGATTAGAGAATGAGAAGGAGGCATTTGAGGTTAGAGAGTCTTCGGGAGAGTGAAGGTGCTCCCTTTCGGCTGGAGATTTGGACAGCAGGTAACTTCTCAGAGATATGGCTGTTGGAGGAGAAGGGGCATATGAAGGAGGAGAGGGTCCAGAGAAGGCAATGGGATTTTCTAAAGATACACTTAAATTTCACAAAATTTTATTGAGTGATGGCTCTGCCTTCTGCGTGGTACCATGGAGTTCCCCTTCAAACTTGTCATTTCACAACTATTTGCAGAGCATCTACCATGTGGCAGTAATATTTCACGCATGGGAGAGACATATTCAGACAACGTCTGTTCTGCCTTTAGGGATCTGGTCTGAGAAGAGACACAACAAAGAAGGACAACAATGTGTCATAGATAGGGGTATAGTTTGTTCCAGGTAGACTGAAGCAAAGAAGGAAAGAGTGACCAATTCTTTCTGGGAGGGAGGGTCACAAAAGGCTTCATGAAGATATTAAAACTTGAGTTGGGTCAAGAAAGATAAATCAATGTTTTCCAGGCAAACATTAGGTTTTTGTTTAATAAAATTAGAGGTTTCTTTTATTGTTCCTTATTTTCTCCATTTTATTTCCATTGCATGTGAAATACACATGGTTTTTCCCATTCAGTTCCCCTTTCTACACTTTCATTATGTGTCCTTCTTGGCTCCTCTATAGTAAAAATTTAAAAAAAGAAATCAAATTTAGAATATGTGCTAAGTCTAAGGCCATCCATCTACAGTGAAATCATGTGGATACAAAATCCAAACAGGGCCCCCAGGTCACCTTCCCATAGTGGCTCTTCAGCTGCCTTCCAGCACTGAATGGTTTGTCTGACTTTGCTTCAGCATTTCCTTTTTATCAAATCTTTTTTTTTTTTTAATACATACATTCATAAAGATGCACTGTCTGCATTTGTGATTGCACACACCTTGGATGGAATAATGATGAACCCAGACACTTTACATTTTGAATAGACTGACTCAAGGGAGACAAGCGTAAGGAGGAATCCAGAGAGGGACCGTCTTCAAAGTACAAATGTCAACAGCTGCTAACTGGGACTGGTTTGACCCTAGACTACTCTCTGCCTTTACTGCTTTCTTGCAGAAGACTTTCAAAGTTTAGTGCTGCCTCTTACCATGCCCTCTCTGACACCAGCATATATGTGAGTTCCTCAGAGCAGCGGGGATCCTGATAAACAGATTGAGAAAAGCACACCTCTGAGGACATCACCATGACCACTTCAGTCTCTGGGCTTGTGTCAGGCAACACTTTGCTGCTATTGAACTTAAAATTCCCCAGTGTCTTTTGGTATCTGCAGGATTGTTTTAGTTGGTGCATTTCCTCCATTTCTGGGCTTTCTAATAATCTCTTACTGGGAGGAAATACCAGGTCCTATTGTGCTTCTCTCCTCCATTTCAGCGTAATGTGGTTCTGACACAGCATGACCTTGAGAGAGTATCAGGAGTCCCTCTCCATCACCCTTTCTTAGAGGAAGGACAAAAATATGGGCAGACACAAAAGTCATCTCGAGTATCAGACAGTTAATCCTCTGTGCCAAGGGGTGGGCCTGTGTGAATAATGAAGGTATGGTGAATACAACCGAATCCAGGTTGGGGCATCAGGGTGACTCAGTCAGTTAAGCATCTCACTCTGGTTTTGGCTCAGATCATGATCTCACAGTTGTGGCATCAAGCCCCTCATCAGTCTCTATGCTCAGCGTGAGTCTGCTCAGATTTTTTTCACCCTCCCCTGCTACCCCTCCCCTGACTCGTGCACTCTCTCTCTCAAAAAAATTAATTAATTAATTAATTAAAAAAACAAAAAACACTGGGTCCCAGTCATTGTTCTTGTTTTCCTTCTGTCTGTTTTCATGGATTTTTTTTATTTTGTGGTGTGCTTATAGGTCCTCGAAGATTGAGTCCCCCTAAAATCCATATGTTGAAGTGACTCCTAGTATTTTTTAAAGATTTTTAAAAATTTATTCATTTGAGGGAGAGAGAGAGAGCACAAGTAGGGGAATAAGCAGAGGGAGAGAGAGAGAGGAAGAGGGAGAAGCAGACTCCCTGCTGAGCCAGGAGCCCAAAGTGGGGCTCAATCCCAGGATCCTGAGATTGTGATCTGAGCTGAAGTCAGATATTTAACCTACTGAGCCACTCAGGCACCCCTCTTAGTATTTAGAGTAAGAAGGAAGTTAAGGTTAATGTAGGTTATAAGGAAAGAGCACTGATCTGCTAGGGTTAGTGTCCTTAAAAGTGGGGACACCAGACTTTTCTCTCTGTTTTTGTCTCTCTTGGTCATTTAAGGACAGAGTAGAAGGTGGCCATGTAAAAACAAAGAGAAGAATCCTCACCAGCCACTGCTCATGTCACCTGCTGGCATCCAGAACTTTGGGAAAATCAGTTTCTGTTGGTGGGACTACCTAGTTTGAAGTATTTTGTTATAGCAGTTCAATCAGGCTAAGACAAAGACCAAATGAGATAATGCAAGAAATTGTGCTTCACAGACTGTAAAGAACAAAACACGTTGCATTTTCTCATTGATAATAAATAATAATAACATTAATTATTATTATCATTATTATTATTATTTTTTTTTAGATTTTTATTTGACACAGAGAGAGAGATCACAAGTAGGCGGAGAGGGAGGCAGAGAGAGAGAGAGGAGGAAGCAGGCTCCCCACTGAGTAGAGAGCCTGATGCGGGGCTCGATCCCAGGACCCTGGGATCATGACCTGAGCCGAAGGCAGAGGCTTTAACCCACTGAGCCACCCAGGTGCCCCAACATTAATTATTTTAATGCTTGGGTTGGCAGAGCATGAATGTGAAGGTCAGGATTCAGGATGACTGAGATTAAAATTTAATACAAAGAGGACATGAAAATCACCCATTGTCTAGAGGCAGAGCATCTAATTGAGGGGACATTATCCTGAAGAAGGAGAAAGATGAGGCACAGGGTCTCCAGCCTCCATGTTGGCTGTTGTCATTAGGTACAGGCAGCAACTTTTGTTATACATAAGCATGAAAACAAAACAAAAAACCTTTAAGAATGGCTTTCTCAAGGGCGCCTGGGTGGCTCAGTGGGTTAAGCCGCTGCCTTCGGCTCAGGTCATGATCTCAGGGTCCTGGGATCGAGTCCCACATCGGGCTCTCTGCTCAGCAGGGAGCCTGCTTCCCTCTCTCTCTCTGCCTGCCTCTCTGTCTACTTGTGATCTCTGTCAAATAAATAAAATCTTTAAAAAAAAAAAAGAATGGCTTTCTCAAATACACTCTGAACTAGACTGTTGAGGAACTTCTCTGATGTTTCTGAAATAAAGACAGAGAGAGACATAAAATAACTGAAGAACAGAGTATGTAAAGGATTAAATAAGCTCTGCTCACATAGGGCCAGGCCCAGTGACATATGACTGAGGAGATATAGTTAAATGCTTGGGAACCCCTACCTGAAGCCCCAGCCACTCTGACCATGGATCTGGCTGGGCAATAAGTGCCCGCATCAAGGAAACCAAAATAGCAAGAGCAGAGCTACTGAGTCAGTGCTCTAAGTCCCCAAGTGAAGAGCAATAATCAAAGACTAGCATGAAATTAAGGGTAACAAAAATTATAAGGGACACCTCAGTGGTTTAGTTGGCTAAGCATCCAACCCTTGGTTTCAGCTCAGGTCATGATCTCAGGGTCGTGAAAGCTTGCATCAGGCTCCTTGCTAGGCATGGAGCCTGCTTTAGAGTCCCTCTTCTTCTCCCTCTGCCCCTCCCCCACTTCTTCCAACTCACTCTCTCTCTCTCTCTTAAAAAAATTACAAAATACAATTAACTCTATGAACATTTATTTAATACACCTACTGTATATGTCTGCCAGGGCTGCCATAGCAAATTACCACAGATTGGTGGCTTTATCACAGAAATTTATTTTCTCACAGTTCTGAAGACTAGAAGCTGGTATCCGTGCACCAGCTGGGTTGGTGTCCAGTGAGAGCTCTCCCACTGAGTTGCAGATGTATGTTCACGTGGCCTTTCCTTAGTATGCATGTGCCTGAGAGGGAAAGAGAGCATGCTCTGGTTTCTCTTCTGAAATGGATACTCATCCTATTGAATCATAGTCCCACTCTTATTTCACTGTAATTACTTCCCTGGAGTCTCTGTTTCCAAATTTAGCCACACTGGGATTAGGGCTTCACCATATTAATTTGAGGGGTCACATATATTCAGTCCACAACACCTACTGTGTGCTTGATGCTGTCCTATGTGCTCATAGTAGAAGAACATATATGGTATATAGTTGGCTTCAGGGAGACTATTGAGGTTGGATTCCATACACAGTTTTCATCTTCGTAAGGTCAGCATCTAGCAGAGTATTTAGCATGGAGCTGGCCTCGGTATTCCTGGATTGAATTATGCCTGGCAAGTGTGAGGACACCCCCCAGAGTCCATGAGAGGTCTTTCTAGAGTGCCAGGGGGGCTGTACTAGGGGAAAGAGGGCAGTTCTTTTCAGTTTATCACAACAGGCTTTCTAGCGAATATGGGCGTGAACATACATTATATTAACCAAGTATTAGTAACCTCAATTCTGGTCTTCCTCTGATTCCATTTTGTTACCTGTGATGTGCTTTTGAGAGGCAAGGTTGTTTGGGCAGTGAGGCTCTGTGGAACTGGCATTCTTTGATTTTATTTTCTGAGAGCCTTCAGGGTCTTTGAATTTTCTCAGTTTAAAAAACTCTTTTGAAATTTTCCAAGAATTGAGCAACTGTTTGTTTCTTTTTTTTTTTCTCTCTCTCTCTCTCTCTCTCTTTTTTTTCTTTCCCCAGCAAGGATGGTTGCTTACAACTGTCCCGTGAGAACCAAGAGAATTATTATCTGCTCTTATGCTTCATTGTAAAAAGAGAAAAGACATGCACTTGGTGCCTTGGTTTCTTCATCTGTAAATTTGGGATAATTGCAATGGTCAAGGGCCATGCAGCAGTGTTGTTGAGGATTAATCAGATCCTGTCTGTAAAGGGTTTCAAGAAACTAAATGAAAGATGTGGGATAAATACAAAGAACGGTTATTATAAAACAGAACAAAACACTGGCTGGTGACTGAGCCACCTTGATTTTTTTTTTTTTAAAGCCAGGGTTGAAGAGAACGGGGAACAGGATGGTGAGCTTTTGGACTAGAACTCTAATTAGGGGTTTAAGGATTAAGAAAGCCGTTGCAGTCTGTGTGAAGAAAGATTTTCTAAGAGGAAAGACATGTTTTTATTCTCCTTAGAATGCTTGATCTGTAAATACTTGAACCTCGAGATGTGAAACTGTCAGCAGAAAGCCCGAGCTCGGGGTTTATTCAGTTCTCTGTGTAGTTAATTACCTTCTGTGCAGCAAGTAGACCTTAGATTATCATTATTTCTCTTCATTCAAAGCTATTGAAGATGGGTTTCCACTTTAATAAGTCCCTTATCCTCTCAAAGTTTAGCAATGAGGGCCCTGGACGTCAAATCTGCTGTTATAAAGCTGCAGTGGAGACAGGGTGAGCAGGTGTTCAACCTTCCGAGTCCAGTCGGAGTTTCTACCACCACCCTGATCTCCCAGCAAAAAACCAGTCGATAGCAGCTATACTTGCCCCATGCTGAACAGCAGTTTTAGTTTTGTCTTAGTTCATCTCATTTCCTGACAATGGCTGTGAAGTTAGCACCAAGATTCCCCGTTTTACAGATGAAGAAACTTAGGCACAGGAAGGTTAAGTGACTTGTCCAAGAAGATACAGCATTGAACCTGTGAGGCTAAAAAGCAAAGTCCACTGATCACTTTTTAGCTTATGAACTATTCTGCTCTGTTCTCTGACCTCTCATTGTTCTATGTGCTGTTCTCATGGAACCTGCCGCCTTCTCTCTGGTGTTTGCTTTAGCTTTCACATGGGGTGTGCGCTGGGTTGGGAATGCCATGTTCACTCTCTGTAGTGCCTTGCTTCCAGAACTCTGTTTAAAAGATGGACCAGGGGAGCTTGGGTGACTCAGTAGGTTAAGCCTCTGCCTTTGGCTCAGGTCATGAACTCAGGGTCCTGGGATTGAGCTCTTTGCTCAGCAGAGAGCCTGCTTCTTCCTCTCTCTCTGCCTGCCTCTCTGCCTACTTGTGATCTTTCTCTGTGTCAAATAAAATAAATAAATAAATAAAATCTTTAAACAATAAAAATAAAAGATAGACCAGACAGAAAGGATGGGGAAAATATAAAAGGAGGACTAAACCCCAATATTTAGAAACACATTGCCAGTGGAAGAGGTGCCAGATATCTCCTTCTATTTGGCAAATTGCACTTTGGCGCACAATGAAGCACACAGACTATCCAGTGGGAACAAACAAACAAACAAGGACAAACTAGTATTCCTTAATGGTGCCAAATTCTGTGATGTAAGTTATAGGGTATAGCTAGAGCCACGCTATGAGATTAGCCAGCCAAATTTGACAGTCACTGTTAATTGAAAGTTTGAAGTGAAATTGCACATGGGGGAGTGCTACTTTCTCAGAACAGGTGATTTTAATATAATTAATAAGACTCAACAGAATTTTTCTGGTTTAGAAAAATCTCGAGTAATAAATGCATATTCTTAATTAAACATGAGGGATAAAGACACAAATTTATTGTTCTCTTCCTACACTCCCCCACAATGACATAAAGGAATTTAAAAAAATTAAAAAAAAAGTAAGAACTCCAAAAGACAAAGAGAACAAAACAGCTTAGTATGGGTATAAAGTATGAAAAGATTTTTAAAAGACTGAACATCAGATAGAGAAGGAAAGCTGACTGGGTGCAAGTCACTAGGAAGGCATGCTAATGGGAAGGTTTCATGAGAAAGGCTCAGGCTGGGGCATTCTGTATACCATAGAGTCCAGGATGAAGCACGAAATCAGGAAAGGAAAAATGAGAATGTTTTGCAGAGAACTGTTGACCCTAAATCCATTTTTTCTTGTCTGGGAAGATAAGAAAATTCCTTTTCACCTCTGCCCCAGAATACCAGACATATTTAGTAACATATAGAAATTGAACCAGAGTTTCCAAAGCTGAGGGAAAGATCTAGATAGAAGACTGAAGAGAGAAATGACCTGGCATTCTGTACAGTGGGGTATGAAATCCCTGGCCTCAATTCTCCCTTCTTCCAAGATCTCATACTATGAAGTTTTTCTTTCTTCATGCAGGAGATGAGTTTCCCACAGAAGAACTGAACAATTCCATGGAAAATATATTTGATAACTATAATTTTAAGGATGCCCCCATTAAAAAGAATAGTGCCCCCATGTGGTCACCTAACAGTGAGCTCCACCTGTTGACAAACGCAATCCCAGCGCAAAGAATCTTCAATCCAATTTGTATTGCCTCAGTCACAAGTGTGAACAGATGACCAGGGCCATCAGATATTTCCATAGGACCTCCAAGATGAAAGAAAAAGATCAAAGTGGTTAAATAAATGGAGATTAGTGGAGAAAACAGGGATAACGCAAGGGCAGAAGAAACTAAAAACTACAGTATTTCAGTCAGGTAGGAGACTATATAAATCCATGAAACAAGAACGTGATGGTTTAAAATACAACTAGAAAACAATAAAAAATAGCTCCTGGAAATGCAGTAGGGGAAATTGTTAGAAATCTTGAAAGTTGGAAGGTAATATTTGAGAAATTTCCCAGGGGTTGAACAAAAATACAAAAGAGAAAATTGGAGGGCAAAACATGATGTTCACTCTCTAACTAGATGTATAAAAATGGAGAAGAGATGGGAAGAGAACATCAGCAAAGATGTACTGGAAAATATAGAGTAAAATAAATTATATGTAAAACTTTGCTTCCCTACCCAGCACAGTGGACAGAAGAAGTCACACATCAAGGCAAACACAGAACCCTAATTTTGGTAAAGACAGGATCAGGATTCAAACTAGTGGAGAACTTCTCAATAGAAAGAAACACTGGAAATTTGAAGATAATGGACAAGCATCTTTGCAGTCCTAAGGGAAAATGGTTTTCAAACTGGAATGCTATGCTTAGTCAAATTATTAGTCAAATGTGAGGAAGGAATGCAAACAATTTTATGCATTAAAGGGTGGAGGTAGCTTGGGTGATTGTTTACGACTCTGTAAACACCTTTGTAAAGATGCTACTTAGTATGCATGCATTAGTTATCTAATGCTGTATAAAATATCAGCCCCAAATTTAGTACCTTTAAACTACAAAAATGTGGTTAAACTGTATAAAGACATTTCTGTGAGAGAGACTGGCTTAGCTGGATGTTTCTGGCTTATGGTGTCTCATGAGGTCCTGCCCCTTGGCTTGGGCTGCCATAGTCTGAAGGGACTGCAGTAGTCTGAATGCAGATGATCTGCTTCCTGGCTCCATCATGTAGCTGTTGGAGCCTTCAGTCATCAGTTCTTTGACTTTTCCAAAGGGCTGCACAAACAACATGTCAGTCAGCTTCTCCAAGAGAAAATGGTGGAGGATGGCAGGAGTAAGAAAGAGACAGAAACAGAGAGGGAAAGAGAAATACACAGAAGGGAGTGTACTTAAGACAGATAGAGGAGTCTTTTCAGAACCTAAACTCATCAGTGACACCTGGTACGATGTGATGTGGGAGGAGGTTACACAAGGTTATGACTACTGGGAGGCAGGGATCCATGGGGTCATGTTCAAGGCTGCCTGCTACAACGTGCTTTATCCAAAAAGGAAGCATATACAAAAGTATGATATGAGATCCAGGAAGCAGATCACCCACCACAGAATAGGCAAAATAATTTCAGGATGTCAGGTATACTGAAATCCCAGTGAGCAACTGGTCAGGCTAGTGGTTCTCAACTGGGCATGATTTTGTCTCCCAGGGGACAGTTGGTAATATCAGAAGACATTCTTAGCTGTCCAGATGAGAAGTGCTACTCTTGTGTAGTGGATAGAAGTTAGGGATGCTGCCAAACAACGTAAAGACCCAGGACAACCTCCCTTCTCACCACCCCAACCACCCACAAAGAATTACCTGGCTTGGAAGGTTAATATCTTTAAGGTTGAGAAAACCTGGTCTTGAATAAAGCATACTGACAGAGGACTTTTGGAGAGTGGCTCTTAGAGAAAACATACAAGTGATAGATACCAGCAGAAGGTGATATTTATGTCAGACACAACAATATGGCCTTTGAAAACCAACCTAACCAAAATTGCAGATTGCCTATATTGGAGGCATGAGGGGGGATATGACTGGGTCCAAGAAAAGTAATTCTTTCATCTGCCATTGTGGTAAGGCAAAATGAAATATTTAAAATTAATAAATAAATAAAGAGCAATATATTTAATTAAATAAAATTGAAAGAAAATAACAAGAAAACTAATAGAACCAAAAGTCACTGCATAGCGGGAGGAGGGACCAGAGTAGGAAGGTGTGGGACAGGAGTTGCTTTCTCTTGTTAAGTCTTGTTATACTATTTGAAATTTTTTGACTATGCTCTTTGACTATTAAACAGTATTATTTTCATAAACAATAGTTAAATGCATGAATAAATCCATTGTTTGAACATAAAGAAAGAGGTGTATGGTTTTGTTAATAGAAAACTAGTTCTCCCCACCAGTAAATGAATATAAATACATATAAATACAAGTACATATAAATAATACAGGATATTGGTTGAAGGCAGATTAGAGAATTATCTCTAATGAGTTGTATACATACCCCATTTCCCTGTTTTCAATTAGTGAACTAAGTCTTATAATTAATGGACAGAAGAATAAATGAGTGAAATAATTTTACTGGAAATATTCAGTATAACAAATTGTTCTATTTACATAACCGTTAAGCACACTTTATTGAAATGGCGCACGGCAAGACCACTAAGAAGCCCCCTCACTACCACATCTCTTGCAGGCCTTAACTTCCATGGCTTTGCTAGAACATGTTATGCTGTTGGCTACTTCCTCAGCCACCTGTGTAGATAACTTATCCTCAGCTTGCCTCCTATACACTGGATTCCTTGGGGCAGTTCCGGCTCTTTTGGAGCAAAGATACACCTTCACTGAGATATCATCCATTCTCCCCACTTCAGATAGTGATTATGCAGATTGCTGTTACTTCAGGAAGATTGTCTCAACTGCTTGAGGGGGTAACTTTAGTTGGCTGTCACATAGACTCCTCAAGCTCCATGTGTCCCAGATTAACCTCAAACCTCTCAGCACACACATGTGCACACACATGCAATACACATTCGTGCACACATTCGTGCACACACATGCAATACACCCATACACATGCACACACATGCGTATGCATGTAGATACAAATGTCCATGCGCACATGCACACCCATACACATGCACACACACACATCTGTGTATACATGCAGATACAAATGTGCATGCCCACACGTACACAAATACACACATACACATGCTTATAGCCACATCTTCCCATGCTCGAGTCTTTCCTTTCTCAAAGGAGTGCTCTATGTTCAACCAGTAAGAGATATGCATCACCCATATCTTCTTCTTCCTTATCCCTCCAGAGTCCATCAGTCACCAAGTTTTATTCAACCCTCTTGCATCACATTGTATCTACTTCCTCAGTCTCTTACATCTATCACTTTTGTACACTCCCACTTTGGTTATCTTTGCTCTGGCCACCCTAACCTCAGAATCAGATTACTGCCAACAGTGTCCAAAAATTTCTCCCAGCCTCCAGGCCTATGCCCTTTTAATTCATTCTCTATTCTGACCAGGGTGATCTTTTCAAAATTCAAATATATTCATGTTACTCATTTCTGATAGCTCCCACTGCCCTTGGGCTAATTTCCAAACTCAGCTCAACCCTAGGTTCTCGCTTTCCTGTGAAGTTCCAATTCTTATTATTCTCGTACCCCACTGTACCCTCTCCCCATATTGAATTATGTTCCCAGGGTTGAATGCATCATGCTGTTTTACCTCGGGGTCTTTGCACATTTTGTTACCTTTGCTTGAATCATTCTTTTCTTTCCCACCTTTATCTCTTCTTTGTTGGCAAATTCTTATTTCTTCCAGTCTAACTTTAATGTCACTTCTGGGAAACATTCTGGTTCCCTCCCAAAGACTGTTTTAAGTGACCTTCTACTGGGTTTCTGCAGCAGTCTGTTACCAAAATTGTCACAGTCTCTGCCTCTGTTAACTTGTTGGATCCACCACTATAACACTAATTCAAGGACACAGGACTGGTTTAGCACCATTCAGGGTTCCAGTGGCTACACTTACATTGCCACTATGGACAACGTTTTCTAGTGAAATTGCTTGAGAGATTTTAACAAAAACAGGGCACATTTTTTTCAAGCAAAAAAGCCTTTTAAAAGCATATTCTAATGGTTCATCTTCAAAAGAGTTCACTGTCATATCTTTATGGTGCACTAAAGTGCAGCTAAGAATTGAGGAGAATAAATAAAATCGGATAACAACTTTACTTAAAAGCATGAAGCTAAAATGAGAGAAAAAAACCTGAAGAAACAGCAAATCATAAAAATGGATTACTCTTATCCTCTTATTTCTAATTTTGATAGGTATTTTTCCTCTCAACGTACACAAAAGTCTGAGGAAATGTATCTTAAAAGGCAGTTTGAAACAGATAAAATATCACATTTAAAATGGGTAGAGGAAAAACAGTGACGAAATCATCGGCCCCATGACTGTACTGCTGCTGGATTTTAGTTATTTGCGTTGCCATCCTTAGGTGGGGCATCTAAAAGATGAACGAGATTGCAGATGAAATGCCTGATGGTTCAAATGAAAACACAACAATAAAAAATCAAAGAAACAGCACACGTAAATCCCCACTGAAGGTCCTGATTTCCTGCTCTCCGTAGCAATAACTAAGTAAGCCTGGGTGTCCTATACCATAGGCCACCGACATTTGTCAGGCTTTCCAATAAATTGGCAATGAAAGACTAAATCCGTGCAAGGTGGGAGACACATGAGCACACAGCCAAAGTGCTGGAGAAATAAGCACTGGTTTCGTAGCTGAAATGTTTTTTTGATATAGTAATAATCCCCGGTAATCTCTCTCTAGCTTTAAATAACCCCGGTCTTTGTGCTGGCAGTTTAATCTTGTTGCCTGCCCTTGTCTTACAAATATATTTAGTGGAATCTGGAATATCATTTTGTAGTGAAAGCTGAAGACTTTGTCATGCTGAAGCCGGGCAAAGGCGATAAATCAAGGACAAAGTGAAAAGGAGTAGAAACGGGGTATCGGAAACTTAGTTCCCCAGAGTGGTTGAGCTTCCTTCTCCTGCAGGCAGGTGTATTGCATCAGTCATGTCTTCTCGTTAAGTGCCTGTGTTGTAAGGATATTGACTTATATCTACATTGCACCCTGGTTGGCACTGCTCCAAAGTACTTAAGATGCATCTATGGGAAGTGCATGCTGAAAATAGCACCGTGAGAATATACAACCCCCGTTTTCTTTTCTTTTCTTTTCTTTTCTTTTCTTTTCTTTTCTTTTCTTTTCTTTTCTTTTCTTTTCTTTTCTTTTCTTTTCTTTTCTTCTTTTCCTCCTCTAAGATCATTCTTCCCAGGAAGTGTCCTGAGAAACCCAACCTTATCTGCTTCTCCCTATTTTCTCACTTGTGTCTGAACAATTAATAAATGGCTTTTTAAAGGTAAGCGACAGGCTGCTGTAGATTTAAAGCGATTCAACCAGGACTCATGTACTTCATGATTTGCACTTGCCATGGTGGTTATTGTTGAAAACAGATGACAGAGAAAGAATGTTGAGTTGTTTATAGGGTGTTTGTCTTACCTGTAACAAAAC